>NC_040905.2:85875341-86184632 GCF_004126475.2 Phyllostomus discolor | reverse complement strand
AAAAGCTTTTGTGAGCAGTGAAAAAAAAATGTCTTAATAGGTGTATTGCCTCAAATGGAGAGTATTTTGAAGGTGACTGAAGTTTAAACGTGTAGAAATAAATACACATCATTTTATAAATAAATTGTGGGGTTGTTTGGGTCCCCCTTCAATATATGTTGCAGTATATTTATTCTGAGACTTTCAGAAGGGAGCAAATAGATTTAGAAAAGGTACAGTACTAACCGGCTAACAGTATCCCAATATCTATTTATACTATTGCCCCTGGAAATGTCTTTAGTATATTGTTTATATATTATTGCTGAGATGTTTGCCCCTGTTTAGAAAACTGTGATTTAGAAAACTCCATGCAAATCACAATTCATCAGTTTACCAACTGACTTTCAGACCCCTTGGCAAGTCAGGCCTTGCACTGACCCTCTGTGTGTGCACATCTGCTCCCAGTCCCCACCCTCTGACTACCACGTGCAGACAGATGTGTCAGCGTGGGGACAGCAGCACTGCCATTGCAGACTGGCGAACCCACAAGGAAAATGCTTCTGGCAGCCATTCGACTAAAGCTAATTAGTCTTTTATAACATTTAAATAATGGAGATTATATAGTTCCAGTATATTTATATGACCAGATTTTTATAACTATCTTTTAGGGTCATCAGCAAGCACTGCTTTAAAAAATTGCCATACAAGAATTTTTTCTGATCAAACGAGAAGCATAATATCCAGAGTATCATGAGCTCCTTGAATTTTTAGGTGTAGCAAAATGATTTGTGATTATACATTATTTTGTCTAATTCGAGTATAGTTCCTATGAGCCATTTTTGTCTAATGTCTCCTTGATGGCTTCTTTTTTTGTTAAAAACTAAGACTTCACAATATAATCCATCATGCCATACCTAAGCTTGTCTCCTTGCTCAAACTTAGCATCAGCTCACACTTTTGTGAATTACACAGATAACTAACTACATAATCAAGAAGGTGAGAGTAAAGTCCAATTTCTTCCAACCTCCTATGCATTAGAACTCTATTGCTCTATTATATCTGAAAATTTAAAGGAAGCTTACTAATATTTTATTTATTCTTAGAAAATAGGATCTGAAATATTTAGTGAGTTTGTCACTGGAGGTAATACATAGTTCATAGGGAAAGTATTGACTGTATTTCTAAGTATCATTGAAGATAGATTTTTTCCAAACTTCCTGTTTTTAAAATAAATATCAGTTGAATACCTCCATACTGTCAAAAACTCTGCAAGACAGAGAGAGCACAATGGTGTTCATGACAGACCTGACCCCTTTCTTACCTGTGTTTAGAGTCTGAGATTTCCAAGGTGATATTAAGTGGGATCACATGTTATCAAATTAGACACTCTGTGAGTTCTTGGATGGTTCTGCCAGTTGAGGAGCTGTGTGCAAAGGAAACTTATACTGGGGACACATTAATTAATCCTTGGCCTCTCCTAGGTGGAACAGGTTTGTGCTAAAAAAAAATTTGCTGTCAAGTGGCTAGTTGGTCTCCTCAAGGGAGGGAACCATACCAAAGGCTAATGGCTTTGTACTGCTGACACGTGAGGCATTCAGCAGCGGCAGTAGCATCAGTGACAGGAGCCCCGAATTCTGGGTGTACGCATAGCTTTCCTCCCCGCCACTGAGATTGTTCTCTTTAAGAACTCCTTACACATACACTGGGGTGACCAAGGTCAGCTTGCTGATATCCACAGAGTGAGCCATTGTTGTACAAAGCCTTCTTTTTGTGGATGTTCTCTGGTGGGAATTGACATGATATACAAATATCAGCAAACTTAGCTCCCACTCCCACAGAGCCACCCATGTGCTTCTTCCCCTTACTCCTCATCTGCTACTTTCCAATTCTGTCTCTTTTAGGCCCCTGACCAAGCCATTTGCCACTGCATTTGAGTCTAAGTATATCTTTACCTCAGACCGTTTCTCTGTCCACATCAGGTCAATGAAAGCTCTGTCAGGTATATAAAAGCTCTGTCCCCTGGGAAGATTTCCCCTCTTCCTTTTTGTGGACTGCTACAGAGAAGGGGAAGAACTGATAAAGTAATAGAAACAAAACTGAATTACTGGGCAATTTCATAAGACAGATTGAAAACAGCTGCCATCATTATGGTTTTTCTCTAGAAGCATTAATACATCAAGCTGGTACAGGCTTTCAAGCCAGATATTTGGCCTTGGGCCTTTTATAGGTGGGGAGATGAAAGCAGAAGAAACCACGATGCTGCTAAAACAGAGTGATTGAAAGAATGGATTATATAATTAAATTAATCAGAGAATGAAGGGATGGCTGTATGGAGCCTGCTACAATGAAAACAAACAGTTGCAATGCAGCCATGGATCGGGCATACTGAGCACACCTCAGGAACAGAGCCCCTCCTATGTCACAAGTGGCAGATTAAAGTCATATTACCGTGATTCTCAGGCATCAAGAAATTGGTCAAGAGAAAATATGAACAATGAAAAACAGGAAAGATGAACTATATTCTTTAGAAATGACGAAAAATTAAAGATTCAGTGCATAGCAAAGGGAACAATAAATATCAAAATTACTAGTATATTTCAAAAACATAGTGATTGCAAACACTAAAATCAAATTTCTTCTCTTTAAATTTATATATAGATATATAGATTTTAAAAATATCTAATCACTCATTAGCTATTTGAGAGTGGATAGATGGGACAAAATAATGTAAGACATTCATTATGCTTATGTTGTACATGAACTACTTAGGCAGTACCTGGGATTGAAATGCCCAAGGCACAACCACGAGGAATAAATAGAATCTGAAAGTGTGGATATAGAAACACATTAAAAATATCTTGAAATTGGTAATCGAACAAAGCTTGAGAGGAAGAGTTGAAGAAATGATCTTAAAGAAGTGATCATACAGCATTGGACTACTACTAGGTCAGAGAGGTAGTCATCCAAGGGACTCAAGAGTGGCAGTTCAAGGCACATCCGTGGGTTAAGCGCAGTAGGTCAGAATGCAGGCTGTAGGAGGACACTGAGAGAGGGAAAAAGGAAAAGCTTGAACAAAGGTCAAGTGGTCAGTATGAAAGTAGCACTTGCCTAGGAAGTGAAGCATAAAGAAAAACAGCGAAGTCGGGTTACTGGAGAGAAGGGTGTCAGGAATACTGTCAAGGAGTTCCCAGAGACCTTGACTGAGAAGCCAAGGTCTGCTTAATCTTGGAAACAGACCTTGGAGTTGGAGGTTGTTCAAGTCCCTGGAGTCTCACTGCATGCTGGTGAGCACAGTGGATTGAGTGTATGTGGAAGGATATGGGAATGGGAAGAACACATCTTTACAGGTGAGATATGATGAGTGTACCAAGTCTTCTTAGTGTAATGTGTACCAGTAAAAATTGGACCTCAGACACTCCAGATCTGAAAACAGAGAAGCAACAAGTGATTTCAATAGGAAGCTCTATATCTACACCAAGGGAAATATTAAATTCTGAGAATCTGATAACAACATTAAGATCAATGTCAGGTCTAAAAGAATAGCCTCTGTGCAGCATTGAGAAATAAACTTGGACTCAGAGAGAAGAGAATCGCATCACGGAAGTACCCAGGAAAGATCTAGTCTGTAGCCGGAGACCAAGTTATAAATGAACAAGTAGAAATAAAGTAGTCAGACACCATAATAAAGGAGGATTAAGTGAAGTAAAATGAAGACTCCAAAACTGAAGTTCTCAGCCTGGAGTTCACAGACCCCTTCCCTCTCCCACCAGGTGTCTGTGGGGAGGAATTCATGTGGTCAATGAACTTGATCTAACTTTCACTAATTTTTAACTGGAATCTAGTTTCCTTCAACCATGAATATAGGGAATAAGCAATAGTAATAACAGCAGTACATGTACCTAAGAGAAAACACAGATATTTTCAGGTCACATTAGATTTGTTGCAGATACCAAATTTTCATCTACATTCATCCGTACTTCAAAATTACGGTAATTTTTGAACTCACCATTGGATGTTGTCACTTATTGCAGTAGTATGAAGTACATTTGTGACTACATCAGAAAGTTGTTTTTGAAAACATTTTAATAATATTTTAATATGTTTGATTTCCTTTGTTTCCTATGTACATTATTTTATGCATTTAAAAACAATTATTTTGAGAATGGGTCCAGAGGCTTCACATACTTCCTATAATTGTTTGCAAGGGCTGCTGTAACAAAGTATCACGCACTGGGTGTCTTAAACAGCAGCTCCAGAGGCCAGGGGTCTGGGTGTTGTTGGGGCTGGTATCTTCTGAGGGCTGTAAGGGAGGGTCTGTTCCCTGCCGCTCTCTCTTAGCTTCTAGTGGCTTTCTGATCATCTTTGATGTTCTTTGGCTTCTAGATGCAGCATTCCAATCTCTGCTTTCACACTCACCTGGTATTCTCCCTGTGTGCATGTGTGTCTCTAACTTTCTCCTTTTTATAAATGACTTCCATCATATTTGATTGGAGCCTAACCTAATGACCTCATCTTAATTTATAAGACCCCGACTCCAAATAAGGTCACATTCTGATGTGCCAGGGGTTAGGACTTTAATATATGGGGTTTTCTTTGGTGGTGGTGGTGGTGGTGGATAATGCAGCCTATAACACTAACAAGGTGTCCATGGCATTCTAAAGCTTGTGGGCACAGAGGAGCCTGGTAACACTTTGAGGTTAGACAGGCTGGTCAAATGGAAACTACATTCTAAAGTTTACCTAGCCTGATACAATTTCCTTGCTGGTATTTCCTCCTGCAGGCAAACTACTTGTATACTTTAAAATGCTAACTTCCTACTGAACCCTGGGGAAGAAGAGTGATACCACCAGAGAAGAGAAATGGAAAAGACTGTAAATTCCAGGGGCCCAGTGTCAGGAGGGGAGAGCCTGCCTAATCTCCCCAGGTGGTGGCAGCTGAGTAAATTACCTAGCAAGCAGCTGTAACGCATTACACTGCAATTATCCCTGAAGAGTTCCAAGGGCTTGTAAGCAGCTAAAGATAAAAGGAAGCCCTGCTCAAGGAAGAGCACTTCCTTTGCAATTTTACAGTGCTTGAGAAATGCACCTCACAGGACAGCCATCCCTTTCAGTAAGCCTTAAAGTACAAATAATCTCCTAGCTATGAAAGGGTCTTGTGTCTGAATGTACTGCCTACATATATGACATGCAAAGGCCTTGCATGGGGAAAACTGATGGAATGAATCTTATTAAATAAATATGGCATGTACTTCTGGAATGAAATCTGCCGAGAATTTCCACAGTAAATATTATGATTGTCTATTTAAATGTTGATAGCAAAATATACAAGTAGTGAACATTTATTAAGTGCACATTACTTGCCAGGCACTGTACTGTAATTTTTCGAGAGATCATCTCATTTAATCCACACAATAACCGTGAAAGTTTGGTGCCATTATTAACCCCATTTGCAGATGGGGAAGAGAAGGATCAAAAAGTATAAATAGCTAGGACTCTCACTAACATCACTGCGAGTAACTAATGAAGGCAGATATTTAATAACCATATTTAAATTTCCTAATCATTTCCAGTATACAAAAATAGGTTCTGTGATCATTAAAATAACCTCTTCCAATAATAGAAATCACTATCGTCAAAAAAATATTCTACAGACTTACAAAACTTTTAAAAAGTATTGTTATTTATATTACAGGCTCAAAATCAACAAACATAAGCCTTTAGCCAATGCGACATGATGAAAAGAAAAAAGGTAATTGTGGACCTGGTTATCTCATTCACTTACTAGAGAACAAGAAGTAGACATATAAATAAGAATAAAGAGAAGAGCATTAGCTCTCATATGTCTACAATTTTTTATGTGTAGCAATTAAGAAAATAAAGTACTATGTAATATAACAATGTCTATATTTGGACTGCAGTTTCCAGTCCAAAATAAAATTTCCCCACATAATATGCAAAACAGGTATTTACTGAGCGCCCTCCCTTTCCTTCCAGTGACATCATCCTTGAATTACAGGGTCAAACAGAAATTGACTGTCTCATGCATCTCCCCACAGCACTTACCACTCCTGGCTTCCCTTTCCTAGTCCAAATGTGTGGCTGGGCTGGAAAGGATGAAGTAGAGAGGGCGGTGATATATTCATAAGGTATTGACAATGTGCTCTCTGGGAGAGAATAGTTCTGATTCATAGTGGTTGCCCATTTTTTGTAGTGGTTGTCAATACTCTCACAGGGTTCTCTTTAGTCTACTCACATGATGTCACTGAATTCAGAGCCTGTAAGGGAAGTGCAGTAGCAGACTATTATATTATGTTTCTACCATGTAGATAAAATAGATATAAGTAGTTTCAAGATGGATCATAGGTAATATTAAAGTATAGTAAAATAATAAGGAAGTGGTGAGTTTTGAGTATTTATTACCTTTGTTCCTAATCTAATTTATTAAATGGTAAATTTATATAATTTCTTTTTATAACTTTAGCTTTACCAATCCACTTTTCTATAATGTTTAATTTGCTGTTAATCCTATATAACATATTATTTATCTCTGGAAGTTTGACTTTTTAAAGATTTGTTTATAAGTTTTTATATTATGATCTCTTTAACATGTACATGCTTTCATGCTCTGTATTTTTGAGCATGTGTAGTATATTTGTAATTGTTTTAATGACCTTGTCTGCTAATTCTATCACTTGTGTCATTTTTGTGTCTCTTTCTGTTAATTTATTCTATACTTTTCTTTCTTTCTTGCATGCTCAGTAAATTATTATAGGATGCCAGGTTTTTATATTTTACTGTATTGGGTGTTGGATATTTTGTAATTACATGAAGTATTCCTGAAATTTATGTTGGGATGCAGTTAAGTTACTTGGAAACAGTTTTCTTCTTTCTGTTATTGCTTTTAAGCTTTGATAAGTGGATTTTATGCAAGGGTTGATTTCCCCCAGTAGTGAGACCATAATCTTCTGGATGTTCTCCTTGATTTCCCAAGCATTACCAAGGACTTCTACCCTGGATGGCAGAGAATATGAGCTACTCCTGGCTTGTTTGATCTCTAAGGCTTTTGCACCTACTCCTTTCTTTTGATTCTTCCCTCAGTCTCAGGTAATCCCTTACATTAATGCAGTTATCAGTCCTTGGGGTGGGGGAAGTATGTGGAACTCAAAATGAAACCTTTGCAAAGTTCTGGAGCTTTCTCTGTAGTTCTCTTGACACTGGTATGCTCTTTGCAAATTCCATCCATTCATGGGCTCCCCAAATTCTCAACTCTGTCTTCTGTACTTATGGAGACCATCAGGGCTCTTTTTGGGTTCTGTATCCCTTTGCCATGAATGGGATACTTTCTTTAGGCAGTAAGGTGGAGCAACTGTCAATCACCTCTTTGTTTCCTCTTTTGCAAAGATCCGTCCTGTGCTTCCAAGGATCCACTGTCTGAAATCCCCTGATTTATACATTTAGTGTAGTTTTTGAGTTGTTGATGTGAGAAGATAAATCTGGCCTTTGTTATTTTATCATAACTAGAACATACATGATCCTTAGGCCATGATGAAGTTACCCAAATTCAAGCTGGTGATTGTTACTGTCAGATTTATGTAGGCGTACCATTTGAAAAATACTTAATGGTCACTTATGAATCTTCTGGAACATGCTACATAATCTATTGCTAATTTCTTGTGCACAGTCTACCAATTTGATCATTTGGTATAGAATACAGATAACATACTACTTTTAGGTATAACTCTGACTCAGCTCCACACGAGAGAAGGACTTGAAGAACATGGAGGTGGAGGCTTGAAGCTGCTCTTTGTGGCTCCCAAGGAAGGATAAATGCGAGTAGGACATGAGCCACAGGAGTCCAGTAAGTGTCTGGTGATGGAGGTAGCAGTGTCACCTGGTCCCTCTCGGGCAAGTGAACACAAGAACCAAGAGGTTAGCATTATTGTTGCCCTTATTGGTTGTGTCCAGAGAGTGCTATGTTTTCAGCCCTTGTGGCAGTGGAATGTGGACAGAGTACCCTCACTCAGCCTCATCTGTGCACCCAGTGCTATTAGTTTTGTAGGAATAGAAGCCTAGGAACACTAGTTCTAATTAAAATGGAGTTTATAGAGCAAGAGAATATAAAGGATACAACAGGTAGAAGTATATGTAGACCCATACGAATTGATTGGTCATAGGGGAAAAAGAAGGACACTACTTTCTTTAACTCTCCCTATAGCCTCATATTTTCCTACCCCTGCTTTTCTCCATAACTCTATCCCATGCTTCTTTCCCTGAAGACTGGCCTCCTTTGCATGTAGTCATCAGGTCACCACAAAATAATACCCTTCATCGTTGGTGTTCGGGATCTATATAATTAATTAGCTCAATGTTTCAGAGAGAAGAATTTGAATCCCCTAACTCAGGCTAGGTGTCTATCTGATGCTACTGTGGTCAAGAAAAGAGAAGACTCACTTGGTGCAGGTATAGACACCCATGAACATTCATGACAAGGAGAATAGAGCTAGACATGTTCTTCTATGACATGCCAGAGTCAGTACAGTTGATGCTTGAATAATGTGGAGGTTAAGGGTGATGACCTCCATGTAATTGAAAATCTGTGTAAAACTTTTGACTCCCCTTAAACTTAACTACAGTCATCTATTGGTGTCTGTAGGGAATTGGTTCCAGGATGCCTGCAAATACAAATATCAATGGATGCTCAAGTCCCTTGTATAAAATGGTATAGAATAATGCATACAGTCGGCCCTCCCCATCCATAGTTTCCCAACCATGGATCTAAACTACTGTTTCCTATCCACAGTAGGTTGAGTCTGCAGATACAAAATCCAGGTAAACACAGGTACAAAAATATACAGTGGACAGCCAGCTGTATATTTATTGAAAAAAATCCATGGATAAGTAGACCCACACATTTCAAACCCATGTTATTCAAGGGCCAGCTGTATTTAGAGTACCAGGAAGCACAGGTAGAATTAATAACAGGAAAAGAGGGAAATGTGAACCCAACTTTGTCTTCTATAGAAGTCTGACTTTAAATTGATGCTAATAGACCACTATTGTCTTCATCAGCTCTTTGGTATGACTAAAGGAATGAAAATGTCATCTCTCTGACTGCCCTCAAGTCCCATGAGGGGATCTTGTTCATTTTTCAAAAGATAGATCCTGTGGATAACCCAAGTAGGAAGACATATGATTTTAGAAAAGAATCTCTGCTCCTGAGATGTTCTCCCAGAGCGACTTCCACTCTAGTGTCTGGATCTGTAAGCCCAGGAATTCACCAGCTACAGACTTCTTGTCATTGGAGTCAATGCTAGATTTGCTTGAATACAGGTTGCAGCCTCCTGAAGATCACATGAAGACACAAATCTGAAGTATTGAAGGAATGTATTAATAGATGCAGTTTTTCCTCACACTGCATATAGCTTCTCCTCAGGTCACTGTTACAACTCTCTCCCCCATCTAGCCGGAGAACCTATCTACTATGCATATATTTTCTTGGTCCATTAAAAGAGCTCTAATACTTCCTAAAAATTTTGTTTCAGTTTTGAAGGCTACATTCTATGAGCCACAGGACCTACTAGGTCCAGGAGATAATTCTGCCCTAATCAAGTCACTATAAAATATGAAAGAGATTCTAAATTATTTTACCATTAGGGATTAATCTTCCTAAACTACTGTCAATTCTATTTTTAAAAAGTATGGAATGTTCACTTAAAAGTCATTAAATCTAAGTGAATTTGCCTACACTAATGACCTACTGCCCCTGAGGAAAACACATTGTGTGCCCACAATTACTGTCTCCCTGTGTTCCCTCTTTTCAGCTGCTTGTTCTCTAACAAAGCCCTACAAAGAGGTGATGAGACTGTCTGTGCTTTGCAATTCAAGCTGTTTTTAGAGTGGAGAGAAATTCCCCAGAACTGCCTCTCTCTTCCCTGACCCCTTCACCCTTGCTTTCATTAAAGCCAAGTTCCTGGCTCAAGCTAAGGGAAGATTTTAGTTATTGTCCTTGGCAAGGGAACTCTCTTTTGTGGCTTTGATTTGAACTTCAGCTCTTCTGAGTGCAGGGGTCACATGTGAATTTGTTATGCTTCTTGGCAAATGTTTCAGAATAAATGAATCTGATGAAATTCTCATGAAGTATTTGTATTTTAGTGTTTCTCTAGTACACAATAAATTGTAATTTATGAGGCATAATTGAAGAAAATTCTGAAGGAAGTTGTGTATAAGATTAGAGGGATTATTAAATCAACTTTATTGTGTTTTCAAAACTTAAAAAATGGTTTACTGCTATAATAAATTGCTTGAGAGTGCTATCAACCTGTAAATTTTAATAATTTAATAAACATTCTGCAGTCAAGTTGGGCTCATGGCCAAATCCCAGGGCTGATTTTGTGTCGAGTATAGTAATGTGGTTTAGTTTACCTGGCTGAATGCGCTGCTGTTAAGCATGATACACAGCAACCGGTCATTATTTTTAATGAACTGAAACTGGGAACTCAAGTTTGAAGTCAGAAGGGGCTACTAGACTTCTGTGCCCCTCTGCATCTGTTACACTGGTCACTGTTGCTATTGAGCATCTTCAGAGTAACAGGCTCATTTCATTTTCTCTCACCCTGTCACCTTGAAAATCAGTTATAAAGATAATCAGTGACTCACCTCCTATTAGCGAGCTACTAACTACCTTTAAAAATATGTTTAAAGTAATAAACTCAAAATATTTGTAATAATTTGCAGATAGAGAGGTCCCACTAAACATTGGCTGATTAAAATAAATCAAATCTATATCAATTTAATCAAGCAACTAAAATGTGTAATATTTTTTGTATCTTGTGAAAATCAGTAGTCAAATTCAAATAACTCGCTAATAAGAGTGGGGTCTGTATAGAGTCTGTGTTGACTTCAGATGTGTGCCTTAATAAATGTACTAATTAGCTGAGATTGTATAAAATAGTATTCACATATCTGTCTAGACATACCTGTGTGTGGATTTGAACTAAGTTCCTTAATCATAGTTAATAAAATATTATTTTGCTCTTTTTTTCTTTGCTCAAGTGAATTAAACCTATCTTAAAACTGAAGTGATTGCTTTTATTAGACCTTGCGTTCCATTGTTCTTCATCTGATTTTTATGATAATAAAATGATCACCAGCATTCCCAAGGATAGTTACATAACATTCGAGCTATTGACTTTAGGCTACACATTCTGTGTGTAGCTTTTTAAAAAGCAGTGTTGTGACTGTGATAAAAAATGTGTGATGAATATTAACAATTCAGGAGTCTTTTCCTCTGATTATTTAATTTTCACTTTCTCATTTTACTGATGGGACTGAAAAAAATATCGTATCTTCTGATTTCTATCACCAAAAGAATGCCACTTTGTAACTAGATGTGTATATGTATTTATTCATCCATGCAAGACAGGCACATGCTAATATATGCACTTGCCATGCCTACGTTTTCACTTAATGAAGAGCTTAATAACAATCAGCATTCATAGCCCCTGCGTAGTCGGATAAATTAGTTAATGCACAATAAGCAGCTCTTATGTATAATGCAAAAGATTAGTCTTACATTTGCATAATGTGCTACAAACGGCCCACTGTTTCCAGCAGTAGAAGCTCCCCCATTAAATGCGAGTTGAAAGCTGAATGACGTCAGTGAAGTAATTATGCTTCATTTGGCATATCTCATTCATTCTCTGGAGTTCAAGACCCTATCTGAGCTCTGTTGACAGCACTGCTGAAAGGCATTGGTAATGGTTCAAAGCAAAGCAGTGGGACTCTGGAAAGTAGCCTAGTGTGCTCAAGGCTCCACTGCATGACTGGGACCCCAGCAGTAACTCATTTTACAGTCTAGCTTATGTACATGTTTATGTATAAACGTATGAAACTAGGAACTTGTTAGTTTATAATGAGAGTAAAGGAATTTCTAGGCCAATAAAGTACAGTGACTTCCAGATTTACCAGAATTCACTGGAAGACAAAGATTGCCAATGAAGGCATTTCTGTCCAACTCAGGGATGTATGAGCATCCTACTTCTGCCCACAGGGTACACAGTTTCCACTGACAAAGTTGCTTTCCTTCCCCTCTCTTCATTCTCAGAGCCTATTTGCCTGTTTCTGTGCTGGTGATAATTAAAAGGCATTCTTTGAAAATTAATCTAGTTCAAAACACACACACACACACACACACACACACATACACACACATATTTCACTAATGTGAAAATTGAGATACAAAGGAGTTTTCACAATTTACATAAAACTCAGTTCTGCTGGGTTTAGAATGCAAATCTCCTGACACTTATTCTTATGATCAGTGTTTTCCTGTTTTATGTTAAGTGTGTATGAAAAAGGTTTCTTTTCACATTTATTTACAGTCTCAAGGACAGGGAGACAAATCATTTTATATTTGTCATGGTCAGCCGGCAAATATTTTTGCAAAGCTTCATATTAAAACCATAAAAACGGAGGCTATGAAACTGCTTCTGAAAGATGATGCATTTGCGCGCTCGGGGGCTCCCTGACTGCTCAGAGCTGGCGCCTTGTTCCAGAGACCCTCTTGCAGCAAAGGCATGTAGACAAACATAGAAAATAATGACTTTCTTCTGAAAATGGCTTTTTTAAAAAATTGAAACCCTTGTTTTTTTCCAGATTAATTAAATCTTCTTTATTAAATAGAGAAATATAATTTTGTTTGCCGGAAAATGTATTTGTTTTGAAATCATGGACTCCTCATTATATTGTTCATTATATTCCACAGTAGTGACTTTAAAAACAGTCAGTGGGCTTTCTGGCACAGGAACGATCTCATCATTCTCTACAGTTAACCTCACTATTTGTGTGCTTATGGGCCTCTTTCTATGTGATAGTTCTATCTTGGCAAGATTAAATGTGCAACTTTGTGCTAGAAGTAGACTAAAATACTGTCATAAGATCTATGATTTGGTGCCCTTCTTAGGTAAGTAATAGCCAAAAAACCACCAATATTATTAAGATATGGATGAATATATTTATATTCATAAGTGTACAAAAAGTAAAGATTTTGATATTTCTAGTCAAAAGAGAAATCAGAAAGAAAAAAGAAAATCTTAAACATTTCTTATAATTATGAGAAGAAATTAAAGAAACATTTAAGCAGAAACCATTACATGTAGTTCGATGATTTTATTCATTTACATACTTTCATTTATTGAGGTCAACTTAAATCAGATCACTTGTTCCTCACCTTTAACTAAACCAGAAAACAGGTAAGAGACAAATAGCTTATCTAAAACATTTACAGCTGCAAAGCTAATTTAAACAGGTTTGAATTGCTGCAGAGTCAATTCTAGAACATCCCTTAGTACATAGTACCAATATCATTAGGTAAAAAGTGAGATATTATTAAACAGAAGTACATCTCCAAGTGATCAGTTTGAAATAATTTTTGATTGGCTACACAGCTGTAGCTTTGGTTACTTTAATATGTACTTCGATTATCATTTTGGCCACTAGCGGTCTGTGTGTTCATGTGTATGTGTGGAGGGGGGCGTTATTTTCAGAGAGCCTCTTCCATTCAGTAGGTTCAGATGATATCGATTGCTAAATCCCAACAACAAGAGAAGTAATTGCTGTAGCAGCAGCAGCAAGGCAGCCATAGTCCTACTCACACACTGAGGTTCTGGAGTGCTCTGTCTTCTGAATTGTCTCTACGTAAAGATTAAGAGGTAAGAGCCCCACCCACCAAATGCGAAGGAAATACCTCCAGAACAGCTCAGTTTCAACAGTCATTTCCCAAATTCAAAGGGCATAAAGGGATTAGTACTTATTTCTTGAATAAAATTATTTCTAAAGTTTGATATGTAATGTTCACAATGCAGACTGATTTCAATTACGGGTATACTTTTATATCATATCCATGTTGGGAACAGAGGATTTTTTATTAGGCACAAGTAAATGGTCTTTGTAACCATTGCTATGACAGTTGGTGTTATATCTTAATTAGCAGTATTATTTCTAGTTCAACTAAAATAGCTAAAGGGTCCTCCTGGGATCTATTCCATGGTATGATTTTGTTTAATCTTATTATTAATGATAATAAATCTTTACTTTGTTGGAGTATCATTGTATACCAAAGATTCCATTATTTAAACAAATAATTATGCCACATTACAATTTCTTTTAGAACATGACAATAACAAATCATAGTTATAGCTTACTCAAAGTAAATTAGGTCTAAAACACTAATAAAATTAATTGCAAGGTGTTTGATTGGAAACCAGAGCTGGTTAAATCAGGAGCTCTTTCTTATGGTCTTTGATAATGCAATACTCTCTGGAATAAAGAGACCAGCATAAAATATCTCAGCAGTTGTTATCAAACAAAGAGTAATTGAAACTTGGTTGCTAGGAGACATTATTTCTCATTGTTGACAATCCTGATTTTCTTTGATTACTGGCATTATTGTTGTTCATTACACAAACTGAATGTTTTTACATAACATTGAAGAAACATATTTTGGAGCCCAATTGTTGTGTGAATACCACCATGTGCTACCAAAGAAATGTTTATTCACAGGTTCAGCAGGTTAACTATCTCTGGTGTTTGTTCAGAAGGCTTAATCACATTTTTTTCATTTCTTGTAAAGTGTAAAATTTAAGTTTACATCTAAGTTTTCACAGGAAAAAATTTGTATATTCCATCAAATTAAGATTTTCCTAAAAATAGAAAAATAAGTTATCTATGTAAATTTAACTTTATAATTGTAGTTCTTTCTGTTCTCAAGATAATTTCATTTGCATGAGAGAAAACAATTATTTAAAATAGAAGAAAATATTTATTTTGAATGAGGTGGGGATATAAACATCTTGGGTTAGAAAGCAAGAAGTTTTAGAATGACTAGTGAAATGAGCAATTTGGTATTTAGTTGTCTCTGGTAAAGAATAATTCTAGTATTTTTATTTACAGAACTTCAAGCAGGTTGACATTTATGTAAGATACAGCTCAATTTTTATTACAAATAAAATGCCAATTACTTGTATACTGTCTAATCTTGCATGTTCTCACCATTTGTCTATATATATATATTTTTTTTTTTTTTTTGCCTGATTACCAATTCTGGTTCAGCTTACAGTTCTATGTTTTTGTTTCTTTCATTCTTACTTTTTTTTTTTTTTTGCTTACCAGAATTCTTTCAAACTCATTCTATGTTTATGGCTTGTCTCTTTTTCGAGCACAGCATGTTGACTTCCTCATATACTCGGATACTGCTCTAATGTGCACAGATGGCCGCTAGGTCAGCAAGGATTTTCCTTAATCCTTATTCTGGACTTTGTTACTCTTAGAGACTTTTTCTTCCTTTAGCTCTGTTTTGTTAAACTTTCTTTAAAATCACTATCCTGGATATTGTCTCAGATCTTTAATTATTGCTCACATGCCTTTTTCCTTAAGCTGCTCTTTCTGTTTTTTTCATTCTAAAGTCATTTATTCCCACTATGAAAGTTAGTATTGACCCACTTCTTACACTTTCTCCATTAAATACTGCATCCCGTCCAACAAACTCAGCTGTCATTTCTGTACAGATCTCTATGTAAAATGATATATGAAATCCCAACTTTCTCCAAAATTCAATTCTGCATATTCAAGGGCACCCAAGCAATATTTGTATGGATGCCTTAGTGGCATCTTAAAATAATCAAACCTCATAGTTCCCACTGTCATCTTTCTATGGAAATTTTATTCTTTCTTATTATTTCAAGTTATATTAAGGTATTTTCATTTTCTACCATTTTTCTTATTTTTCTCATCAAATAAATTACTTAACCCTTTAGGGTTTTGTCCTGTTCACTTTGCAGTCTCAGTTCAGTTTTCCATTGGCTCTTCTCTGGATTACTGAAGTCCCCAAATGCTCTAAGTCATCATTTATAAGTTTTATATTTTAGACAAAATTCTAATCATACTATTCATGTGATTAAAAATATTAGTAGTTCCCTAAGGCAACTCAATGATCCCTCTACTCTTATGTCTCAATTGTTCTTCCTGACTTGAGTTACTACAGCATTTTGTACCTCTTTTTGAGAACATTTAAATGCTGAATTATAGTATAGGTTCTTCAAAATCATGTCTTTTCCCACTTGTAATATTATATAATTTATTTGAAGGCAGGGTTTATATTTGATTCATTGTTGTATCCTCTACGATCTCTTGGTCACATTTAATACACATGTGTAAATAAGCAAAAAAATAAGTTTTGTTTAGAAATATAAATAAAGATTATTTTTCACTGTAAAATATACACAGTCTTAAATAATGCACCTTTTCAATATATTTTTCTTCCCATCTTTTGGAGATAAGGTTATTTTTTATTGATGGAGACCCAGGCTATTTCAAAAAGAGATTGTAAACTTTTGCAAATAAAAGTGTTCTTGACTTGCAGGGTAGGGCAAAACTGTATTTTCCATACAGTTTGAATGAAAAATAATATGATAACTAATAATACAAGAATAAACTCTTGTTTTGCATGCTTACAACTGTAAAGCTACTTTTGGCCCACCCAGTATATTGGCATGTGCTTAATTGCATGACTATAGATAGTACAGAAAAGGAAGGGGGAAGTGTAATGTTATAATGTTCTGAGCTTCTTACATAATACCTGAATTAGTATAATATTACTGGACAGTATATACTGTGATAAATTAAAGATGCATATTATAAACCTTTGAGCAACAACTTATTAAATAAAATAGAGATAGACAATAATATAGAAAAAGCATGGATGGACCTACAGAACATTATGCTAAGTGAAACAAGCCAGTCATAGAAAGTGTCCTTCAATAGAGGATTAGGTAAAGAAGATGTGGTACATAGGCACATGGAATACTACTCAGCCATAGAGTTTGTATTTAGTTTGTAAGAAGCTGCAAACTGTCTTCCATAGTGACTGCAGCAGTTTATATTCTTACTAACAGTGAATGAGAATTCCTCTTCTGCACACTGAGTGTTGTAAGCATTCTGTGTTGTTAGTACTCTTCTGCCTTTTGGCCTTTCTAACGGGTCGTACTTATCTTTGTTTTACTTTGCATTTCCCTGCAGACACAGGACATTTAGAAGATTTTCGTATGCTTATCTGGCACCTGTATATTGTTTTCAGTGAGGTATCTGTTAAGCTCTTTGATCCATCTTTTAACTGGGCTGTTCATTTTCTTATTGTTGACTCTTAAGAGTTCTTTGTATATTTTGGTTAACCACCTTTTAGCAGAAGTAGCTCTTGAAAATATTTCCTCCTAGTCCGTGGGTTGTCTTTTCATTTTCTTGACAGGGTCATTTGCAGTGCAGAATTTTTAATATTAATGAAATTCAGTTTATTGATTATTTCTTTATGGATTATGCCTTTGGTATAATTTTTCTTTAAAAAAGCATTGCCAAACCCAAGGTCATTTACATTTTCTCTTATATTATCCTCTAGAAGTTTATAGTTTTGCAGTTTATATTTTGGTCTGTGATCCATTTTGAGTCCATTTTTGAGAGGGGCATAAAGTCTGTGTCTAGAATTATTATTTTTTAATTGGATGTCTTGTTTTTCCAGCATCATTTGTTGAAAAGACTACCTTTGTTCCATTATATTTCCTTAAATTGCATTTTTAAATTAGCGATGTTATTTTTTCCTTTTTGCACTCTGCCAATCATTATTGCAAAAAGAAATTATTAGCTAGTGCTCTTACTCCTCAGTGAATAGATGCCTTCAGTGTGAGGTCAAAGATGACTAGTTCCCTAGCTGTCAATATTCAGGCAGACAATTGATCTTCTCTTTTTATTTAATCTTAGCAGCCATTTCCTTTTCCTCAACCCCAGCACTACTTAGAGAAACTAAATGCGTCCACTGTCATCAGTTCTTAGTATAAGTGTAATATGACATGAATCAAAGACACTTCAGGCCAAGGTAGAGACTGGTAATTTATTACTGAAGAACAGAGGCTTTTCTGAAATTTCCTTTAGTTCAAGCAGATCACTATGAATTAACTAAGCAGGAAGGCGCAGGTGCTCTCATTAAATTTACAGTCACTGGTGGCAGAGAGGAAAGTAGTTTTAAAAGGGAATGCAGCTGTGTGGACACCTGTAATGGCAGCCATGCACTCCCAAGTACAATGCACTGGGGGAGGTGGCCAGCACCCCCTCAAGTGCTTCCATCAGTTCTGGTTGTAAGTGTTCTGGTGAGTGATTTCTCACCAGTGTGGGGAAGTGTGTTCCTAAAATGATAGGTGACCTTCGGAAACCCCGATTTGTCAGGGAGGTCATGGTGGCCCTTGGGGCAATCTCCCATGAAACAGAAGTCATCCCTTGTCAATATCTTCTACCCTCTTCTTTGTCCCCTTTCTAAAAACTAAACTTAAAAATGAGCTCCATTTCTCTAGGCCAGTTTTGGTAATACTATATATGTCAAATTTAATGATAATGGCCTTTACAGAGAAATAATGCTTTAGTAAAATGCAGTTTGTTCACTGGGCATATTTTTTTCTAGAAAGAACACATCATTTCAGTCTGCAACAGCAGAAAAATTCCCTTTTGTAGTTCCAAAATCTCTCTTTGATGCCCATCTTTCTGAATTCTTATCCATTTCTTCCCCTGGCTATCATTATCTTTTCTCATAGTAATAGGAAAGTTGTAATAATTTCTAAGCACTTGGGAAATTTACAGTAAGTCTGATGAGGAGTTTTCCCTCCCCTGCCCTCCCCTCCCCTCCCCTCCCTTCCTCTCCCCTTCCCTTCCTTTTCTTTCCTAATGTCTCTCTTCTTTCCTTCCTAAATGTCTCTCTCGGTCTCTCTCTCTCTCCTTCCCTCTCTCCCTTTCTTTTTTCCTTTTTTTCCCTGTCTTTCTTTTCCACTACGTTTCTTTCTCTTTCATTTATTTTCAGATTAGTCCATAACTGATCTGCAGCAGCTTACCATTAGACTACATTCAGTGAAATAATGTGAAATATGTCACAATTTTAAAAAACAGTACTAAGAAAAATAAATAAAAATTCATAATAAAAATTAGAGGAATTATTATAGTTAAGTAGGGTAAATGGGTATATGCTATTACTCTACTTGAAACTTATTTTCTCAAATCATATTGGCTAAGGAGTCTTGATGGATTTATGGCAGAACAAATGATTGATCAATTAGCTTTGTATTTTTTCTCTTTTGTACACAGTTATTTTAATTGGGAAAGACACTGAAACTTGTATTATGATTTTTCCATATTGGTGATATGATGCTACTAAGACAGTAATTGTAGTGACCGTATAGGCTGCTAATTTTTCTCTATTCGGTGAAGGTAGATTATGACTCTAACTGTAGCCAACCACCTCATAAGTTTGAAATGGGAGAAGATAGGATGTTAGATCTATAGGAGAGCTTAAGGTCCAACTCACCTGACAATGGCTTTGCTATTGGGTATAGGAAAGGAATCTAAGTCAGATAAATCTGGCCATCTGTCTGCACTAGTGAGGAAGCAAAAAAAAAACATAGAACCTGTGATGACTGATGGCTTCAGATGTACAGGAGAGTAGGCTTTCAAATGCCTAATTACATTTCTAAAGCACAGTAATTGCAGCCTTCCTCCTGCCACTGCTACATACACAACAAAGACTTTTTAAAATATAGAACTATTCATTGAAATGATATTTTCAGTAATAGGAATTTACTTGTAATAACAAAAGCATGTATTTACTCCCCAAATTTATAAAAAAATTCCTAAGAGCTAAAAAAAATATGTGGCATTATAGGTGAGTGTGATACATCTTTATGGTCCATTTGCAGATAGGTTTACCTGCAACACAAACACCCACTTATGCAAGCATATTAAACTATCCCATAAAATGTGTGACATGTGGATGTATGACATGCTATGTAATGAATATAAAAGGTATGCCAATTGTGTATCAAAGGCCATTTAGTGGATAGCTATATAATCAGTGTGAATAACATTTAGTAAAGGACTATTTGCTTTATTACTGGGCTAACATAGCCTGTGGGAAGGGCAGAGTGTCACAAAAGACATGTGTGCCTGTGAAATTTGTGTTCCTCTCTTAGGGATAACCATATGTCTGTAATGGCCACACAAGGGAAATTCAGTTTATAATATATATTGAAAAGCAATATCTCAAGAGGATCTCAAATAACTAGTGGATGTACATAAGACTGATAGCCCCCTGCCTTTTTCGGTAATGGAATACTTATATATGAAAGCAACTTAAATGTCTGACATTTTATTTTGTGAAATATATGCTAGAATAGAGATGTGGCAGAATTGGCTATCAATCATTGTAATTTATTCCAAGGCAAGTGACTTTATCTATCAAGATGTTCTAACGGATGCTTCTGTTGTCCCCTGCCACATCACATCCCCTCTTGAGCCTCTGATTTCAGCCAGAGCTGTGGTGGACCCTTCAGTAGTCTGCCAGAGTCCCACCAAACATCCACCATCTAGCTTCTGACCAGGGCCTTCTCTGTAGCTCCAGGAGTATGCAAAGCACAGCCCTGATGTGTAAGGGAGTTAGTGCCTCCATGACAACCCTCCACCAATGGAGAGGTCAGCTGAGGACAAATTCTCTAGCCTCCTGCATGTTAGGCTGACAATGGTGGAAAGCACTTGGTTCACTTCCTGGGTAGAGCCGCTAGAACAGAGATGCTGGAACGCTAATAGAGGCCTTCCCTCCTTTCTGTACTCTTCCCCTTCCCTTATTACTGCTTCCAGCATTTACCAACTGTCTTAGGCTTTGCATTCTGGAGACCCCAATGAAGACAGTTAGCAAAAATGAGGTTTTCTTCCTTTACATGTGCAGTGAGAAACTGTGAGGTTTAATTGTATTTGTTTATAATGTGGAGATAATTTTGGATGTTAGGAAACTTGCTATGGTCACCTAGCAAAACCACCAAAAACTTGTGGTTTTTCTGACTGTTGGCATTACTTTATGAGGGGTACCATTTCTTTAGCTATAATATTGAAGAAATAGACTTTAGAGAAGTATGGGCACTAATGTAACCCATGATACACAGTTTAATCTGCTCATATTTGTTGCACAGTATTTGATGATTTTGCTGTTAAGATGTGAAACATACCTTCCCCAGGGAATGGACATCTGAATCATCAGTGGAGTTCGTATTGGCTGTTTTGTTTGTTATTTAATCAAAAGATACATGCTGAACCTGGCAAAAAAATTATATGAAAAAACCATGATGAAAGTGAACAATCTCTGTCCTGACACTTCCAGCTCTAGTTGATTTTCCTTAAACACTCAGTCATTTCTGTTAGTAATGCTTCATGTTATTTCTATTATTTGAAATAAAATGTAACATGCAATTTCTAGGTTTTTTAAAAAAGTGACTTTGTAGAATGGAATGGGAGAATTTTATCCCTTTTAATGTACACTTCATCTATACCCAGCCTATCCTGATACATTTTTTGACGATCCCACTTGTATCTGTGTATATTATATATCTCTAACTCTTGACCTGCTGATTCTGGTACTATTCTATTACTGTCCACACTGTAACTTGATTATATTACTCTCCCTGTACCTCCTGTCCCCACTATGGACCTTTTATGTTCTATATTATTAAATTTTTATTATTTACATTCTAATCTGTAACCATAATTATGTCTCATGTGTTTTGACTATATATTCCAAAAGCTGAAAAAACAGTATTTACATTATTATATCAATGTAAGTTTTTCATGGAATACACAAGCAGCATGCCAGGATTCTGTTTGCTTCTCCATAAGTCCAAAGTCATGGCTTTACTTCTTATGGCATTTCCTGTTAGCCAAATCTCAAGTCAGCAAAAACATCTCTGTGAGGAAGAGGAGGCTTGCAGACTTGACTGGGCCCATCATTCCCAAGTGCCAGAGTGAAGTCTAGTGTGTGGTGGTGATTACTATGCCTTTGAACTGGACGTGTTCTACTGATAATCTGTGCTGTGCAGTGGAAACCAGAAGGCAATATGCTGGCACAAAACCCTTCTGTGGTTCAGTTCTTTATGCACTAAGGTTTTAGGTTAACTAGTGGTTATAGTTGAAAACTTTATAAACTATGGTTAATATAAAGTTTTTCTTTAGTCACAGTTCAGTCTGGTTATTATTTAAAAACTAAGAAGCCCCTGAACTGGCAGATCTTACTGAAGATGACATTATAGCAGCAGTAACTTAACCCCAAGAGCCTGGTTTCGGCAGCCTTGCTGTGTGGTGTTTCAGGTGTGTTGAAAATGTATTAACACATGAGCAAACACTCATGCATTAACACATGAGCAAACCACACTCCCCTGCGTGGTTTAGAAGTATTATAAAATACTTTATTACAAATTTGATCTTAGTTATTATAGCAAATAGAACAGGTTCTTTATTAACCTTCCTTTAAATTTTAAAAACCTCAAGATTAAAGTTGTGAAACTGATCTGGGATCAAAAACACATTTTTTCCCCCTCAAGAAAGACAAACTAAAGCCACAGAGCTCTGCCAAGAATCAAAGAACATGAGATTCCTTTTGCTGGCTAAAGGAAATGACAGAAAAGCCAACGGTGAAATTCCAAGTTTCAAAACCATCCTTTCTTTACCAGTCCCAGGCAACAATAGCACCTTGTGTGTTATCTATGATATCTGGGATTTATTAACAATTTAATACCAGAGTCAGAGTTTTTTCCTTATCAAATGCCAGCCTTATGATGGATAGGAAAACCTATGGCCAAGTACTTGAAAACACCGTTCTATATTGCATGTGGGCTAATAGCTTATGTGAGGTCACACATCAGAGGGATAAATTTCTAGTCCACTGTGGCTATGCTGACAGACTTCAACTACCCATGGCAGCATTTATTAGACAAGTTACAGCTAATCTCATGCCTGTAAAAATTAAGCCTCTGAAAGCCAATGGTGAAGACCCAGATATTAAAAAATTAAGAAACCTGGCTAAACCATCCCAAGATTATTTTGAAAATGTAATTTGGGTATTTCTGCCACATCCCTTTTTAACATCAGGAAAGAAAGAAAGAAGGAAAAGAAGGAAGGAAGGGGGGAAGGAAGGAAGGATTGGATTTTCCACTTTTTTTAATATTCTGTTTTTCTATAAGTCAGGTTTGTGTATGTGTGTACACTGGGCAGTATTTTGGGTGCATTTATTAATAACTGTTATAACTTACTGTTTATTTGATGCTTTTTATTACTCTAAAGTGACTCTCTTTGACTCTGATAATATTTCTGCTTCATGTTCTACTTTTTTATGTTATTAAGACAGCCATTTCACCTGTGTTATGTTTACATATTATATATTTTTCCATTCTTTTACTTTCAATGAATTTGTGTATTTGAATTTAAAGTGTGTCTCCTATATGTGTTACAGATTTATTTTAATTTGATTCAGTCTGTTAGTCTCTGATTTTTGGTTGGAGCTTTTAATATATTTATATCTAATGCAATTAATGACATGTTTGAATTTGTGTCTGCCACTTTACTATTTATTTCAATGTGCTTATATCCTTTTTGTTCCCCTATTTCTCCTTTCTTGCCTTCTTTTGTGGCACTACAGTGTCCTATTTTAGTCCTTTGCTTTTTACAATGTTTTTGAGTTATATTTTTATTGATTTTCCTAGGAAGTATAAGATGTAACTTTAATTATATTCTCTTCAGATTAAAATTAACTGTATCTAGTAAAATATACAAACTTTGGTCCAGTATAGCTGTATTTTCTCTACCCTCCATAGTGTTTTTATTGTCACCAGTATATTTTATGTGTTAGAAGTCCCAAAGTAAAGATTTATAGTTTTTAATGCAATTGTTTTAAATAGCTACACTTATGCAGTATATTATATTTACCTACCTATGTGATTTACATTTTCTGTTGCTCTGTATTTCTTTATGTGGATTAAAGCAGCCATCTAATGTCTCTTTTTCCCAGCCAGGGAGACTTCCTTTAGTATTCCCGGTAATACAGATCTGTAAGCAACACATTACCTCAGTCATTGTTTATATGGCATGTTCTCTATTT
The DNA here is from genome assembly GCF_004126475.2 of Phyllostomus discolor. Taxonomy (NCBI): domain Eukaryota; kingdom Metazoa; phylum Chordata; class Mammalia; order Chiroptera; family Phyllostomidae; genus Phyllostomus; species Phyllostomus discolor. Next base: position 86,160,653 of record NC_040905.2, on the reverse strand, counting down.
CAACAGTATTTTTGAAATGCAATTTTGATGGGTATAGAACTCTTGGTTGATAGAATTATTATTTACACTTTGCATATGTCACCCTATTGGCTACCAGCCTCCATTGCTTCTAATGAGATGTCAGTTTTTAATCTTGTGGTGGTTCCCTTATGTGTGCTGACATGTTTCCCTCTTCTTGCCTTGAAGTTTTTCTTTTTATCTTTGGCTTTCAACAGTGTGACTATGCTTTATCTAGGTATGATCTCTTTTTTATTATATTTGGAGTTAATTAAGCTTTTGGTGATGTAGTTTAATTTTTAATCAGATATGGACATTTTTCAGCATTATTTCTTCAAATATTTTATCTATTTTTCTTTCTCCTCTCCTTTGAGGCTACCATTACACATGGTTAGTAAGCCTGATGGTCTTCCATAGTCTCTGAAGTTTCATTCATGTCTCTTTATTCTATTTTCTTGCTGTTTTTTAGAGTGAATAACTTATATTTATCTATTTTCAAATTCTTAGATTCTTTACTTTGCCATTGCTAATATCCTGTTGAGTCTCTTTAGTAAATCTTTTATTTTAATTATTGTACTTTAAACCCCCAAATTTCTATTTGATTTTTAAATAATTTCTATCTCTTTATTAATATTTTGTATTTGAGAAGTCATTTTTCTTTAATTCCTTAAATATGATTTCTTTTTTATCTTTTTTAAAATGGCATTTACTTTCTATCATAACTTCTTGTGTCTCTTCTATGCACTTGCCTTTGTATTCAATCAGGAATGAGTAGATAACTAGACTTTTAATGTGCTATATTTACTTCTTTTTATGTAACCATGTGATAGAACCAATCAGCTGGACCAGGACTTTTTAAAACTAATAGTGAACATTCAATAGATGAGGCTGGGGTGATTTGATATCTGCGTGCAAAAGATGAATTTGGACGATAACTTGCACCATGCAAAAATTAATTTAAAATAGATAATGGACAAAAATGTAAGAGCTAAAACTATAAATCACTTAGAAGAAAACTTAACAGTAAATCTTTATAAACTTGGGGTAAAGAATGATATCTTAGATGTGCTATGAAGGCATAAGCCCTGACCACTGTTGCTCAGTTGGTTGGTTGTTGTTCTGCAAAATGAAAGGTCACTGGTTCAATTCCTGGTTGAACATGCCTAGGCTGTGGGTTTGGTCGCTGGTCGAGGCATGTATAAGAAGCAACTGATTGATGTTTTTCTCTCACATCAATGTTTCTTTTCCTCTCTTTCTCCCTCCCTTCCTCTCTCTCTAAAATATTTAAAAATAAATAAGATATTTAAAAATACAAATTATAAACAATGAAATTTGTAAATTGGACTTCACCAAAATTCAAAGGATCTATACTTCCAAAGGCTACTCAGAAACTGAAAAGGAGTGCCACAGACTGAGAGAAAATATTTCAAATTATATATTTGATAAGTTATTTAGATTGGAATAAAGAACTTATGACTTAATATGAAAAGAGATAACCCCATTTAAAAATAGGCAAAAGATTTGAATAGACATTACCAAAGAAGATATATAGTTGGCCAATAAGGAAGTCCATGAGAAAGTAGTCACATCATTATTCATTAAGAAAACACAAATCAAAACCACAATGATGTGTCACTTCTTATCACCAGAATGGGTTAAATCAAAAAGACAGATAAGTGTTGATGAAGGTATGGAGAAACTGCAACCTTTATACATTGCTGGTAGGTGTGTAAAATAGAGCAACCACTTAAGAAAGCATAACATAGGACATTAATGTTGCTCTTCAGTCACAGAAACAATCCTGTCTCACTGCTTTTCCTGTATCCACTTTCACCTCTTTCAATCTGGGATCAAAGTAATCTTTTTGAAAAGTTCTTTTGATGGTAGTTTTACCCTTCAACTTTTAACTTTTCAGTGTTTTCCTTTGATCTGAAGATAATGAACAATATCTTTGACAAGAGTTTAGAAGGACCTGTAAGGTCAGGGGTCTACGTGCTTCTTACCTTACACAAGTCTTTCTCTGCCTCTTTCTGCTCTAGCCTCCCTGCCCTTCTTCCAATTCCTCAGACATACTTCTTTTCAACTCAGTCCTTTTTATCTACTGTGTCTTCTGACTTAAATGACTCTTCTATCTCAATGAAGTAGTTCCTTTACTGTTTTTCTATACCAGCTCAATATTCATTTCTTCAGGAAGCCCTCACTGGGTAAGCCTGAATGTTCATTTCACTGTGGCCTTCCTATTCTTCTCTTTTATCATAGTTTTGACTTTTGGTTTATTTGCGTAGTTTGCTTTTATTATATCTCTCAACCACAAGACAGAGTAAGGACCATGTCTTCCCTCCCCGCCCCATTATGTCCACAATACTGAGATGAGTGCTGGCCACATAGTAGGCATTTAATCAATATTTGTTACATTAAACAGACCCCTTCATGGCAGTCCCATATGTTATTCAACATGTCTAAGGCTGAACTAATAATCTCTGCCTTTATGATGGTTAAGAATAAGTGCCTATTAGATGATTTTGGCAATTCAGAATGTGCGAAAAAATGTTCTGCCTGAGACATGTTGAATAAAAAACAGAGAGATTTAATTTTGACATATAGCTCATTTTAAAAATTTTAGCCAAGACATAGAAGGCAGTTTTGGAATATATTTGGCATCGGTATAACTAACAGGTTTTGTGTGTAGTAACAGCTCTTAAATTTTCAGGTCTACACATACAAAGATATTTGCACTAGTCAAATAGGCTAAGTTATGATGAAATAACATATTAACCACAGAATGTCAATGGCCTAACACTAAAATGTTTATTTTTCACTCATGCTGTGTATCTAATGCCATTTGAGGGGACTCTGCTCCACATAGTTACTAAGGAAGCCAGGCTGACTGAGGTTATGCCATCTGGAACTTTATACGTAGCAGAGGAAGAGACTGCATGGAGCAATCAGACCTGGTCTTCCATGCTTTGACTTAGAAGTGAGAGTCATCAATTCTGCTCATAGTTCATTGGCTGACTATAGTCACATGAATCCCTATAACTGCTTGAAATCTAGGGAATCTTAAAAGAGCACATGAATATCATGAACAATAAATGTCTCTGCCACCGTATTCACTCTTAAAGTAAATTATTCACTGATCCTTTGAATTTAGATGTTTCAAGTAAATGTTAAGCAATGTGTAACCAAATGTATGCATGAATTTGTGAAAACATCTACTCTGTGCATGTATAGTAGCTCAGACTAATTCTCTACTAATTGACATTTCTTCCAGAGCAAGGGACTTAAGTCCCTTATATTTTGCCTGTCTGGGATTTTCGGAGGAATGTATCAGAGTAGTCATAGTCACCAACTGTTTGGTATCTTGTTACATTTCCTTGAATTTTCTTATTGTGGCATTCTTTAAAAAAATATTTTATTTATTTTTAGAGGGGGGGAGAGGGAGATAGAGGGAGACAAACATCAATGTGTGGTTGCCTCTCATGTACCCCATATGAGGGACCTGGCCCACAACCCAGGTATATGCCCTAGCTGGGAATCAAACTGGTGACCCTTTGGGTCACAGGCCCACATTCAATCCACTAAACTACATCAGTCAGGTATTGAGGCATTCTTAAAAATTCTACATATTTTATTTTTTTGTTTTTGCTTTCTTACTGTTATGAGGCTTTACTGCTATCCTAGCCTTTCATTTTGTATGAATTTTCACTAAACTTTGTTTACTTTTGTTTTTCATTCTACAACTATTTTGCCAAGAGTCGTGGGGAGTGGTTAGGCAAAGCAAAAATTGGGGGTAACTAGACATTGGTGTGTATTTTCCTATGAGTTGTTATTATAGCATGGCTCTGTTACTTTATTTGAGGGAACTTGAACATTTTCTTAACTTATCTATGAGCCTCAGTTTCCTTTTATGCAAAATGGGTATATAATAACTTCTCCAGGTTTTTTAGAAAAAATATCAATAATCCATGTAAAATATATTCCAGAAAACTTGGCACATAATAGACACAAAACAAATATAAGTTTTCTATTATCCGGCTGCTGGTCAGAGATGCTGTGGTGAAGCAGAGGAGGCCTGAAGAACCAGGCTGAAAGTTCTGTGCTATCATCATACAGATCATGGATAAAAACAACAAATTATTAAATGCTTCTAAATGTCATTTATTACTCTGAAACTGGAAAATAATGGCTGCCTGGCCTTACTGTCATAAATGTCAGTGGAGCACAGGCATGAAAAGTGCTTCTGGAGTCAGACTACAGAAGTTCACAGCCAGATGTGCCGCTCAGCTTGTTGATCATTTTGTATTTTTAGGTACAGGGCAAAGGCAGGAATGATTCCATTTGGGGGGTCAAGCTTGAAGTTCTCTTTTAAATGAGCAACAGAGTGAGTATTTCAACATACCAAGACTTTATTTTTCACCCAAAATAATAATAATAATAATACAAGATTCATCAGCTTCTACTCTAGTTTCAGCCCTGTACTTATGAGAAATCATCTAACTTTCATATGTGCCACCAACCATTTAGGAGGTGGAGACCTAAAGAATTTTGCCTGTAACATGTCATATACTTTTAAGGAGGAGGGTGTACTGGTCTTCTTTTTTTTTTTTTTTAAATTTTATTGATTATGCTATTACAGTTGTTCCATTACCCCCCTTTATTCCCCTCCACCCTCCACACCCTCTCCCACCCACATTCCCCCCTTTAGTTTATGTCCATGTGTCATAAGTTCTTTAGCTTCTATATTTCCCATACTATTCTTTCCCTCCCCCAACTATTTTTGACCTACCATATGCTACTTATTCTCCATACCTTTTCCCCCTCTCTCCTCCTCCCACTCCCCTGTTGCTAACTCTCCATGTGATCTCCATTTCTGTGGTTCTGTTCCTAGTGGTTTGCTTAATTTGTTTTTATTTTTGTTTTTGTTTTAGGTGTGGTTGTTAATAATTATGAGTTTGCTGTCATTTTACTATACATGTTTTTTATCTTCTTTTTCTTAGATAAGTCCCTTTAACATTTCATAAAATAAGGGCTTGGTGATGATGAACTCCTTTAATTTGACCTTATCTGAGAAGCGCTTTATCTGCCCTTCCATTCTAAATGAAAGCTCTGCTGGATAGAGCAATCTGGGATGTAGGTGCTTGCCTTTCATGACTTGGAATACTTCTTTCCAGCCCCTTCTTGCCTGTAAGGTCTCTTTTGAGAAATCAGCTGACAGTCTGATGGGAACTCCTTTCTAGGTTACTGTCTCCTTATCTCTTGCTGCTTCTAGGATTCTCTCCTTCATTTGTACCTTGGCTAATGTAATTATATAATGTACCTTGGTGTGTTCCTTCTTGGATCCAACTTCTTTGGGGCTCTCTGAGCTTCCTGGACTTCCTGGAAGTCTATTTCCTCTATCAGAATGGGAAAGTTCTCCTTTATTATTTGTTCAAATAAGTTTTCCACATGTTGCTCTTCCTCTTCTCCTTCTGGTACCCCTATTTGGATGTTGGATCATTTAAAGATGTCCTCGAGGTTCCTAAGCCTCTCCTCATTTTTTTGAATTCTTATTTCTTCACTGTTTTCTGATTGTGTTGTTTTCTTCCTTCTGGTCCACTCCACTGATGTGAGACCCAGCTTTCATTATATCACTATTGGTTCCCTGTGCATTTTCTTCATTTCACGTATTGTAGCCTTCATTTTTTCATCTAATTTGTGACCAAAATCAACCAATTCTGGGAGCATCCTGATCACCAGTGCTTTTAAGTGTGCATCTGATGTGTTGGCTATCTCTCAGTCGCTTAAAAGTACTGTTTGTGGGGCTTTCAATTCTGTTTGAGTCATCTTTTCTTTTTCCTTTGGTCTGGTCACACCTGTTACATATGAGGGGCTGAGCCTTAGGTGTTTACCAGGGCGGGGCACCCCAGTCACTGGGTTGTGATGCTGTATGTGGGGGCAGGGTCCGAGAGGAGACAGTGGTACTTGCTCCACTCTCCATTGGGCCTCAGTCCCTTCTTCCACTTTCCCAGAGCAAACTGGGCCCCTCTGGTGCCAATTCCCATGTGGGTGGGCTTGTGCATGCCGTGGGACTTTCCAAGGACCTCTCCTGTGAGTCTGGGATTCTCTCCCTGCTCCTCAACACCCACAGGTATTTTCAATCTGTCTCAAGGCTCTATTTCCCAGCACTGTGATCCTGGGTTGCATGCAGTGCCTTGCTTCACAATCGCTGCCTTGCTGGATCTGCTGGTTGCCACCCCTTGGCTGGGGTCTTCCAGCTGCTGCTTGCATGCTCAGGGTCCACCTGCCATGGTCTTGCACATCCCAGATGCCTTACATGCCAGTTCCCAACGCTCTCTGCTCTCTACACCTTGACCCCTGCCTAGCTGCCTGACTCCACCTCTCCTACCGGTCTAGATGAACGGGTCTATATTAACTTCTTGGTTGTCCGACTTCCATACAGTTCAATTTTCTGTCAGTTCTGGTTGTTATTCTGTTTCTAAATTATTGTTGTCCCTGTCTTGGTTGTATGAGGAGTCATGGTGTGTCTACCTGTGCCTCCATCTTGGCTGGAAGCAGTGTGCTGGTCTTTTTGTAACTTCTCTTGGGACACAATGGATGGCAGTGAGGACAACAGATTACTTCATTTCCCTCATTTTGGGCAGGTTTAATAAATAAGCCTTTAATTTTTAATAATCTTAAATTAAAAACTATCACATTTCTGAACAGAATTTTTTTCCTCTACAGAAAATTTGCATCTTTAGAAGTATCATTCACAATAAAGAAAATAAAAATTCACCCATCTAATAAAGATGCAGATCTTAGTGTAACTTTCTTTAAAACAAAGGACAAGTCACAAAGTAATAATTTCATTGGTTTCTCCGGAGAAATGAGGTAGCATCAGTTGTATAAGGAGGATAAAGGCCTTTATGGTTAAGAGTCTCCTAAATCATTGGGCAATTTTCTTAGTATCTTTAAACCTCAATTTTCTATTTGTAAAATAAAGAAATTGATAGTGCATTGTTGGAAGTAAATATGATAATGAGAGGAAAACCCTTCTCTGGTGGCTGGCACAACAGTAGTAAACACTACATGTTAACTTTTATTAGAAGTGGTTGTAATAAAGAAAATATACAACCAATACTACCATTTGGTTTATACTAAATTTCTGCAGTAGGCAGTAAGTTTTAAGTAGCCCAGAAAAGTAATCTCACATTTACAATATTGAGATTATGTGACCTATTGAACTAAATAAATATCTACTTAAGATTTCATATTAATGTAAATAAAAAAGGGTTGACTTTTTTATATACTTGTCATCAAGCATGGCAAGTAATGTTTATTTGAAGGTTATTGAACTTCTGGTCAAGGTAGCAACATAGATAAACAAGGCTCATCTCCTTGCACAACCACATCAAAATTACAACTAAAGTATGGAAACAACCATCACTCATTTCAGGACCATCAAAAATCAAGTTCATTGGAAGTCTGACAACTACAGGATTAAACAAATCACAGCCATCCAGACTGATAGGAGGGGTAGAAATGCAGAATAGGCTGGTCCCACATCCATGTGTGGTAGATAAAAATTCAGGAGGGATATCTTAGGATTCATGAGTCCCAGTCCCATACCAGAATTCCCAGGCCAGGGATCCAGTGCCAAAAATGATAAGTCCCCATAGCTTCTGGCTGTAAAAACCAGCAGGGATTGAATCAGTGGAACACAGACCATCAGTGATCCAACTTGACTGGGACTCTCTGTGCTTCCTGGACTTACATGTCTATGTAAGACATGTAAGACTTACATGTCTATTTCCTTTGCCAAATTAGGGAACTTTTCTTTCATAGCTTTTTCAAAGAGATATCCAATTTCTTGCTCTTTTTCTTCTCCTTCTGACACCTCTATGAGGTGAATGTTGGAATGCTTGAAGTTGTCCCATAACCTGCTTACATTATTCTCATTTGTTTGTATTCTCTTTTTCTTCTTGTTCTGATTGGTTGTTTTTTGCTTCCTTATGTTCCAAATCATTGATTTGATTTCCGGCTTCATCTACTCAACTGTTATTTCCCTGTAAATTGTTCTTTACTTCAATTAGTCAATCCTTCATTTCTGATGGGTATTTTTTATGCCATTTAGGTCCTTATTAAGTTCCTTGAGCATCCTTATAACCAGTGTTTTGAACCCTACACCTGAGAGATTGTATATGTCCATTTTGTTTAGCTCTTTTTCTAGAGTTTTGACATGTTCTCTCATTTGGGCCATGTTTCTTTGTCTCTACACTTTGACAGCCTCCCTTTGTTTGTTTCTACATATTAGGTAGAACTGCTATGACTCTGTGTCTTAGTAGTATAGCCTAATGTAGTAGGTGTCCTATAGAATCCACTGGCACAGTCTCCCCTATCATCCAAGCTATTAATTCAAGGTGCACCCTTTGTGTGGGCTGAGTACACACTCCTCTTGTAGTTGAGCCTTGGTTGCTGTTGGCATATCAATGGGAGAGATTTATCCAGGCCTGTTAGCTGCAAGGGCTGGTTGTGACCACTGACCACCAACCTTACCCTCTGTGGAGGATCAGCTGTGCAGGGGTGGGGTGGTGGTCTGTAGCTTAAGTGGTCTGTAGCTATCTACCGGGTGTGCAGGCTCTGGGGTTTCCCAGGTGGTGCAGGCCAAGGTCAGCCCCTACCTGTGTTTTGCCTGGGGCCACCCTTCATGAGCTCTAAAGCAATCTGAGATAGCTGCCACTTGTGCTGGGCTTGGAGATTCCCAGGGGAAAATAGGCTGGAAACTAATCTGGCTGCTGCTAGTGCCTGGCCTGGAACTCACTGAGGTCAGCTGTTGCTTTTTTGACAGGATTTAGGAAGTTGTGAAGCAAGGCGTGCCATTTAGATGGAAAAGCAGCTTGGTTGGACCCTAATTTGGGTGGGGCGGAGTCTCTGGGGATCTCCAAGGCAGTTCAAACAGTGTTAGCCAGGTTGATGGAGTCTCAAATATGACACAGAGCTGGCCCTGTGTCTCTGTGAGGGATGCACTCAGAAAAGGAACAATGGCCTCTGCTTGCCCTGATGCCAGACACCTCAGTCTCTCCCAGTATGCCACTGGCACCTTTCAAGCTGCTACCATGGTGCTGGACCTCAGAGGCAGAGAATCCAAGTAGGTGACTCCATGTTTCTCTGATTCAATCCTTGCTGGTTTTTGCAGCCAGAAGTTGTGGGGACTTATCTTTCTGGCATTGAAACCCTAGGCTGGGGGACCTAGTGTGGGGCTGGGCCTGCTTGCTCCTCAGATATCCCTTCTGAATTTTTATCCACCACACGTGGGTGAGAGATCAGCCCATTCCTCATCTGTGCCCCTGCTCCCTGTCTCGATGGATGTGATTTCTTTAATTCTGTAGTTGTCAGCCTTCCATTCAACTCAATTTCTGATTATTCTGAGTGATGGTTGTTCTATATTTTAGTTGAAATTTTGACATCCATCAAAATTTTGACCTCCATCAAAATTTTGACCTCTGTTGTGCAGAGGTGAGCTGTGTCTGCCTAAGCTTCCATCTTGATCAGAAGCCTGAATATTTCCTTAATACTGTGAAGGAATCTTACAAATTCTGAAGAAGTTCCAGGAAGCTTTAAATACTGTCTTTGGAATAGTACATCTATTGAGAATCCTTAATACTTTTGATATAGTTGTCACTTTTCGGCATAGTAATTTTGGTGTGTGTAAATGTACATTTATGACGTTTTATATTAATGCATTTTAATGAGGTTTTATAGTTTTTTACAGTTAATATATTTTATTTTAAAAAGGAGACTTTCCTTTCAGACTGATGTTATCAGGATTTTAATATATAAATTTTTATCCCCAGCCCACATTTGTTTAAAAGATGAAATGAGCTTACATAATTATTTGTCTCACATGAATAATTATTCCTAAATTTCTTGAATCTTTGAGCATTATTTTATGTGTTGATAGCATCCAAGTTTTTATTCCTGTTGATAAGATATAGCTACTATCTTATAAGATTTAGCTAAGTATAAGGGGATATACTTTATAAGATATAGTATATCTTCTTCAGTGATACACCAGGAATAATCTATTAAACAAGCCATAACATCAGTGAAACATTTAGTTTCCTTTTTCTAAGTAAAGATTAAATAAGCTAAGAGTATTAGCTTATTTGATAAAATAAGCTAATTTAAGAATGAAAGAGTATTCATTCTGCTTTTTGTTAGAAGATGGAAAGTTGGTATTGTCATACAATTTCATTATAGTAAACCAGTTAGCTCTTTATGACTTACTCGGGTATTTTTCACTCATAGCTGTTACTATTGCAAAAATTATGTTTTAAAGTAGATATAAAAATAGGGATTTATTTTTAACTGAGATTAAAATGAACCAAATATGTATAAAATATCAAGTGCAAATGTTTGAAAACCAGGCATAATTATCTTATATATTTTTTTATTTTTTAAATAAGAAATTATTGTAGTATTGAATCAAGCCAGTACTGAATCTTCTGACATTTAAGATATATATATTCAGGGTGGGGAACTATGGGGTGGAAGCAGATATCACGGCTGCACATCATTCTGTCCATGTGTGAACTGCCTTTCAGGATTACAAATCACTAAAGACAGATAGAGTCATCTGTACACTGTTTGAGGAAGACATTTCCTCTCTTCTGTTTCCTATTTACAATTCCACTGGGTTCATAAAATGGTCAGATGCTACAGCGCCATGAACAAACTACAGTGCTTTTAATAGAGCCATTCATCTGCTCCTTTCCAAGGCTAGTGCTCTCTCTCTCGAGGGAGGGTTCTCAGATAATAAGAGGAAAATGAATGCCAGTTGAGCACCTGTAATCAAATTGCTCTTAATTCCCTGAACTCTTGTCAGATATTGAGCTCCTTGTATCATTTCATAGGTGGGCATTTTCCAGACCCCCATGGTGTAATACAGTTAGTTTCCTTTCTCGCTTCCCTCTCTCTTTCTTGTGCTCTAGTCACCATCCATCATGACTGGGTAAATCCTGTCAGACAAAAAGTCCCAGCCGTTCAAACAGTCAGACGCTGCGCCAGCCTCGTCTACCCATGCACCTGTCACTTCCCAGCGTTCAGCTTGTGAGGAAGGGAGCCAAGAGAACATTTATGGAATGGATGTAGGCAATGTGCCCAGCCTGTCAACAGGCACAGTGTGGCCATAGTCTCTGTCCTTGTAGAATGCTACTGCTCCTGAAAAAATTCAGTCTGCCCCACACCCACTCCCCAAAGAAAGACCAGCCTATGTGAAATGCTTGCTGCTTCAAACCTAAAGTAAACCATAATTTAGTCCAGACTCTCACAGACACAATGTGTCACATGTAACAAAACAAGCACAGTACAAACCATTGAGATTTGAGTCTTTCAGCTGGTCCATAACTCATCCTGCTGTAAAGGCTGCAGAGGGAATTTGTAGAATGGGGTGAAGTGTTCCATTTCATTTGTATTGTATCACTTGGGATCTGAGATGAATTCAGGATGCAGCTGCAGACATGCTTGGAATTTCATTGATTTTATTATGTTGGTTCGAACTTACATATGTTTTATGTTTTTTTAAATCTCATTTTTATTGAATATAACCCAGGAATAGCACATGGATAGTAATGGCAGTGCACAGTGACTGAGGAAAGGATAACATAGAAGGCATTGGTTTATTTTATTTTATTTTTTATTCAATGTCAAATAAATTTTACCATACAAAGCTTGAGTCAGGGATATTTGCAAACGTATAAATCTAAGAATTGTGTCATTGTGATGAATATAATGCTCAAACTCTATCCTAAAACTATCTGCAATAAGATAAAACTCAATTATCACTTATGGCAAAATGAACACTAGTCTTAAAAATGTCTACCTCATCGGTTTGTTACGAGGTTAAAATACTCCCGATCAGAAAATGCTTATTAAGTCAGCTGTAAATTGATATGAGTTCTGTTTGTTGTCCACTCTGAACAATAGAATATCCATCTATCTACCTACCTACTTACCTAATAGTTACTACAGGCCAGGCACTGTACTAAGCTCTGGATTAAAATAGTGAATGAAACAGATACCACTCTGGGCTTCTTGTGTTTGTGGTGTCATATTTTCTAAGTATTTAGAGACAGTAAAAGTTGTTATACGTACACAAAAACATTACATAGAAGGATTTTTAAACAACACATTTATATGGACTCTAAATGTTTGTAGAATATGACTAACTGATGATAAAAGTATGCATATTACACTATACTTCCTTTTATAAAGGCTCATACACATTCATTCTATTACTAATATGAGGGTTATTCTCCCTTTGGTCCTGATGATAATCCCTTTGCAGAACATATAAGGCAATCATGTTTTTGCTGTTTGGATATTGTGTTTTCTATGGTATCCTACTGTTAGGTTAATACTAGCTTCTCTGTACCTCTAACCCAGGGTTTTTTCAATTTTTTATTATCCATGAAGTTTTTGGAAACATAACTACTTGTCACACTCCATGAAAGACACACTTAGTCATCCAGGAGTCATTTCTTCCCTCTTCCTTGCTGACAGACCAAACCTGAGTTTGTGCACCGTTCAAATGGGTCCATGTACTTCTGGGAAAGCAGCTCTGGAGGAGAATCTTGATTGGTACTACTGAATGAATTGCTTCAATTATCATGATAATTGATTGGTCAAGGCATGATCAAGTGACATAATTCTGGCCAATGAGATGTTAGAACAATTCTGGAAAGAATCTACTCACTTGTGAAAGATACAAATGAGAGGGATATTTCCTTTTCTTTTTCTTGACATCGTTACCTGCATGTGATTCATGGAACTGAGATATCCACCTAAGGACCTGGGAGAGAACAAACCTAAGACAAGTCAACACTTTGGGGAAGTGAGTAAGATTTAGAAATAATCTGTGTTTTTGAAGATATGTTTGTTTACCCAGCCCTTAAATTACCCTGTTTCCACATATTTTGTTTTGTAATATAATACATATGCTTACTATTTACTTTATTTACTACGTTTTCTGTTATGTTTAGTCAAAATACATCCTAATTCACTTACCTTTTTTTAAAGTTATTTGAGATTTCAAATATAATGAATGTCATGACTAAGATAAGTCAACATAATTTTTAACTTGAAAGAAATACATTTTTACTTTAATCATTTTTTACCAGTGTAAGCACTGAAACTGCTTGCTTGCCATAAACTTTACTTCCTAGGTTGTGTGAAAAGTAAACAATAAGATAGATCACTTCTGATATTATACTTGTGCTCTGTTTTGTTTACAACTATGCATGTCCCACTTTCTGTACTCTTCCAACTCCTGTCTTTTTAGAGAATTATAGTCCTTACATGCATCCAGGTGTGTTGTTTCTAGGTCTCTGGTGATGAGATGGATGTTTCAACTCTTTTGATAGGAAATTAAATCCTGCTGGGAATAGAGCTAAAAATATGATCTCCATGTTTACCTCACAAACATTCAGCTCATGTACCTCTTAACTGAACCTGTGTAAGCTGAAAGCTTATGGTGGCCACCTCCCCACCATATGGGAAGGACCTAGGAATGAAGCTAAATCAGAGAATAGTGTTACCAAGTTAGTCACCGAGTCCTGTGGATATTTTTTAAGCTGATAGATTAAGCTCTCCCTAAAGCTTAGTCTATTTGTAACAGGGTGCAGCCAAGAGGGGAGACCCCAAAAAGGGATTTAGAATGGGGACCAGAACTCAAGGTATTCAGGAAATATTAAGATGTCCCCACCCCTTCCCCTACAGGTGTGGGTTGGGAGAAGGGACAAATGGAGCAGGGCCATTGAGAGCTGTTTTGCATAGAAACAGCTTTGCAGCTAACCTCTGGTGTGGTCATTTAACATATCTATAACTTTTAACTGGTTACATAGATATGTTAAATAGCTGTGGCCATGCTCTGAGCCAGGGGAATGGAAGTAACTTCCTTACCAAGACATAACTGGGGGCAGCACCTGCATGGGAGCTTGGAGAAGACTGGCTCCATGGCATGGGGCCACGCCTGCCCGGACTCATGATGGTAGTCCAATAAAGCTGGAAGGATATGAGAGTGAAGGCAAGTGTAGCTGATGGTGGGAGGAATCGGAAATGGGGCTGCAGAGGAACATTGGCATGGGGATTTAAAACCAAGCTGCGGCAGCCATTAGAGGGAGAGTGATGTGGTTTTGGCTGAGTGGGGACTCCCATTGTGCAGAGAGGACCACATGGCTTTGCCAGAGTGGGGACCCCCAAAGCTTTAGAGGGAACCACCACCCGGATTTAGCAGAGATCCCAGTGACACAGCTGATGGTGCCAGGAACCAAGGGAGGCCTACCAGCTGAGACAGATTACTGGGAAGAACTGGGGGCTCCCTGAGCCATGGACTTCTATTTCTTTTCCTGAGATACGGAACCCCAGACTGGGCAAAGGAGGAAGGAAGGACTGTGTGTGTTTGTGGGTGTTTTAACGGACTTTGGGATTTTGATGAAGACATTAGGTCACTACTTTACGTCTGTATAGCATTAAATAAACATTTCCTTTCCTTTTCACAAATCTCTGGCATTGAAAGATGTCTTTCCTCTGGCAGCGGACATAATGAACCTGGGGGGTTCCTTTCGGTAATAGTATATCCCCCTTGGCCACCCCAGGCCCCCCTTCTTGTTCGGTAACATATTCACTAAACTTTTTCAGTTATACAGGTTGCATTATACTTATCATGGTTGGGAAAATAATGGTCACTCAAAGATGCCCATGCCCTAATTCCCAGACCAATGAACATGTTACATTATGTGGCAAAAGAGACTTTGCAGATGTAATGAAGGGTACAGATCTTAAAAAGGGAAAATTACTGGATTTTATGTGTGGACCTAATCTAATCACATGAGCTCTTACATGCTGAGGACCTTCTCTGGCTAGGGTCAGAAGATTCATGCAGCAGAAGGAGGAAGTTGGAGATTCCAAACAAAGGGTTCAATTGCTGAGATGTAGGAGCCCACATGCAAGAACCAGAGAGACCGCTAGGAGTTAAGGGTGGCCTCTAGCTGTGGATGAAGAAAAAACAAGGACCTCAGCCCTCCAAATACAAGGAATATTCTGCCAACAGCTTAACTCAGCCTTAAATGATTCTCTTCCAGGCCTTCTGACCAGAGCCTGGCTGGCCGACACGCTGATTTTGTCCTTGTAAGACCCAGAGCAGGGACATGAGTCAGGACAGCCTGGCCTTCTGACTGCAGAAATGTGCGATATTGAACATGTGCGGCTTTCAGCTGCTGAGTTTGTGGTGACGTGTTAATGGCAGCTGCAGAAAACTGATGTAGTTACTCAAGTAGGATATTTGGTTCTTTTAAACAAAAGTGTCTTGGTGAATATGGCATTGTTTTTAGGCCCAATTGTATTGCAACATTGGTGAAAAAAAGGCAGGTATTTTCTTTTGAGCCTCAGGTAGCCATGATCTTGGGGAAGAACAGATTTTGTTCTGAAATATATTTGGGTTTTTAGAAAGTTGTGCTTATTTTTTATTTGTCACTTTGTGATAGAAAAGCAGATACCTTGGCAACAAAAACTATGCCCCAGGTTGACAATAAGTAACTATGTGGGGAGTAGAAATAGAGAGAAAAAGAACACATTGGAAGCAGTGCTTTGACAATAGAACTTGCTGCAGGGATGACTGGTCACATTAGCAGGTCGGAGGCAAGTCAATCAGGAGAGTCTCAGGCGCTGACACAAAGCCCAGGCAGGTGAAAGGCCCAAGGGAAAGGAAGTCGATGAAGAGGAACTGGGCTGAACCAAAAGAACAGGAGACCTCTCAGCTTGATTTAGTGGCTTTGGAGGGAAGATTATAAATATAAAACTAAGGGACAAAAATAAAAATCTAGGAAATTAGATTTATGAGTCTAAAGCTGAAGGAAATAAAAGAGATAATTTTGAGAAAATTCAAATTATGTCAAATTAGCTGTTATATCTGTGTTAAAATTAGCAAAGCAAAGTGTTGCAACTAAAGATGCTCACCTGAATCGCTCCCATGCTGTTCAGGATTTTTCCTGAGCCTCTCCATAGCCTCTACCCAGGCTGGAGCCTGTGACCCTACTAGTATCATGAACCAGGAGCTCAGTTTCTCAGATGCCACAGATGCCTACAAAAACCAATGTAGCAGAATCAGAGGTTATGGGAGCTACTTTATCCCAGTGGTTTCTATCCTTTTTTGTGTCATAACTCACATTGAATAAAATATTTGGAATAAAATATTTCCAGGTCACCTAGGCTGGCATGGCCCATGTGACTGACCTCCGCTCCTCAGGCTCCAGGCCCTCACAGAAAAAATGAGAGAGGGGGAAAAAGCCTTTGCTCTAAATCACATCATTAGCATAAACTATTAAAGTAGTACATCTAGGCCAGCAATTTTTACCCAGTGTGCCAAAGAATCTTAAAACATATAATATCTATTTAATCAGGGCCACTGACCTCTTTTCTCTTAGATTGTCAAATAAAAAAAAAAAGACAACAGCCAACACAACAATAGCAGTCCTTTGTGAATCACACAAAATTAAACCTTTTTTTTGTTAGATTGGCAAAAGATATATTTTTGGGTTGCTGCAGAATTTCAGTAATTAGTTTATGTGTGCCATGAGATGGAAGAGGCTGAAAATTGCTGATCTAGGCCCAAGTTTCAGGCTTACAAAAACAATATTATAAGGCATAATATTCCATGGCTGACAGCTCATCTTCCAGGAGCTGGCCAAGGGCCAGTCCTGAAAGCAGGTCAATGTTGTGAATGTGCAGGGTTTGCACAACCCCAGCAGGAAGGAGTTAACTCTTTCTTGCATAGAGAAGTTTTCTAAGAGCCCTTGGGTTATGGCCCATGAGGTTCTGTTAAGACTGAGGGGACAGTGTTTCCAAGCAAGTTGACAATATGCTGAGCCTGCACCAGGAAACACTGTAACAAGGACTCTCTTCATTGGAGCCACATACTGATAAATGAAGTTTCTTTTTGTGCACAGAAAGGGAAGCAGAGACAAAGTGGGTTCTGCGGGGCCATAGCCTCTACCCAGGCTGGAGTCAGTGACCCTAGTAGTATCATGAACCAGGAGCTCAGTTTCTCAGATGCCACAGATGCCTACAAAAACCAATGTAGCAGATTCAAAGGTTATGGGAACTACTTTATCCCAGTGGTTTCTATCCTTTTTCATGTTGTAACTCACATAGAATAAAATATTTATATGACACACTGAACAGAAAAGTCCACTGTTAGCCAGAGGAGACCAGCCCAAGGGCTCCAGGTGCCTTAGATCCTTTCAGGCATCGAAGGCCGGGAGGATCATAAGTTGCACATCTCCCAAATATTAGCCCTTAACGGGTTTGGGAGCAACCACACATTCTGAGGGTTTGCCCTGTTTTCTCTGACATGACAACATCTATTGCTCAATCTACCTGAGAACTATGTCCCTGCTCAGCCACACTATCTTACCTTGCTCACACAAGGAAGTAGAGGTAGGAGTGGGATTTTTTTCTCCATTGGAAGACAATGGTTTTCTGTCACTGTATTGATTGAAGTAATAGATTTTGTTTGGTAGAAGCATGAAGGGTCATGAAGGGTCATTTTTTTTTATTTTTGCACATGGTCCCGGGGCTGGCTTAATACTGGGGTGGCAGCAATGAAAGAACCCACTTCTATCTTCAAAGAGTTCATATGCCATTGGAGGTGAGGGGTAGGCAGAAGACAGACAGTTCAAGTTTAATGAGTGCTACTATAGTAAGAAGCACAAACTATTGGATGATAGAAAAGGCATCTTGACACTTGCCATGTCTAAAAAAATTACACTGCATACCTTGAACAAGTTACTTTGGCTTCTCTTTCTAGTTACAGACTTTGGCATCTGGAAAGCTTAAAAAGAATCAGGCTGGGGCGCCTTTAAAGACGTTTCCTCCCTGTGTGCCGTGAAAAGTCCCCTGGAGTCCAGCAGCCCAGGGCCCTACTCAGGTAGGCGGGATATGGCTGCAACTGTGGCTTCTGTGCCTCAGCCAACGCCTCCTCACCCCAGCATCACAGGATCTGCTCTCGGATCTCACCTCCTTTAACTCCACCATGGGTTAGAGCAACTCACTTAGTGTGGGAAAACTAGAGAGAGAACTTGAGAGATATTATCTCTGGTTTGGTATGAATTTCTCAGTCACAAACATATGCATAAAAATGTACCTTTTAAAATGTCTCTAATTCAATTTAGCTCTTGAGGTCGTTTCAGCTGATGGTGGAAAACATAATTTTGTCAATTCGGGGTAAGCTTCAACTTGTTCAAACTCATATAAACATACACTTTAAACTCAGTTCAGAATTTTAAAAAGTTTTCTGGGCTCATATTCAGCAATGTCATGTCTCTTCCCTTTGCCTTCCTTCTCTGAGTGCGGAGTAGAAGTGGAAGGGACCGTGTGAGTGTGTCCTGGTCTCCATGGGAGGGACTGCTCCTAGTCACCTCTGAATCCCTGGACATCCTTGAGATAACTCATCTCTTTAGTTGTTGCTTTTGTACTGTAATTCCCATTACTCAAGTCTGAGCTACACATATTCTGCATTTTCTTAATTAATACCACCAAATCCTATCCTATTAAACTGCAGGGGTGTCAAACTCATTTTCACTGGGGGCCATATCAGCCTTGCAGTTAGTTGCCTTCAAAGGGCCGAAAGTAATTTTAGGACTGTGTACATGTAACTACTCCTTAACAGTTAAGCGAGAGCTTGGCTTGGTAGAAACAAGGTGTGGGGCCGAATTTGGCTGGAGGGCCTTGTGTTTGCCACCTGTGTGTTAAAGAGAAGTACAAACATAAGTTAAGTTGCCATTGTGATGTGACCCTTTGTCTTCTGAGATTCCCTCTCCTTTATGAGTTCTAGGTATCTTGAGATGCATCACCCACAAGGACTGATACGTTTACCCTTGGCTACATCTCTGATGTCCCAGCATCCCTTCTTTCCCACACCCAGCAGCTTTCGGTCTCTTGACCAGGAATTCCTTGATCCTACCTTTTCACTAGGGCAAGAACAGAAAGCATTCAAGTAAAGACTGTAGTTAAGATGTTCTGGGAACACAACCTAGAGTGCACAGAATAGATCCTGAATTCTGAGGGAAAGCACTATAACCTCGCCTTATATGTGCTCTCAATATTAGAAACTTCTTTTCCTCCCATGTGACCTGATGCACCTTGTATTGAAGCTCAACATATCATTTATGGCATAGGAGAGAACTAATGTGGCTGCCATTAGGGAGTTAATAGAATGTGTGAAAAATTAATAACATGGTGATAGTATGGTAACTGTGCACTGATCTCACTGCAGATTATATTACATCGGACATATATGTATAACATAAAACCAGACCAAAGGGAATGGGATGTGCATTTAAAGGGATTATGAGTAATATCTATGTGCCTGGGTCTTTCAGTGACTGCTGTGGCTGCCATGTTGCTTTGCTACTGGCCCCGGGGGCTGGACAGATAGAGTGGCTCTGTTTTCAAATGAGCTTTTCTTCCTGTAGACCAAGAGCTCGCAGACTTGTTTTGTAAAAGACCAGACAGTAAACATGTTAGCCTTTGTGAGCCAAGCTGTCTCTGTCACAACGAATCATCTCTGCCTTTGAAGCATAAAAGCAGCCAGACAATACTTAAGCCGCCAAAGGATGACCACATTCTGGTGCAACTTTATTTACAAAAATAGGGGGCTGGCTTTGTGCAAGTTGCCATCTTTTGCAGGTTTTTCCCCTAGATTTGAAAGTGATCCTTTCCCAGTTTTTGTCCTGATGGAGCAAAATGATTAAGGAAAGTGTGCTTGGGAAAAATATACTCACCTCCCACATTTCTTAATGATCACGGCCAGCCTGCATCTCTCTTGTTCCATTCTGTAACTCACACCTGGCATAATGTTCAGTACATGGGAAGCTTTAAGTTCTTAAAAAAATGATGAACTTTATTCTCCTACTCTGTACAAATGAAAACACATTTCCTGTTTCTTCTTGGAAAGTTTCTGTGGTCAAAGGCAAATCTGAGACAGCTGGACTAGTTCTCAGTGGAGAGGTAACAGGCACGTTCTGTCTCGAACAGACTAGATTCTAAACATGACACTGACTTTCAAACACTGGGCTGGAGTCTTTTCTGAACTTGACAGTTTTCAAATACATGTTCTTTATGGATAACTTAAAATACTTCACACCTAAGAATTGTTCTGAATAGTCTGTTTCATGCTAATTGTATTTTGCCCGTTTGGCTGCTTGTTTGAGAGGATGTACATGATGTTGACTATTGTTTCATTAACCCTGAAGGAGGGAACAGGAAGCCTCCTCCAAATTATCTTTCTCTGCCTTTGTTTTCTCTAATTAGCATTGTTCTTATTAGCACCTTAGAGGGCATGTGAATCCATCCTAAAGATGTATCTATTTGTAGGTGAAATTGCAAACAATTGGTTTTGTTGTCATAGTTAGTTAGCAGCAGGAGTTTCCAGTTCTAAAAGATTGCAAGAGGTTTAAATGCTAGCATTTTATTATAGGGAGATACCGACACTTTCTACTTGGGGCAAGATGAAAAGCCCCTTGTTTTCTTCATTGTGATCCAAATTAAAGTGGAGTTTAATTAAAGTTTCATTAAAGAAAGATCTTTTGCAGTCCTGGGAAGCATCTTTTTTCTTTGAGCCAAATATGGTTTAGAACGACATGCTTTCATCTCAAGTTTTTAATGTTTTGCTGAGGGAAGAAAGGGAATAGGTATACCATTAATGAGGTGTGATGTGGCTCAGCCAAGAGCATAAAGCGCCAGGTGTCCTATCAGTTCTCATTGAGGCAGGATCTACTGTGGTGAGATGCCTCTAAGCTTTCCTGACTGACAGTCCCCTAGCAGGCTGCCACCTGAGTGACCTCTGCTAGGGTGCTACTCCTCTAATCAGGCTTCCCATTGCATTTCCACTATTGTTCTTCCACAGAAACCCTTTTGAGGCTAAATCTCTTCCACCTCCACTTTAGTTCCTCCATTATCTGCCCTCATGTCCCTCCTTTATCTTTTGCAAATGAGTACACCATTCTAGTGTTATTCTCTTTTGAAAAATTCTGTAACTCTTCGTCTCATTTCAGTGTTTTACACATGCATTAATTTATTTTTCTGTCTGGCTTCTGGCATTACAAGTTGCAAATGAATTTCAGCATTTTTGCCTGTAATTTTGCTGGGGTTATATGACAGGGTTACACAATGGGAGATAAGAGTACAAATAAAATTTACACATCTCCTTAGCTCAGGTTTCCCTGGGAAATAGACTCTGAGATAAAATCATGCCTTCAGGAAGAGTATTGGAGAGTGCTCCAGGGCAGTGATTTTCAACTGGTATGCCACAAGAATTTTTAAAACATGCAATACCTGACTAGTGTCACTGACATCTTTTCCCTTTAGATTTTCAAATAAAAAATGACAACAGCCAGCACAACAATAGCTGTCCAGTGTGAATGAATCAAAATTATACCTATTCTCTTGTCAGATTGGCAAAAAATATATAATGTATTTTTTGTTGTACCACAGAATTTTAGGAATTCGTTTATGTGTGCCATGAGATTAATAAGGTTGAAAATTGCCGCTCTAGGGGTCATTGTGTATGAGAGAATAAAGGAGCCAGGATTGGGTGGAAGGGGAAGTTACTCTGGAAGGCAACTGCAGCTGAGACTTGAGAACATCCACAGAGAATTCAGGCGCTAGGAGGACCCTTCACAGATAGACCTTACCTAGCCTGTCATCAAATGCAGGAAGAGAGCATTCCTTTGGGCAAAGCAATTCTCTTTGGGGGAGAGCAATTATTAGCACTCTCCTCCTTACTTGAGGACAACACTAAACTTTGGATATGTCTCCCCACTTCTTCCTGGCCAGTAGGCTTACAGCTTGGGTTAGGTAGCTGCATGACCCAGCTAGGGTATTGTGAGTCCAATAAGGAAAGAAAAGAATGGTATCTTAAAGGAGAGCAGATTGTAAGATTGCATGGAGGAGAGTTTATATGGGAGCACTCTCCTGAGACAAACAAGATTTAAATATTTTCAGAAAGACCCCAGGAGATAGATGAACTAGTGACTGGGATGGTTCTCTAGAGTATGGAGAAAGTATGGCCCCCACTGTGTGCTGTAGAAATGCCAGATTGTCTTGACAGATGGGAGAGAAAGGAATGGAAAGACTCAGGAGTGTGGGCATTGTAGAGTAGATGAGGTATGTAAAGTTGGAAGACCACCAGGTGATTATGTCCCCTGGAGAGACCATGAGGAGTGCACTTGTGAGAGGAGCACAAAATCAGTAAAAAGCTCTCTTCTGTCAGTCAGGGCTGATGGTAGGAAAAGACATTACAGAACAGATAAGGACCCTGAAACAATAAAGGCCAAGTGAGAATTCTTACATGCTGGAAGACACATAGGTACAATTATCATAATAAGTTCCAGGGTTGAAGTGACAGCCAAAAGGACTTGACTTGTAGAGAATAATGGAGATGCAATAAAGCATCCCTGAGGGCAAAATGTGTGTTTAGTCAACATGGGCACCACTCAGCTTGAACCCACAGAGGAAAGAAAAGATGGATGGCCCCTACTCTAATAAAGAGTTATGATCTATTTTCCAGTTTCCGCATCATGCCAGTTTTCAGACAGGAAACCTGAGAAAGGATGCTATAACACTACAGCAAGTATACACTGTGGTGGTTCCTTCATTTTTTTTTCCTTAAAGAGATCTACACTAATTTACTCAGATGACTATGCAGTGAGGAAAGAGAAGTATCAAAATATTTCTAGGAGTATTGGGCTTAGTGTCCAGGTTGACACTGATGCCCTTAAGAGGCATAGTATCACCATGGCTCTGCTGTTAGAATGGAGGTGTTTAGGGGCCAACTGCTAAAAGGAGACTGGACCAACTCCTGGCTGACAGTGGGTCCCTTTGCCAGCTGACCCATCCAGTGGTCATTTCCCTGGTCATTGAATGTTCAGTTGAAAGGAACATACATAACAGTTGGCTAAATTCCCAAATTGAGTCCTTAGTCTGAGGTATATGAGCTTCATATTGGGGAAGTCCCTGTCAAATTAGTAAATCAAAAACAAGCATTACAGAATGGGGGAGTGAATGGAAATCATGCTACCCCTAAGGATCCAAAGTATTGCTGCCCAATAGAACTTTCTGTAATGATGGAAATGGCTACTGAGCACTTGAAATATGGCTAGTGTGACTGAGGAAATGAATTTGTATTACTATTTCATTTTGACTTATTTAAATGTAAATCTAAATAGTTGTATGTACCTACTGGTTACCTTATTGGATAGTAGATCTAATGGACATAGAATAGAGGTCCCCATCTTGTACCCATTTAATTTAGTGGTTTTTCCCCTGCAGAAACTCGTTGAATCCTAAAAGACAAAAGCAGGCTACTGAAAACTAAATTACATGTTACCCTTAATTGCAGCTGCTGTTCCAGATGGTTATTTTTCTAGAGCCATTTCACTTGGCCTCAGGTCCAAGGTCTGGGGCAATTAATTTGGTGAATGCTTTTATCTATTCCAATCAGAATGTAGGATCACATTTTGCATTCACATGGAAGAGGCAACAGTATGCAATTATAGATTTGCTCCAGTGCTATGTTAATTCTCCTGCTCTCTGTCACAACATCATCCAAAGAGATCAGGACCATCTGGATTCCTGCAGAACACACTGATGTACTATACTGATGACAAACATGACAAATCCGCCTCCAGCGAGTCTCTCCTGAGAGTTGCTATCAGAGAGTCTGAAACATCATGGAGCCCACGGAACCTGGCACATGATTATTTTGTTGTCTTTTTACTAATAAGTATTTCCACGAACACCAAATTCAGTCTAAGACTTGCTTTCTTTGTGTTCCTTTCCTGGCATCAAGTTGCTAGGGGAGGAGGCCTAAAGCACTCCCCTATCTCTTGCTACTGAAGAATCTGCCATCTACCAAATGTGGACAAATTGGCTCGGGTTGGTACTTAGCTAGTTCTTTATATCCAGGCTGGTCAGGTGTGATTTTACAGTGAGAAGTTGTATCTTCACTTTGAAATATTTTTTATAAAAACCAAGACTTACATAGAATCACAATATTATCTCCTTTGGATATTGAATAATTTGTACTATCCAGTTCTTTGTGTGGGTTACCCATTAATCATCAGAACATTTTTTTTTGTTATTAACAGAATTCATACTTTTTAATATGCCATGAATATAAAATTATATTGCTTAACATTTAGTGATTCTATAATCATATTTTATAATATGAATTAAATCTCACCTTCCAACACATTTCCAAATCATGCCTTAGTTGGTGATATTGTTGGAAGTTTTTTAAGTGACAGGTCTCATCTACTTTGTGAAAGTTTGAGATGCCAACCAATGGAGTCTATGTGAGTATCAGCATTTTGTCTATTCCTAATCTTTATTCCTTGGGTCGGTATTGATTCCACTTGTTACTCCACAATTTGTGTATTAAAAATAGTATTTTAGCTGCCACCTTGGGTCCCTGAGTGTGTGCTCCTAGTCCAAGCCAAGGAACAGTGATGCACCTTCTCAGCCACGAAGTCCAGGCACCTTGGGCAGCGGACACTTTCACCATCATGGCTGCGCTGAGACAAGGCAGCTGACAGACATGCTACCGAGTACCTTAAACCAGCTTGGTGCAGCCAGTCTGACCAGTGAAGGAGATTGATGAAGCTCTGCCCAAACAACCTGTGGATGGAAAACACCACTTGCTACCAGAGAGGAGGGTGAAGATGAAGTTTCTGATCTTGTGGAGAATTTTGATGAGGCTTTCAAGAACAAAGAAAACAGCATTGAGTCAGTTTCTGCAAAAGGTAAACCTTGACCAAGTTACTCATAGCTGCTATTTTACATTATGAATGCTTTTTCAAATTCTGTTTATGGATTCGATAAAAATCTTGATTTCCAATATTTTTAAGCCCAAGGCCGTTGGACACTGCACCTCTTTTCAGTTTTTTCTTTTACACAAACTATTCTTTGCACTTATTTAAGCTAAAGAAGCCTGGGAATAAAGTTTGAAACAAAGGTTAATAAAGCTCTTTGCTCAGTATAGTTTTATTTCTTTTTCATTTCATTGACATTGATTTGTACGCAGAAAGCAAAGTTGTTTGTAGAAAGCTAATCATGGCATGTACCATGACAGATAATCTTTGATGGAATTTTATTAAAGATTTAACATGATAGTATAACATAAAAAAATAGCATGTGATTGAACTGCAAGGTGAAGTTACTTTTTCATGCTTCATCTGCATTCAGTCCGTGTAAATCACCAGTGGTATCTCCTGGTTTTGTTATATTTAAATCCCTTAAAACTTTGTATTTTTAGCAACTGTTCATACTAACCAGTCTCTCTCTCTATGAGGTAAAATGACCTTGTGAAGCCCATTGTTATATAGACATCCTGTGACTGAGATTCCATTATGCTGTGGAGCTGGCTGATGGCTGAAGCTTGAGCAGAAGCTGCTGGTTGTTACAGCTGTGGGTCGCAGCACCAGATCAGACCAAACGTTCATTTTGCAGACACTGCTGAAACCTCTTACTGATGGAAGTCCCATTGACTTTGAACAAAATGTATCCGAGTGCCCCTTCAATGAGTATGCTAGAGAGGTGAACAAAAACCCAGCACCTGACATTTCCATGCTTGTAGAAAAGAAAAGAGTTATAACTGAAGATTAAATTGGAAGGTTAAAGCTTGGGCACCAATGTAGTGGTCACATCAGACAGGACTACAATCTTTCTTTTCAGAAGGTTCAGGCTACTCAGTATCTGTGTAGAAAAAAATAGGAATTATTCTGCCAGAATGAAATGTTATTGCTGTGTAGTTTCAATAAAGCTTGTCTGAAGGTCCCCAAATCAAATATTGTTTCTTCAAAGGTGCAGCAATATCTCTTCCCAATACAGAAATTCCAAAGTTTTATTTTTATGGCCACGTGAATAGACATGTACTTGAAAAGACTTGTGAAGAGAGATTTTATATAGCAGGGCCAATTTTACTAACCCTTTCTAAAACATATAAAGTTAGAGATGCTTTCTGAAATGTATCACAGTCTTCTAGAATTGTTTGAAGGGTCAGGCAGAAAAAAGGATTACTTCTCTTTCATTCTTTAACTATTGTGCCTTTCTTTTCTTACTGTATCACAGCATCTTCTTTGCATCTATTTTGCTGCCTCCATCAAAAAGAGGAGAAAATGTTAAACAAGAGAGGTTAGAAACAGTGTTGGGATAAATAGAGAAGCTAACGTTTTCCCAGAGGGAAGTGTGAAAGGAAACAAACATCTTCCTATACTTTTCTTCCTCTTTGCTGTCCTTGGGTACCTTATTGTCAGTTTCACATTCAACCTACATGCTTAGGATTCGCAAGTCAATATCTTAGCCATGCTGATAACTGATGCCCTTCACAACCTCAGTTTCAAGTGTCCACTCCCTGATGAACACCTTCCATCTTTCCAGCTGTCATTCTCTCTCTCTCCAGGGCTCCAACTCTAACAGTCCTTCTACCTCACCAGTCTCGACCACCCGTGGTCCTTTATATTTTCAACATCCCATGTCTGTCCCATTTTTTCTTGTTCTCACTAAGTCAACTTAAATTCTACATGCATTTGAACTATTTCCTTGCAAACATCCACAGTTCTATCTTTTGTATATTGTTTCATCATAATCTCTTAGCAAACATCCACCCTAGTAAATAAACTGCACCTGTACATCTGAGAATGACTGGAGAATAATGCATAACCATGTTGCCTGGTTTCACTTTAACTTTGTGATCATTAACTCAAAAGTTGGTCCTTACTAATGCCCACAATCTTATTAGATTTCCATAGTACATTCACTCTCTTACTCTCCTAGACAAATAATTCTTATAATTCCATTTACCTCAAATTTCTACCACTTCCTACTTTATTATTTTCTATATAGTAAGTGAGTTAAGGATCTCACTTCCTGTACCATTAAGAAAATTAAAGCAATTGAAAGAACTTCCATAAATTCCATCTGCCCATCAACCGCTTTCCTACTAGAATTTGTATCTACACATCCTCCCTTTCCTTATACTATGGTAGACTGAATAGCCTTGATCTTGTCAATACCAGACACTGTACTTGGGTTCACATTCCCTCCCCTCCCCTCCCCTCCCCTCCCCTCCCCTCCCCTCCCTTCCCTTCCCCTCCTCTTCCCCTCCCCTTCCATCCCCTCCCCACCCTCTCATCTCCTATGATTTCTATCAACATATATAGAATCCATTATTTATCTCATCTTTAAAATCTTATATTTTTGATCCACCTAGAGCAATTAGAGGTCAATTGAAGGTGGAAGCCTCCTCAATCCTCACTTCATCTTTCACTCTGTATCTCTGCTTCTGTTTACAAAAATTTAAAAACTGAATAAAACTCACATAGTTAGAGTTATCTATGCTGACACTCTCCAATTCTTCTCCATTTATCTCTTACATTCAGTTAAATGTGGCTTTTATCCACATATGTTGCACAGAAATGCTCTTGTCAAGGTCACTCTGTGACTGCGAGTAGCTGAGTCCAGTCCTCCCTGTAACCTGACCATGGTAGCATCGGAGCGCATTTATCCATCAGTGGCAGGCTTTCTTTTGGATTCCAGGCAACACATGTCTTGGATTTTCTCTCCCTGCCCCACCCGCTCCTCACTGATATTATTTTAAACATTTGTGTCACACACTGGCCTCTTTTTCATTCTTCACAAATTTGTTCTACTTGTTCAATCCAAACTCAGCAGATTGCCCTTCCACCTCTCAGTTGCTCTGGCCAAAAACCTTTGTCATTTTTGACTCCTGTTCTGCTTTTATTCCCCACATGCATTTTCTTAGTAATTCCTATAGGTTCTAACTTCAAAGTATATTCACAATCCGTCTTTCTGTTGATCTGAATTATCATTTCTGGCTTGGATTATTACAATGGCCTCCTGATTTCCCCACTTAACTCCTGCTCTCTGTACTATCTTTTCTCAACACAGCAGCCAGTATGTCTTTTAAAGTGAAAGACAAATACCATATCTCACCTTTAACAGGAACCTAAACAACAAAACAAACAAACAAGCAAAATATAACCAAACACACTGAAATAGAGAACAGGCTGACAGTGGCCAGAGGGGAGAGGGGAATTTAGGGGGAATTTCAGGGGAAAAGGGGAAGGGTTTACAGGAACAAATACAAAGGACACATGGACAAAAACTAGGTGGGTGGAAATGGGAGGGAGGTGGGGAGGGCTGGGTGGGTGGGCTGATAGTAAAGGATAGAAAACTGTACTTGAGTAATTATTAAAATAATTAAAAAAAATAAAAAGGTAAAGTGAAAGCTAGTCAGCCTTCTACTCAAAACCATCCAAACTAACACAAAAATCTGTATAACTGCCTGTGTGGCCCTTCATGTTCTGAATCTGTTTTCTCTCTGACATCATGTCCTAGTTTTTGTGCTTTGTTCCACTTTGCTTTAGCCACATGGACCTCCTTACTGTTTCTTAAATATACCAGATACATTCCTGCCTCACCACCTTTGCCCCGACTTTTTCCCTTCCTCTTCCTCCGTATACCTCTTATACTTGCCCCCTCAACTCTTTAAGTCTTTGCTCAGAATCTACCTTCTCAGTAACCCATTCCTGACCACTCTCTTTTTAATACTGTTGCCTTCTTCCACCACTGCTCCCCAACACTGGTGCCCTTGACCCCTGTTCATCTCTTCTTTCTTCTTCATGCACATATTGTCTTCTACTGCATTTCTTTATTATACCCATTGTCTGTCTCCACCTACTAAAAGGTAATTTCCATGAAGGCAAGGATTTTTGTCTGTTTAGACCCTCAGCACCTGGATTGTTGCTTAGAGCATGGTACACACTCAATAAGTAATTGTTAAATGAATTAATGAATGAATTCCAGAGTCTTTCTCCCAATTACCTGTTGAGCAAGCATATTTGTCTTACCAGGTCCCTTGGGTCTATGCGTAACTTCACAAAATTACTATCTACTCAGTAATCCAAGAAACTTTCCATTTCTTTCATTGAGTTGAAAATATCTATAATGTAAAATACATATTAAAATGTTTACTTAGAAACGTATTGCAGATATCTGCTATGGCACTTATTAATTTAAATTATAATCATGGATACTTCATTTTAATTTTCATTTCTGAATTATTTAACCTAAAAATGTTACCACAAATTTTCATGTACTTTTCCCACAGATTTGAGTTATCATTTTGACATTTCTGCTTCATAAAATGGTAGTCTCAGCTGTATGTCTATGTTCCCATTTCTATCTCTTCTCTCCCCGCTGGAAATGACTGTCCTGAATTTAGAGAGTTTTGTACCCAAGCATGATTCTATGTATGTAGCCATAATAACTTATAGTATTTTTATAGTTATGTTTTTCTTAAGTATTATCATTCTGTATGTACATAGTCTTTGATGAAATTTTCTATTCATTCAGTGTTGTTGTGGGTTTGTCCATATTGATGCATTTTATTTACTTTAAGCAATATCCCTTGATGATTCAATAGTTTATTCACTCATTCCTCCATCAATGAACAGTGTTCCTTCCAATATTTCACTTAGAATATGTGCTAAAATGATTCATCTTACATATTGTATCATGCTGGATTTTCCATATAGAATTTATATGTACTAGAAAAAATATATACATATTTTTATAGAATATATATGTACTAGAAAAATATATATACATATGTATGTATGTACACATACACACACAGGCACACACTGTATTTTTCAGAGTATTTTTCAGACTATAAAATACACT
The DNA here is from genome assembly GCF_004126475.2 of Phyllostomus discolor. Taxonomy (NCBI): domain Eukaryota; kingdom Metazoa; phylum Chordata; class Mammalia; order Chiroptera; family Phyllostomidae; genus Phyllostomus; species Phyllostomus discolor. The sequence goes on along the minus strand of NC_040905.2, from coordinate 86,130,857 downwards.
TTTTCCCCACCAAATTTGGGAGGAATAATGGTTGTTAATGCTGCCATTGAGTTCTGTTTACATTTACGTTGGTGAAATATTATATTATTTATGTTATTAAATATTTTACTGCATTTTTTGCTTCAAAATTTTTTCCCTATTTTCCTCCTCTAAAACCTAAGTTCGTCTTATGGTCCAAAAATATATATAGTGTGTGTGTGTGTGTGTGTGTGTGTGTGTGATAGCAAGTTACAAAGCATTAATTCCTTTTCTTGAAAGGTTTTCAGCAATATGAGAGCAAAAACCACATGCTTTTGCCTTGATTGCCTTAACACAGTGCATGGTATATAGCAAGCAGTGTTTCACTTATTTATTCACACAAGTTCTTACTTAAATCTTTTATATACTGAATATTTCTCTATGCACTTCAATATGTGTATAGAATAGGAAGGTGAAATTGCTATGTACTATGGTTTATACCTTTTTGATTCAATAGGTATTGTCAAATTTCTCTCAGATATAACTGTACATTCCCATCAGACACATATGGTTTTGCCAATTGCAATAATATGAAATGGTATTTTTATTTTAATTTGTACTGTGATACAGTGAGGATGAGCAACTCTTCATATGATTATTTGCATATTCAGGTTTCTCCTATAAATTACTATATCACTAATTCTTACTAGAGCTCTTAGATTTTTTACATTGGTATGTAGGATTGGTTTATATATTCTAAATATTTGCTCTAAGTCAACTAGATTGCAAATAACTTTTTCTAGTATATGTTATCTTTAAACTTAGTTCATAGTGTCTTTTGTCATGAAGAATTTTTTTATTTTAATTTTTAATGTCAATCTTTTCTATGAGTTTGTTCTTTATATGTCTCTTTTAAGAAATCCTTTCCTTTACTGAAATATAATTATATTTTACTCTAAAAGTGTTATTTATTAGCATTAGGCTTTTAACCCCTCTGAGATTTATGTGTGTATATGTATTTGTAGAGTGAGATATGATTGTGGCTTTATATTACTCCAACATCACTTACTAAATTGTCTATTCTTTCCCAAGTGATTTGTGATATCACTTCCTTCATATATCACTTTTTGCTGGATGACATATGTGTGTGTGTTTCTTGTCTTTGAATCCATTTCAATCTCAATGCTCCAGACTATACTGATTTGACTGGTATAGCTTTATGATTTTAATTATGAGGCATTGGTGCTCCATTCTTTTTCTTTGCCAGTCCATTTACTCTTTGATTCATTCTGATCTGGCTTCTATGACTACCAGTTTACTAAGCACACTTTTGCAATAATCATCAAGAAACTCTACATATATAATGTGACTGCTTTATTTTCTTAGTTGAACCCATAGGCAACTTTGAATACAAGTTGATTCCTCTCTTCTTTTTAAAAAATCTTTTGGCAGGTGTTCAAGGCTCTCTACCATCTGAGTCCAAGCTTCAGTCTGTCCCCATCTCCTGCATTCTCTGGCATCCCACCTGTATTCCAGCCTTGACATTGCCTTGACAACTTACTTTTGTGCATTTGTTCCTTTGAGATTTTTCCTGCCTGATACAGCGCTCCCCATTGAGCCTAGTGAAAACATACACACTTTCAAAATGGCCACAGTGAACCCTATCCAAATAGTTTTCAAAATAAATTTAAATTATACATATATATGTGTATGTGTGTGCATGTGTGTGTATATCTATCTATGGTATATCTATCTATGATACATCTATAGCTATATCTACATATTATAGCTAGTTACAAAAGCATTCATTTCTTTCCTTGAAAAGTTGTTAGCAACTTGAGAGCAAAAGCACATGTTTTTGCTCTGGTTGCCGTCACACAGTATGTGGTGTATAGCAAGCAGTGTTCCATTTATTCATTCACACAACAAATGCTTACTTAAATCTTTTAGGTACTGAATCTTTTAGGCACTTGTGATATGTCAATGTATAACAGGTGAAAGCTGATTTATATAAGCTATGCTGTATGCTAAGTGTATTTTCTGATGTATAATTTTCCTATTTTTTAATGTGAAGTGCTGTCTCTGTTCATAAAGCTATTACCATTGAGAAGTTTTGGGAAATCCAAGATGGCTACAGAGTAGCTAGAAGTGCCATTCACTAACTCCCAGACCCGGACCAGTTTTGCAGCTAAACCACAGAGCAATCAACTTGAAAATCCAGCAGAGAGTGAGTGAGAGCATGTGTGAGTGAGTCTGTTCATAGACAAGTGTGCAGGGCATGGGCATGAGTGGGCAAGAACCTACCTGCCTGCAGGGAACTCAGGAGTGAGTGGCCCAGGCTCTCAGAGTGGGGCAGGTGCCACTGCCACTGCCCAGCCTAGCAACTATGCACAGATTTGGGGTGGGAGCCATTTTGAGAATTTTAAAATATCTTCCTCAAGAAGAAGCCTCTGGAGTGCCTACACCTCGGCACCCAGACATGTGTCTGTGCCCTCCACCCTGGCAGGGCTGCACACCCTGCCGCTACCCAAAGCCAGGATCTGGGGACTGTAGTACTTACTGGGTAATGGACTGTTGCTTCCCTGACCCTAGGTACCACAGGCACTGGGAAAGTGACAGAACATGACTGAGGAGGCTGCAGTTTGGCTCAGCATCCTTGAGCTCTGGGGGCAGAGAGAGATGCCTGGAGCAGTGCTGGCTGCAAAAAAAAAGCATGGCAGGAGCAGGCCCCCTGAAGGCTGATAATCCCTGGAGGGACTGGCAAGAGCACCCTGCCACTGATCCGTGCTATAGCATTGCTGCGGGATTCTTCCCAGCACCATCAGGGAGAGATCCAGAGAGAAAATTTATCTAAAACTGTTAAAGGTTCTGGAAGGTTGTGGCCAGCCCTGACTGAGAGAGACTTTGAACTTTTGGGAGAGGGTGAACACACAGAGAACAGGGCTCAGTGCTGCAATGAGGGGGCCACACAGAGACTCTTTTAGAAAAGCTGAAGAAAGACTTGAGATTAGACAGGGACCCTGTGTTTGCGTGTGCTTGACCACATAGGCAATAGCTCTGCCAACAAAGAACTCAGAGGGATAGAGTCACTGACTTGACCCAACATGGCTGGTGAGCAGGGGACTGTGCAGGGTGGAGAGTATGGGTCCAAGTCTCCCATGAGAGTAGCAGGTTAGAGACTGGACATCCAGGAACTGAAGATTCACAACAGCCAGGCAGGTCCCTTCAGGACCTCCAGAAGCTGAATGCCTGAGATTCACAGCAGCCAGGCAGGTCACTTCAGGTGCAAGTGTGCCCAACCCCCACCTGTGGGATTACAGGCTCTGCAGATCAGTGAGGCCAGGTTCAGGAGTCCCCTACTGGGTACATATCCTCAGGAGAAAGCTGAAAGCACTGAAAGGACCCTTTCTACCTGACACCAAGAGCCACACTGTTCCTCCAACCCTGGTTCACTGAAACCAGCAGAGCGGAGAGATTAGAGATGGAAGCAACAAGGAGGGCCTCAGGGCCCCACCCAACCTCTGCATCCAGACAGGGCTTTTGTATGCACCAAACAGAAAAGAACTGCTCCTTTTGTACAGATTGGCCCCTCACAGGAAATGGACACCTAATTCACCAGAAACCATGCATTATTGGAAAGATTCTGGGACAAACCAAGTCATGTTGTGTGGTGGTGGGGAAACATTCCCACCATCTTCCCTGAAAACTGAACAGTGTCCCCCAGGGGTGATGCAGAGTTTCTACTGCCCTGATGGCACCAGAGACCCCCTCTGGAGACAATTGAAGAAGGTACTGGCAGTCCTCTAGGGTCATTAAGTGATCCTGGGCCCCGCTCTGAGGGAAAGCCAGCAGAACAGAGCAGGAGGAACCAGCCAAAGCTGAAGGAGACAGCCACAGACTGTGGATTGCTTGTAGTCCTGAACAGGCTGCATAGGGCCAGACCAGGATACCATATGACAGTATCAGGGGCACATCCCAAAGAAGAAGACAGTGGTAAACACTGGATTCTATGAAGATGAATTGCACCACAGTCTTCTTCATTATTTGCATTATTTTCTCTCCCGCATAGCTTTTTAACATTCATTTCTTTTCCTTCAAGTTTGTGCCTATTACTTCACTAGATTTTTTACTTTAGTTTATTTCAAATCTTATATTTTGCTTACTCCCTTCTCTTACTTTTACCTTCTTACTTCCTTTTATTTTTGTTTTAAATTTTATTTTTTCTCTGGCTACAATTTATTTCTGTTTTGCACTCTAACTATTTCTCCTACCTCCAGCCTTCAATACCATTTTTCTTGTCATTAGTCATTTCACATTCTTTTTCCCATTCTTAAAATACCCTTATTTTCTCTCTACCTTTATCAACCTACACTCATTGGTTGTTTATATGGTGGTTGTTGCTGCATGTCTTCAATTTTATTCCTGTATCTTTGCTATTTTTGTATTTCAAATCTCAGATTTTACCATTTCCCTCTCCTGTTCTATTTCGCCTTCCTCCTGCCCTTTTATTGTTTATTTTAAATTTTGCTTTTTTCCTGTCTTAGCCTGGTTTTCATTCCTCACTCTTAGTGAGGAATGAAATATCTTCTTCCTCTTTCCTTTCAAAATAATTTCTCTTTCCTCTAGACATCTTATAAGCTTTTCTTTCTTTCTTTTTTTCCTTCTTATTCCCATTCTACTGATATTAAACTTTGCTCATTTGTAGTTGATATTGCTGTGGTGTTTTTTTTCTCCAATTTGGTTCCTATTTTTTTCACTATTGTTTAAAAAATTTGTTTTAAACCTCATACTGTACTTTTCCTTTTCTTACTCCATTTTTGTATATTGCCCCACTTTTAAAATTATGATGTAAATTGAGTTCCCTTTCTTCCTTTGCCTATTTCTATTCCCTACTCTATTATTTCTCCCTCCTCTACTCTCTCAAAATCATTTTCTTTCATCTCATTCATTTTTCCTTTCTCATAATAGTCTTAATCTCTTTACAGCTTAATTAATATTTGCTCATTTGCTATTTATAGTGTGGTTGTGGATAGGGGTTATTGCCTCAAATATAGGTTTTGTTTTCTGGGTTGTGTTGTTTTGTTATGGCAGCACCTAAACAATAGCATACAAGATGTGATGGACAGTATGACTCAGACAGTCAGCTGAAGGGAAGAACCCACCAAAGAATGACATAACAACAACCAAAACCCAATTACAACAAGAGAGCCCACATAAACAGCACAAAGGGTGTCCCAAGAGCATCCAGTTCAGGAGATCAAGGAGAGTGCACCATTGAGTCTCACAGGTGTCCTACCACAGAAGTTTGCACCATAAAGTCAGGGAGTCAAAGCAGATCAATGTAATACACATAAATAAACCAGAAGAGTCACCTAAAATGGAGAGAGAAAAAAATAATCCCCAATTGAAAGGAAAGGAGGAATCCCCAGAAACAGCACTAAATGAAATTGAGGCAAGCAATCTATCGTACATTGAGTTCAAAATAATGGTTATAAAGATGCTCAAGGAGCTCAGTAAGAACCACAAGGAACTCTGTGGAAGCTACAGGGCACTTACTGGAACTACATCAGCATAAAAAAAGGACATAGAAACTATCATAAAGAGCCAGGGAGAAATGAAAAATACAACATCTGAAATGAAGAATACACTAGAAGGAATTAAAAGTAGGCTAGGTGAAGTAGAGGATTGAATCAGTGAGCTAGAGAACAAAGTAGAAAAAAATTCCCAGACAGCAGCAAAATGAAAAAAGACTCCAAAAAAATGAAGAGAGTTTAAGGGAGCTGTAAGACAACCTGAAACATAATAATATTCATATCATAGGAATATCAGAAGGAGAAAATTGGGAGCAAGGGATAGAAAACCTGTTGGAAAAGTAATAGCAGAAAACTTCCCTAACTTGATGAGAGAAAAAGTCATGCAAGTCCAAGAAGCACAGAGGGTCCCAATCAAGGTGAACCCAAAGAGGCCCAATCCAAGACACATCATATTTAAAATGGCAAAATTTAATGACAAACAATCTTAAAGACAGCAAGGGAGAAATAGCCAGTAACACACAAGGGAGCTCCAATAAAGCTATCAGCTAATTTCCCAAGTGAAATACTGCAAGCCAGAAGGGAATGGCAATGAGTATTCCAAGTAATAAAAACCAAAGGCCTGCAACCAAGACTACTTTATCCAGCAAGGCTCTCATTTAAAATGGAAGGCCAAATAAGGAGTTTTCCAGACACCGCCCCCCCCCCCCAAAAATGTTAAAAGAATACATCGCCACCAAACCAGCATTTCAAGAGATGCTAAAGGGACTGCTTTAAGAAGATGAAGAAAAACAAAGATAGAGAGAAAGGAACAGAGGTACAAAAGGGAAAAATGGCAATGATTAAGTACCTGTCAATGATAATCCTAATTGTAAATGGATTAAATGCTTCAATCAAAAGACATAGGATAGCTGAATGGATAAGAAAACATGACCCACATATATGCTGTCAACAAGAGACCCACCTCAGAGCAAAAGACCTACACAGACTCAAAGTGAAGGGATGATAAAAATATTCCAAGCAAATGAACATGCAAATAAAGCTGGGGTAGCAATACTTAAATCAGACTAAATAGATATGGCCATGATAGATAGTTTATGGTCTTCAAAACATAGACCATAAAAAGAGGCAAAGAAGGTCACTACATAATACTTAAGGGAATAGTCCATCAAGAAGGTAAAATTCTGGTAAACATATATGCATCCAACATAGGAGCACACAGATACATAAGAAAAACCTTGGAGGACTATAGGAAAGATATCAACAGCAACATACTCAGCATAGGGGATTTTAACACCCCATTGTCAATAGTGGACAAATTTTCCAAGCAGAGAATCAATAAGGATTGAATGGCATTCTATCAAATGGACTTAACTGATAGATACCGAAACTTACACCTCAAAGAAGCAAAATATACACTCTTTTCAAATTCAAGTGGGACATTTTGAAAGACAGACCACAGCAATCAGACAAGAAAGAACTAAAAGGCATCCAAATCGGAAAGAAGGAAGTAAAACTGTCATTATTTGCATATGACATGATAGTACATATAGAAAACCCATCTTCTCCACTAAAAAAACTACTTGAACTAGTAAGTGAGTTTGGCAAAATAGCAGAATATATAAAGTCAATACTCAGAAATTGAAGGCATTTTAAAAAATATTTAATTTTAGAGAGAGGGGAAAGGAAGAAGAAAGAAAGGGAGAGAAACATCAATGTGTGGTTGCCTCTTGTGTGACCCCTCATGGGGACCTAGCCTGCAACCCAGGCATGTGCCCTGATGGGGAATTGAACCGGCAACACTTTGGTTCACAGGCTGGCACTCAATCCACTGAGCCACACCAGCCAGGTCTGAAGGCATTTTTGTTTACCAACAAAGAAATATCAGAAACAGAAACTAGGAAAAAATCCTATTTACTATAGCAACAAGAAAAATAAAGTTCCTACGAATAAACTTAATCAAGGAGGTAGAAGACCTGTACTCAGAAAACTACAGAACACTGAAGGAAGAAATTAAAGAAGATACAAATAAATGGAAGCATATACCATTTTCATGGATTGGAAGAATTAACATTATTGAAATGTGCATAATACCCAAAGCAATATATAGAGTCAATGCAATTCCTACTCAAATACCAATGGCATATTTCACAGATCTAGAACAAATATTTCAAAAATGTATGTGGAAATACAAAAGACCCCAAATAGCCTCAGCAATCTTGAGAAAGAATAAAGTAGGAGGGATCACAATACCTGATATCAAACTATACTATAAGGCAACTGTAATCAAAATAGTCTGGTACTGGCAAAGAGCAGACACATAAATCAATGCAACAGAATAGAGAGCCCAGAAATAAACCCATGTCTCTATGGTCAATTTATATTTGACAAAGGGTACAGGAGCATAGAATGGAGTAAAAATAGCTTCTTTAATAAATGGTGTTGGGAGATCTAGATAGCTGCAAAAAAAAAGAAACTAGACCACCAATTTACAGCATACACCAGAATAAACTCAAGATGGATATGAGACTTAAATATAAGTCATGATACCATAAAAGTCCTAGAGGAAAGCATAGCCAGTAAAACTTCAGATATTCCATTCAACAGTATTTTTTACCAACGTGTTACCTAGGGCAAGAGATATAAAGGAAAAATAAATAAATGTGACTACATCAAATTAAAAATCTTCTGCATGGCTAAAGAAACCATCATCAAAATGAAAAGGGAACTGACTCTATGTGAGAACATATTTGCCAATGATACCCTAGATAAGGATTTGATATTCAAAATATATAGAGAAGTCATATGTCTCAACACCAGGAAGACAAACCATCCAGTTAAAAAATGGGCAAAGGACCCGAACAGACACTTCTCTAGTGTCATACAGGGGGTCCATAGGGAGGACATACAGAGGGTCCATAGGTACATGAAAGGATACTAAACATCACTAGCTATCAGAGAGATGCAAATTAAAACCACAATGAGATACCACCACACACTGGTCAGAATGGCTATCACTGATAAATCAACAAACAACAAATGCTGGTGAGGGTGTGGAGAAAAGGGAGTCCTTGTGTACTGTTGATGGGAATGCAGACTGGTGCAGCCACTATGGAAAACAGTATGGAATTTTGTCAAAAAACTAAAAATGGAACTGCCTTTTGACCCATTGATTCCACCACTGGAAATATACCCTAAGAATCCTGAAACACCAATTCAAAAGAACTTAATGCATCCTTATGTTCATAACAGTGTTATATACAATAGCAAAGTGCTGGAGACAGCCTAAGTGCCCATCATTAGTTGAGTGTATCAAACAACTATGGTACATATACACAATGGAATACTACATAGCAGAAGGAAAGAAGAAGTTTTTGTCCTTCATGATAGCATGGATGGAACTGGAGAGCATTATGCTAAGTGAAAGAAGCCAGGTGAAAGGCAAATACCATATGATCTCACCTATAAGAGGAACCTAAGAAACAAAAGAAACAAGCAAGCAAAATAGAACCAGAGGCATGGAAACAAGGAACAGACAGACAGTGACCAGGCAGGACAGGGAAGGCTAGTTAAGAGTGGAAAGAAGGGGAAGAAACTAGTCAAGGAGCCTGTATGAATGACCATAGGCATGGACAACAGGGTGGGGACTGACTGTGGGAGCAGGGGGTGAGCCAGGTGGAGGAAGGCAAAGGGGGATAATTGGGACAACTGTAATAGAACAATAATAAAATGTTTAACAAAAAAATTTAAGGACTTTTTCTCACTAGCAGTAATTATGAAATTAAATTTAGAAAAATTCAGCATTAAAGGAATTAGATAAAAGCAAGAGTTAATATAGGGAATTTGTAAGTGTGGTAAGAAAAGTCAGTTGGCTATAAACTTACTTCCTATAGCACATAGTTGTGATTTTGAATCTGCTTTTTTTAAGTGGCTACTTTTATGACTTGCTATTCAGCCTAATAACTGTTCAAATAAAAAATATGTAAATCCAAAGTCATTAGACATGTGATTACATTTGTAAGCTCAAAATGGAATGCTTCAAGTAATGATAGAACTATTGCATAAAAGTGCTAAAAGTTACCTTTTTTGGTCCTAAATTTAATTTTGAAACTACCTTCAGACCAAAAAAATAAAACTGTACTCTATAATAAGATTTTTCTGTTTGTTTACGCAAACAAACAATTGTTTGGCTCTGCAGTGTCTGAAACTACCTTTATCTCTTCCATTCAGTAATTGCTGGACCAGGAAAGACCTTCATACAGGTCATGTTATTGCTTAATTAACTTAGCATTAAAGCATGACAGGGTGTGTTTTAGTGTCTATTAATGCTCGCCTTGGGTGCCTTCAGCTGCTTGAGGCATGTATTAATAGCCTAGTAAAGCATGCCCTAGAGTCACCTAGTGTCATTACAAAATGGTTATTTAATTTGGAATTTTATTTTTAAACTTTATTTTCCAATGAATTTACACTCTATTCTCCCATAGTATAAACTAGTTCTTTTAGTCAGAGTTTTAAAACTAATTTGCCATACAAGGGGGTAAAGTCAGCAGGGCCATTTAACTTCATGTTATAAATGTGTTGTATATTTGTAAACTTGCTACATAAATACAAACAGAACAATAAAAAGAGGGCTTTGTCCATTACACATATATTTTTACCAAAATTGTCTGAGTATAGTAGTAATTTTCCATTCAGTAGAGTTGAGTTCTCTGTCACCAATAACTAACACTTGCTATCTCTTTGTTAGCCCTTACCTTTTTCCTTTTCTCCACAATGCTACTTTTGGTTGGATAATGAGATATGGTATAACCTAAATAATAGAACAAAAGCATACGAGGGGAGTACTGGATAACTAAAAATATCCCAAGCCCCCATGTACCACTGGTGATCCCTTGTCAGAAGCAGCAGCAACTCCTTGCTCTCCACCCTGCCTCCCACCTAGCTCAGGCTGTCCCTGCAGTGCCCGAAGCATGTGAACTGACTACCTGGGAAGAGGAAACTAATACAGGGTGTGGACAAAGTTAGGTTTACAGTTGTTTGTATGGAAAAAATTATAATCATTAGTAAATAATAATACAAGAATTAAACTAAATTGTGTTTCGCATACCCACAACTGTGAACAGATGTTTGCCCCACCCTGTACTTATCAGGCCCGCCTCCCTCTGTCCTCATCACCTCCTCACCTTTGTCACAAGTCAGATCATACACAATGCTTTCAGGGTGTCCTACCTTTTGGAGTCTCTGGTCCACACTGGAAGAAGAATTGTCTTGGGCCACACATTAAACACATCGTGACCCATAATCACACAAAAATCTCATAATGTTTGAAGTAAATTTATGATTTTATGTTGGGCTACATTCACAGCCATCCTGGGCTGCATGTGGCCTAAGGGCTATAGGCTGGACACCCCTGTGAGACGTTGTAACTGTAATGCCTATTACAGCATTGAGCTTGGCAGAAGATGACTTGTGCATTAGGACAATTATGAGGTTTCTCTTTTGCATATGAGCAAAAATTTGGAAAATATGCATGAGAAGTGATGCTGAGGGGTTTGGATGAGGGAAGGAGGAACATGATTTTTATCAGCCTGAAGTTTGTTGAAAGAACAACACAAAATAGATTGTGTAAACAGTGTCCAGGTATGAGTGTGAAAGCCATTTGCTTGAAAGAGGCCTAAATGAGGATTTCTATCACAATCCATTTAATTCGCCTGGTGGATCTATGCAGAGAACACATGGCTTGAGAACACAATGATAGATTATTGTGGGCTTAATTAGGTGATACCTTCCATTGCAGCTAACACTGTATCTGCACTATGTGCCCATCAGCCCAGGCACTTGGGAACTGTTATGCAGCTACTGAGTTGGCAAATGCTTTTTACCCCCTTTCTTTTTATCAATAAGCAAAGAGCATCAGAAGCCTTTTTCTTTTTGTTGACAGGTGGTTATTTACCCTCATAAACTTGCACCAAGGCTTCAACAGATATACTGGTGTGTCTACAGGGCCTAAAGTATAGTGAGTATTCTACAAGCCATAAAAGATAACATGACTGCCAGAGACTAGAAATAAAATCTATTACAATACAGAGTTCTGAGACTTCAGTGATTTTTTTTCTAGACTCTATTCATCTGGAAGATGTCAAAACAGCCTCTTTAAAGTGAAAGTTGGTTATTATATCTTACACCTCCTACCTTTAAAATAAACGGAAGATCGCTTGGTAGAACTCTTTGATGTCTGGGAACAACTTACACTTGATAGATGAACAGAGTTTGAAAAAGGCCTCCTGCTGGTCAGGCCTGCAAGGCAAGCAACAAGGGCTGTGTCTCCTCTACCCGCGGACTTGGTGATGTAGGAGTGTTAGGAGCAGATTAGAAAGCTGTCCAAATTGGTGGAAAACCATGGTAGGAGAATTACAGGGGAGATCCTAGGATTTTGGAGCAGAACTATGCTTCTTCACTGAATAACTCCTTTTCCTTTTGAAAAACAGCTCCTGGTTTTACCCTGGACACCCATACAGACAGGGTGTCTGATCATCAGAAAACAGCTGACCATGTAACCTGAGGTGTCCATTTTGAACTTCCCAGGAAACTATTCAATACAAAGTCAGAAGGCTGACAACACTTTATTATTATTTATAGGTGATATATAGAGACCCAAATATTTTTAAAGACCCAAATAAGTAATATGAGCACTCTCACTGAGCACACTTCTCTCATATTGCCACTTCTGCTCTAATCAACACATATGGCTTGATGGGTAGTTTCTATGACCTGAAGGGAGATGCCATTTAAACCTGGGTAATAGATACTATTGCACTAGATGCACACATCAGCCAGAGAGAGATAGGTCGTTGTGACTTCTGTAGCCACGGAGGTCTGAAGAACCCTGGAAAGGGTCATCTTCACAGCCGTCACAGTTCCGAGTGGTTTATCTCATTGTCCACTTTGGTAAAGAGATGGTGGAAGATACAGTTCTTTTCTGATACAGAAGTCACAGATAACCGTGTAATTGTGGAGGGAGTAAAATTTGGGGCAAGGGGGATGGAGATGTTTTGTGACAAAGAAGACTGGGTAAGAGTTACCTGGATGATTTCTCAGAATTTCAGGATAGTGCGTTTTCTAAGGAAGCGATCATGATGAAGCTCTCTGGTGGAAAAGACTTCCAGTACGCAGGTGAATGGACATCAGTCAGCCTCCTATCCTGAAAGAAAGATGCTGAAATACCTTTCTGAAGCAGTCAAAACAATTGTGGCCCTGGTATGAGGAGTAAGGTTTGGCATGAGCTCGCCAATAGATACTTACCCTCAGCAAAGCTAACCTTCACTGACAGGGAACCAGTCTGCTAGCAACAGTGAGCAACTCTGAGACTGGACACAGTCCCATGCCTTAGATGAGTCAGCCAGACATATAGTGATAGTTCAAATATATCCTTCTTCTGAAATACACCACCATCTGTATTTATATTCTCTTTCCTTGTCTACCATGGTTCTGCTAAGGACCTCATTTTTGGATTTATTAAATGGCTTTTTCATCATCATATATGAAATACATGGCCTTAGGAAAACATGATAGGTCTCTGGAAGCGTCAATTTCTATAATGGCTAGAGGACCTTGTGAGATTGGCATCTGTCCTACAGAATCTGTTAGAGAACAAACCAGTGGCTGATATTCTGTGACCACTATCATGACCAGAAAGCATGTGTCTGGGCAACAAGGGGACAGAAGTCAAAGTGGCTTCTTCACTCTTGCAGTAGGTGATGCACTTCCCAAATTTTTGCTGCACATGACCTTTTCCCCAGTTTCTATTGATTTCAAGGTATTAGGACTCACTATATGAATCTTTCTACCAGGAAACACAATGATTCCATTGAATTAGAAGCTGAGACTTCTCCTGGCCATTGTAAGTACCTATTGTCACTATAAAAAAAAATCACCAAAAAAGAGGATCTCTGTGCTTACTGGGGTTATTTTCCCTAGTTATCAAGAGAAATTGGGTTCCTATTAAACAATGGTAAACAGAATTGTAAGGGAGAAAGTTATTATATTACACCTTTTCTTAAAAACAAGGCCAACACTTCTATGCCAGATTTTCTTTCAAAATGAAACTGTCAATTCATAAGAACATACAATTATTAACAAACCCAGACATCTCTAAACTGATCTGAATCCTGTAGCTAGAATTAAATTGAGGAATTTTTTTCTCTCAAAAATATTTTGCTTGCAGGAGCATTTCCAAAGCTACTCTTTTTATTTTTGGAGGAGACCAAGGAATGTGAATAAGTAAGTGCTCACTTTTAAGTTATGCCAAGAACTAGTCTAGCGTTTTAGATTCTTGTGCAAACTAATTTCACAGGCTCTTGAATGTGACATGAACATGAATGAAACAAATCTCTTTATTATTACTCTCTTCATTTATTTGACATGGTTTTTCAATTATTTAGGAAAAATGGAAACCATTCTAAAATACTCTGAGTTCTGCACTCTCTTTTAGATTGATCCATATTATTTACCTTTAAAACTCTCTATTGGAATGGGAAATATTCAAATATTTATAATTGTCTTGGGTTTATGTTAGGTTATAAGCATTTTTCCAAAAACTGATTTTTACATTAATTATTGAACAATCTAAAATGTAATTTGGCATCAGTGGTGTGCAAGGTAAATCAGTTCTCAGAGGTTCCTAGATTCAGAGTTGAAGATGAGTTTTTTTTTGAAGCAAAAAGCTTTTTCAGGGTTAACCACAGAGAAAACAATAATATCAATATATTACCAGAGTAAAAATTGTAGTTGGTCAGTCCTGGGACATTAGGAGGACAGTATGAATATGCTGGGTCTTTGGTGGTTTGGGAAGGGTCATGTGCATAAAAGGATACCAAAATAAATTTCAAGTTGAACTGTTATTTTTACCTAGCATGTGGGAAAAGCAAAAGGTACAATCTATATCTTCGTTATCTATAAATTAAAGCTATTTTCCTAAAAAGAACTTTTCCTCCCTTGCTTCCTCCTGCTCTACCTCCTCCTCCTTCTTCTGCTTTCTCTCTCTCCCTCCGTCCCTCCGTCCCTCCCTCTCTTCCTCTGCTTTCTTGTTGGTCTCTGGCTCCTGCCTTTCTCTAAACTTTTCTAGCAAATCTAAGTTTAGGTTGAGCCAGAGAAATTTCTGGCTTAGATCACATTTGGCTTAGAAGGAAGATTCCCATTCAACCCTTGGATCTAAGAAACCCTGCTGGACCAAAGCAAATGCCACTGCTGCTTTCATGCTTATGTTCCCACATTAGGAACCTGACTTTCAAGTTCGCAAAGGTCAAGAGCAAGCATCATGAAAATAGGCATACTGGGTGGGGTAAATATCCATTTTGCACTAATTTATGTTTTAATCTAGTATGGGTCAGTGCAAACAGCTTGGCCTCACTTTACCTCCTTTTGTTATGACCCATGCCTCTTGGTAAGCACAGATTTTATTTTTACTTAATCGCAGTCCATTACAAGTCCATATGGGAATCTTTTCAACTCTGTATGCTAGTAATGTTGGTTTAAATGCCAGTAAGCAGACGTCTATTATGTCATCATACAGACTGCCTGGGAAGAATGTTTAGAGAACTAAAGTAGGCGATAGGATAGGGGGATTTCTCAAGAGTATTTCACTGTAAATATAACTCTTTCTACTTTATACCAGACTAAATATTGAGGATAACATAGGAACCAACACACACAGACATCTTTGTAGTAAATTATTTTTGCATTTTCTCCCTGGCACAGTTTTGGTAACTCCCCTGTCTGTTCAGGCATCAGCTCTGCACATGTTGGAGGTGTCTCTGCGTTTATTAATGAGACTGGGTGCAATGCAACTTTGCAGTGTTTACTTTCACAACAGCCATGTGCACCATATATTTCTGGAATGGAGACTCATGCAATGCTTCCCATTTGTCTTCAATCACTAGCAGATGCAGAATGGTCAAATCATTTCCCTTTAATTGGCCTAAGGGACGAGAGGAATTCAGAGGAATTCTAAACCAAGTGGTTCCTCTGCGTGGCCTGACTTTACTTCTTGAACCTAAGGATAAGATTGTGGGGTAACATAATCTGACTCCCTTATAAAGTATTCATTTCCTTCCCTTTGTTTTTCTTCTGAGCCTCAAACTTCATAAAGTCATTTATCCTTAGACATTCTCACTACATGTGAATTGGTGCTGGAAGGAGTACAACACTGAAAACTAATTTTGAACCTTCTATTAATGCTTCTTCTGAGGTTTTTGAAAAGATTCTGTAGCATTGCATAGCAGACAGGTCCTTGGAATCAAGAATTCTGAGATCAGTTTCTGGCTCTGCAGCTAGCCCCCAGACGACTGAAGGATGATTGAAACTTAGGGGTCTCTGGTTCCTCATCAATACACTATCAGTCTTACACACCGTGATCATGACTTCCCTGCCCCTGGTTACCCCCACCCCCTACTTCTGCCATGTGAAGTTATCTTAATTGCAAATTTGTATGTGTGTGTATAAATTCATATACATGTACACATATCCATTAGGTCCGAAAATGGATCTGGGAAACAAGAAAGGGAGAGCATTCAAAGCAAAATGTGAAGAAAGTATGATGAAGCAGAAAATAATGAAACTGGAGAGATTTTAGATATAATATTAAATATGAAAATTTGGGAAAATAGAAAAGACAAGAAAAACAAGCAACAGGCTAGAAAAGACAAAAGAGAATTATAAGAAGAAAGAAAGAAAATATGAAACCTCATTTTTCTCCACTTTGTTTTCTTCTAACAAGGAAATTCCAGTACAGAGATTTTTATTGATTTATCTCTGGTTTGGACCCTGAGCTCTATGTTCTGGCCAAGAAAGAAAATTTCCTGCTGAGGACGGAGACCACATTTTTTGCTGCCAGGGGTGACTGGTTAAACACAGAATGTGCTGGGGCCTGTACGACTTAGATCATTCAATGAACATAGTTTCCAAAAGCCACTATGCAATGAGGTAACCATCAAATTAAAATTACTCCCTGAGTCCCACAATTATTGCAAATCAAGTTTTTTTTTTTTTTTGAACTGTGATTTAAGGTGCTTACTATTTTGGCAAAAAAATATTGGCCTTTCCTTTTGAAGTTCTCCATATTGTTAAAAGAACTACTAATGGCCATATTTTCTTATTTTTTTGCCCTTAACATTTTATGTGATTGTTTTGCAAATAGTATTTGAGGTCCAGAGATATTTCAGATGTTTTCTTTGGTCTCAGTTCAAGAAATAGAAAATTGTGTCCTGCAGCTTTTAAGACAATAGCTATACAATCTCTATGTTTTGCCAAATGTATAAAGTAGGGAAAAAAGGAGTAATTCCAATGATCTAAAGTACTATGTGATTTCTAAACAAAATTACATGGTCATCTACAAAAGTCTCCTTAAAACCTGATGCTTTCCTATGAAATGAAATAGTTTTTCAATATGTTTATTTTCAGTTTGCCAACAAACCCCTTTATTTTAAAAAAATGTATGCAATTTTGATCAGCAGTCATACAATTTGCTGATAAAGCTTTTTGTGTCTGGTTACTGTTGAGAAAGGTAAACTTTCCAAACCACATCTCCCATTCATAGTTCAAGGATGGCACCTTTGCTTAACACTGTCCTTCCTTATTATTGTTTAATTTATAGCTAGTTACATGTTATAAAGTGGCGAATGCCCAGTTAAAACTAGGATGCTGGGTGTCTCAATGCGTTTATACATTCATTCTCTTTGCTGCATATGAACTCCTGGCATAAATGCTCATGGAGTTCCTGTTTCTCTCTCAGTGAGGCTATGTGTAGCAGTCTTCTTTTCCCCTGACACACATGCCAGTTAAAGAGAAACAAAACTGCTTATAAAACAGATAGATTCTACTTATTTACACAGCCCAAATATTTTCTATGCCAGCATCATTTTGGGTTAAAATAGTTTGAATGACATATAGCAATTTATTAAAATAGCAATCTTTATAAACGATGGTTTCATGGAATAATGTACCCATCATTATGAATTCATACATGTAGGGCGCTCAGAACAATGCCTGGAACACAGTATGCTCTCAAATAACATCAGCTACTCCTGTTACTTTTTTCTGCTATTAACCCAATTTTCTCTACCTCCCCAGCCCCTACTCATTTCAAAAAGGAAAGCATGTTGGAAGTCAGTCTGCCTAAGCCATAAAGGAGAGAAGAAAGAAGGACATGCATGGCAGAAATTGAGTTCAGGTTCATGGGGCAATCTTAGTAACAGCTGATGTTTTTAACACTAATACTTGCTTTTGATGAATTCTGTAGTAGGCTTCTCACAAAACGTCTGTAAAGTAAGTGCTCTTGTTATTTTAAAGATGAGGACAATGAAGCTAAAGCATTTGAATTGTCCGTGGTTGCAAATCAGTAAGTGAAAGAGCTAGAGCCCAGGTCAAACGTTTTTCAGAACTCAAGCTCTTAGCCACCATTCTAGTCTGCTTCCTTGTTTTAACCACCAGCCATATCCTCACTTCTTAGCTAAACCAGCATGGTGCCTGGGAGACAGTGAGCCCTCAGTGAATTTATGTTGAATTTATTCGGTCCCTATGATGTGTGTGAGTGTGTATTTATTGTTTTGTGAGATATGATGAGTTGTCACAACACCCATGGTTAATACAGAGCCGGGATAAAATTTGGGGCCGTTAGTCATGCTGTCCAACAGCATGCTGCCCAGTAACAACGGCTTTTATTAGTAAGGGTCTTTGGATGTACCTTTTGGGATATTGATTTTAAACTGGTTACTGAGGAACAAAAGACTCAGGAAAAACCTTTGACCTCCCCCTTAACCGCTCAAAGGAATTTAGATAGAGGACCTGCTCTGGGAAGGGAGATGTTATCACAGACAGCTACAGCTTCTTAGAAACCAGTGTGTGATATACAGAGGGGAATCTAGCAAGGCCCATTTGTGCTGCACTGTTAAAGATGGCCCAGGAAACATGTATTTATCACATGTGCTTTTCTATCTCCACGTGACTTGCCTTCCAGCCCTTAGAAGTCCTAGACCACAACCCCCTTTCTCTTTAGCTCCATAACGGCATATAAACCTTAATGGCCCAGTACTTCTTTGGGTCTCATTATGTGCCCCACCCCAACTGTGCGTTCATAAAGTAAACTTTGGATGTTTTCTCCTGTTAATCTGTTTAATGTTAATTTGATTATTAGCCCACTTAAAATAATTTATAGGGTGGGAGAAGAGTTCTATTTTTTTAGCACCCCCCCCACCCCCGGCAAATGTCAAAGATCTCATCACTTTTATATCCTCAAGAAGTAAGACAGTGCTTGGTATCTAGAGTACCTTAATAAACATTTGTTCACCGTTCACTTCAACAGTTTTCTCCTGTGTTCATATCCCTGCTTTTCTCTATAGTGTTCTCATCCCCCCTGCCTCCTGCCTGGCATGTCTTTCCCATTATTCTTAGAGACCTAGCCCTTCCTTTCTCCAAGTTTAAATCCATAACTTTTCATCTATACAAATGCTTCCCAGGCCACCAATCTAAGACAATGCTTCCCTCCTCTGAAGTTTCTGAGTCTTTATTCTCTACACCACTCACTTGGCACTTATTGCTGACTGTGGCTGGCAGGTTTCCAAATTTTACAAGCCTTTTTCCCTCCTCACCAGTTATAAGCTCCTCCAGGGCCGGAACTATTTTATATAAATGTGTGTTTAACATAGTCGCCAAATTAGTGCTTTTTTACATAGTGAATTTTCAGTTTACTACAAAGACAGCTTTATTACCTGCTACACTTCTGAGTGGAGGGAAAACATTTGGTCCATGTGGCTGTTCAGTTAACTCAGGTGCAAAATGAAATTTCCATCTTAGAGAAGAATAGTTTCAGTCAAAGTTAGACTCCATGTGTGTGTCTGTGTGTGTGTAAATATTCTGAGCGTATGTATTTAGGTTAAAACTACCTAGAATGGTAGTATTATTTCAAAGAGCTTGTGATGAATGTCACACTGTCAGGTCAAATTAGTACTTAGTAATTTAGGTAAGGGTGATAACAGCCCCAGTGATGTGAAACTTGGGTCTAGATGTTAGCATTTACTGTGTCAGCAATCACAATGGATAATTCACTACTAAATATAGTGAGAATGTGCTAAAAGTGTCTTGTTAATCTAAAGGGCAATTTCCAATTGGGAGTGGGCAAATATTTGGCCCATACCATGTTCCATGTTGCTATCGAGTTTCTGTTTAAACCCTAAGAGTAGCCTCAAACCATGATTAGTGCAAAAGACATTAAACTGGAATAAGAGATATATAAATGAGTCATCTTGATTTTTGCCCAACCTCTACACCATTATTCTTTACCCAGTCCTTTCCAAAGTTGATGTCATTTACTTTGATTCATCTGTTCTGTTTCTCTAGGCAACCTGCTCAGAACCAAGTAAGAGAGCATGCTTCAGAGATGTTAAAATTATGCATTCTGCTAGTCACTCTCCAGCAGAGTCTACTCCTGACATCTTTTTAAATCATTTCTACTCTTTTATCTTGTATCCTTTTTCCATTTTTAAAAAACTGTGGTTTTTATACCAAGGTTCTTTTGCTAGAAAGCATTGATTGTACTAATCTCCACCTTTACAGGGAATTGAATATTTTTTATTTGTTTGGGTTTTTTAAAATTGGGATATTTTAACTAATAGTGTATCCAAATCTATAATATTGTATAAAAGTGCATTAAAACTTTTACATACTGAAACGCACAATTAATTTGGTATAAAGATAATTTATTTCAAGGAAATCAGCCCTGTTGAAATATTACTGAAAAGCAAATGCTGACTGAGCATAATCAGCCATCACTTCTAGATTTTATACACTGCATTCTTAAAATACTTCCTGCAATATACTATCACATACAGAAATTTTTATGATTTATCTGCTTCCTTGGTTTAAATGAGAAATGATTCCCCATCACTGTCACCCTCTTACTCTCTAGCCTACACCAACACCAAAATGTGGGAGGTGTGATTGCCTTGTGATTTATGGCTTATGCTCAGAATTTTCCAAAAAATGATAGATTTGGCCCATCTGTTTTCTCCTTGTCCTACAATTTCCCTGGTCACTGTATTTCACATTGCTCTGGGTCTGGAAAGCTGCACTGATTCCAGGCCAATGTATGAGTGGGATAGAGGATGTCTCTTGGGCTTTCCAAAGTGTTTTCTTTATTTCATACAGAACTTCTGAGACCTTTGTATTTTGAAGGCCTTAAAACCAGTAAATACAATCACATTGGAATTGCCTGTAAAATGACTGTGTTATGCATTTAGTAAAATCAGGATCTTGGGTCTTTCTGCTCTACTTTCCTTCATAAATCTAGTATGATTTTGAAGGAAAATGAGAAGATAGGTTGGAGAGACTCCAACTTATCTTTGCTGAGAGCATAGAAGGGTTAACAGAGAAAGGGAGTACCCTCCACTTAGCTTCTCCTGTTTCCTCTCTGTGAATTCCCCCAAGTTATAGTTATAGTGAAATATCACACAGCTATTATGCTAAACAGTCAGATAAAAGCTATTATTCTCACTGTGAAACTTTAGAGAAATTTACATTTCCTAAACATGAGAATCTTTCCTACATTTTTCTAGCTGAAGAATAAATAATAAGAGCCATGCACACACACACAAAGATATTTGAAGTCTTGTCAGACTGGCGAGTCACTTCTCGATAGTAAATATAACTGTGGCCAGTGGACTTGACTAAGAAAAGACAAATAATACATAAAGACCTTTCAGTTGTGACTGAATCAAAGAAGAGCCAGTACCTGCAAGAGTTCCCTGCTGCCCCTTTTCCCTCTTCCTTCAAATTACATTCCAATGACCCGGAGCTCAGCCTTGTTCAACATGGCTCCTAGCTTTGGGTTTGCCAAGTCTGCTGAGGTTTATCAGTTTTGGACAAAAATTCAGATTACACAAGGCTAATAGGAGATGTGGGAGATATGAATCCTAAAGCGACAAGGTCTTCCCTGGAGATGTGAATAGTCAACACGTTCAAAGATATCATAGAACAGGAATCAGATCCTTTGCCAGGATATATCTCTGTCTCCTTATACAGCAACAGCTTTAATACTGAACATAAGAGTTTCAAATCTTTTCTTTCCCTTTTGTGAAGTAGGATTTTTTTTTTTTTTTTTTTGCACTGGGCTGGCAAAAGAGAGCCATATAATTTTAGCAGTGTAAGGGAAAAATCCTCTGTGGCTGCTTTGTGCAGAATCTTGTGTGTGCTACTGTGCATGAAAGTGGGTATATTTTACCCCACCAAAATTGGAGAGAGAGAGAGTGTCAGGGGAATCAATTTTTAGGTTCAAGGCAAAAAATGACTGTGCTCTATTTAAAACAAAACAAAACAAAAAACAACAACAAAAACATATGAGGCAAATAAACCTACTGCTGGAATACTTTTTTTTAAAAAAAAGGAACCTCAAATAAATCACATAAAAAATACACCTGCGATGGTCCAGCTCCAATCTATCAGCGTCTAGTGCATTAAGGTCCTGTGACACTTTGTCTTGCAGCTCCAAGAGCATATTCTTGATACAGAGGGACGAGGTTTGCTCTTGAAACTCACACCCCACGCCACATCACAGCTGCCCCAGGCTTCGTCTCATCTTTTTGTTCTGTTCTCCTTGACTGAGAAATGAAAAGGAAGAAACAAGAAAACCCATCACCATAAGGCTAGTGTGAGGCGGGAGGGGGGTGGTGGGGCTGGAGGGGAGGAAGGAGGTTATGCTGCTGTCAGTCAGCACCAGAAAATGCCATTTATGTGGATCCAGTTCTCACTGAGGAAGCAGAAAGAAAGCGCTGTGAAGTGGCGCCGCCCCCTCCCCCGCCGCACTGGCGCTCATTACAGCTCTTTCTTTAAACTGCTGGGTAGACAGCTGGCAGCCAGCGCCTCAGAGGAGGCTGGAGTAAGGGAGCATATAAATTACTGTTGCATTTTACAGCTAAGATAAACTCAAACTGCAGGGTTATAGCCTGAAATGACATGAAGGGAAGTTCCAGCAGGCCTCTCAAAAGAACAAGGGGTAGAAAATGGAAAGAAAGAGTTATTCAGGGAATATGGGATCATAGAGAAGGAAAAAAAATCTAAACAAGTTGTGTATAAAATCTGCTGCTTTAGTGAGTCTTAAAGAGCTTATGTCAGCTTAATTCCATGTGGTAGCATAATGTAAATCTATGGGAAACGGGCTCGCGGCATCTCTGCTCTATTCCGTTTCTGCAGATTGCCAAGTATGGCAATAAATGTCAAGCGATTATTTATTTGATCATTAGAAACTTCATTAGATTTTGATTTGATGCTTTTCAACCTCCCCATTTCCCACCACCACCACCACCACCACCAAAAAGAGAAAAGCTCATTTTTGAAATTCAATCCAGCTAGTTTCATTGGGAAAAAATGTTATGAAATGAAATCAAGTAAATACCAGCATGTAGATGACAACATTCTGCATAAATATAGAATCTCTTCTCCAAGGAGTTTACAGCACTTTGCTAATGTGATGAAAGACACATTTTGGCAAGAGAGGTAAAATTTTTGCAAGCCTTTTTAGTATTTTGTTAGATGGAAGGCTGTTTCTGAGGTGAGACCAAACCCCTCTGGCTATAGACAGAGTCTGATTGTATGTTCTTGGCGCAACAGTCTTAGCTTATGTATTTGAACTTTCATTCAGCTTTCTTGGACTTGATTTATTTGCAGATTATATTACCTAGAAAAAAGCGTTTGCGGGCCCTTAGCTGGCCCAGGTAATTTGGGACTGGTTGGTGCCTGCGTGTTTGTTTCACCCTTGCTCAAAGCGCAGAACCTGAGCCTTATTTTCTTCATAAAAAGGGGTCTTTTTACTACAGTCAGCAGTGTCAGATATACTGTTTAGAGCTGACTTTTTCATTGCAGTTTCAGTTCCTCTTGTGCCTTTCATGCTAGTTTTCCTGAGAATCATGTATAGTACGGGAGACAAAGAGAGGATGAGAAAGGCTTGCTTCCTCAAGGAACAGTACTTGCATGTCAAAAGACCCACCAAATAGGAATTGAACTGACTTTCATAAAATCAGGGATTTAAGCACAGTGTGGGGTATGTATTATTACCACAGAGCACATGCTGCAAAGAAGCATAAAGAGACAAGCTTTATCTCTCTGCCTGAAACCCTCTTGGAACCTTCTGGGAGTGCACATTCTAAATCACGAATCAAAACGTTCCCCCCTACTCCACACAACTGCAAATTGAAAATAGACACTTGAACAACACAGGCAGAAATGTAAAAGAATGAATGACTTTGAAATGCCTACAACCCACCCCAAACCACCCTGGGTCTTTCTGTAGACATGAGCGGCATTCATCTCTGATAAAGGGTATGCAGCGCTCAGTAGAAACAAATGACAGCTGACGAAAAGATCCATTAGATGCCTGAACTTGCCCCATGCCAGCCAGCACAGAGTACTTTTTTCTTTTTTTTCCATCATAAAGAAAGGGCACCTATTTTTATTTCAGGAAGCATGCCATAGCCATAGATTTTTGTTTTTGTTTCCCCATAGCACTTTCTAGTGTATTGCAATTGGAATAAGCGCCTAAATGATGAATTTCTTTCATTAGCCTAAGTGGTGTGAAATACAGAGGAAAGCAAGTTTAGTCATATATTATTATGCTGCATGTTTAATAACAATGGCAACAACTTGAAGGTCAGGAAGCCCATCCTCTTTTTTATGGGAGCAGTTACTATCATAACAAAACAAAACAAAGTCTTTATTGCTGCATAACAATCAATGACATTTATTGAATGTGTTTCCAATGAGGAACTCTGCACTAGGCCCATGTGACTTGATGAAAAGGCAGCAGCCTTCAAGGATGATCTGGTTCCAGTTAGGAAAACAGACAATCTAGAAAAGGAAGGTGAGTCATTTCCAAACAAAGTCTTGATGGAGAAAAAAAAAATGGAAGTGAAAGGAAGTGTGTGAGACCTGAAGGCTTCCTGAGCAGAAAGTGAAGAGTTAGGCGGCTGGTTTCCTCTCTCTGCAGGGGTGTTTGGCATGAGATGAAAAATGGTTGGTACAGAAACCAAGAGGGGATAAAATGAGCTAGGGGACAGAGGAATGGCTCAATGAAGAATGAGGAATGAATGACTTAATTTTAGTTGATCATTGATTCTACTTAAGAGGGTTGATATCAGCTATGAAAGAGGCAGGAGTCTGGGCAGAAGAGTTCAAGATGAGGATTATCAATTTCATATGCTAGGCAACAAGAAGCAATTATGGCATTGTGCACACTGGTACACCTAGAGAGAGAGGATTCTCTTGCTGTCAGAGTGTGGGTGACAAGGACTGTGAATCTTTGACCCAGGCTTTTTAGGACACAGATTAACTGCTCTATCTATGCATTTATTCTAGGTGATTTGTCAATGAACAGGTTGTGACCCCTACATTCAATCTTGTGGAGATGAGAGATATGGACTTAACTAACAAAGGGAGGTGACAGAGGGCAGAGAGAGAACACAGGGAGGGGGTGGGCTGCAAAGAATGAACTTACGGTTAAACTTTGCAGCCCTGGAGCTTTAATATGGGCAAAAGCACAATTTCTCAGTTCCAGGTCCTGCCAGCAATTTAGGGAGAGAAGTAGGGAGAACAACATAATGGAAGAGGTTAGGAGTTTTAAGTCGAAGATAAACTCGTACATACAGACTGCTACTACAGCTATGTGACCAATCAAATGAGAATGGTGCCTTGCCAGAGAGGAAATTTTGTACGTGTGTGTGTATTTTCCCTCTAACTTGATTCTAGGTGATGTTGAAGGTTGAAAACGACCTAACAACAAACATTCCTTGTCTGTGAAGGCCCACTCGGGCATTTACTTATGCAAATACAGTGCAAGTATTTCTATAAATATTTAAGTACTTATATTTATAATATTGGTAAGCATTTATTTACATAAATATTTAGTTTTATAAATATGGAACAATCTGTTCTAGGTGAGTAGCCTAATAAGAAACATGTAATTTGAGCAGCTTTTTAAAAACTGCTTTATTGATTGTAAGTGTTGAAGCTCATCAGGTAATGGGTAACTTGAAGGTCATTACACTTTTCATCTAACATATGCATATATTTTGGAAATTTACATTAAAATATATACAAGGTCTGTCCGGAAAATGTCCAGCCAAGAGAATGTTTTGTATGACATTGATGTAGCCTGGCAGCCAAGAAGAATGGACTGGAACACCTGCGTGAGCAATGATGACTTCACTGTACTAGTCAGTGGGGGCAGTAGATGCAACTGAGTGAACATCTGTACTGTGTGGCCGTCACATTCAAAATGATTGAGCAAGTAGAGCAACGAATCTGCATCAAATTTTCTGTCAAGCTTGAACTTTCCTCTATGAAAACTGCTAGGGTGATTCAGCAGGCCACAGCTATGGGCAACTGGTGATTGGTAGCTTCACCACATCAATACACCCACTCATGCATCATCTTGTGCAGAGTTTTTTGGCAAAATATAAAATCACCCAGGTGACTTAGCCCCACTGCAACCAAGATTTGGCACTCTGCAACTTCTGGCTTTTTCCAAAATTAAAATCACCTTTGAAAAGGAAGAGATTTCAGGCCATTGTTGAGATTCCGAAAAATATGATGTGGCAGCTGATGGCGATTGGGAGAACTGTGTGAGGTCCCAAGGTACCTACTTTGAAGGGGACTGAGGTATCATTGTCCTCTGTACATTATTTCTTATATCTTATACCTTCTTTAACAAATGTCTCTATTTTCATATTACATAGCTGGATACCTTCTGGACAGACCATATACATATAATCTTCAGCCATAATGGGGGAATTGATGACTAGACAACAAAGGGAGCCTCTAATGGACTCTGAAGCAAGTCCTAATCTGGTGTGCTTTCTGGCTGGAGACCGTGTATGAAAATCACAGAACTAATATTGGGGAATGATACTAAAACACAGCACAGAGGGATTTTCTCATCTCAAAACACCATCAGAGAAGACTCCCTGTCCCATGCACCCTGAGGCAGAACACCCTGTTAGACTGAGGAATCCAGCCTTCCGGGATCAGCAGAGTATCACGGCCCCTCCCTGTAGCATAAATCCTTCCCACACAGACTCAGCCTCTGCCCAGCTCCTGGTCACCTAGTGCTCAAGCTGCACTTAGAAAGTTTATAACAGTTCAGCTCTTCCCTTCCCCATACCCCTAGTAGGACTCACACCAAAGCTGTCACATCTCTGCCACCAATAGGCCAGCTTGGTCTACAAGGAAGGGACTGTAAGAGGAATGGAAAGAACCTTTTCCTGAAGGGTGTCAGAGAACTAGCTGTGTCCAGGAGCCCTTGGAACTAGCCAGAGCATAGGACATAGCTGCATTGTAGTGCTCTGTGTCTAAACTTCATGGATAGTTCCATTGGCTCACATCATCTCTTCATCCCTAAACTATTTAGCAAGACACTCATGTTACCGAAGTACAGGGAGTCCCATTCAGCTGGGAGATTTATGACCAAGGAAGACTTAGAGCAAGCATCATGAATGCAGGGAAGGAGAAAGGCTATATATATTAGTTTCAATATTCAGTTCAAAATCTCTCTTTCCTTGCGTCTTTATCATCCAAGCTAAAAGTGTTCTTTTCTGCGTCTTTTCTTTCCTGGCACAAATATTTCATCTTAAATTATAATTGTTGTTGAGACTTTCTAGCTACTCCATCTCCCCCATATTGAGTTTTAGTTCCTGACTACAGAAGTGTAGATTATATAGCTGTACATGCCATGGTCCATAAGGAATGTGTACTGAGTTGTTATGATAAGTCTACTGTGCTAAGTACTTTACATAAATGAACTCACTTTATATTCACAAAATCCTAAGAAATATGTGTGATAATATTTTTCTCATTTTACAGATGAGGAGACTGATGCACCAAGTTTAAAAAACTGTCCAAAGTCACAAGATTTGAACCTATTCTACCTTTGGAGTTTGCACACCTAGTTATTATGTTTTCTGTCCTGTTCACAATAAGTAGGTATAGCATGGGCTCAAATGGGTTAAATGGAAGTGGGGTTACTCACAGCACCAGCTCTGATATAGGACTATGCTGGTAGACAAAAACAAAGAGCACCTTCTTCTGTAATGAGAATTGTGTGAGCATTAGAGGTAATACAAACATAAACTAATTTAAGTACACCCAACTTGTAGAGCACACAGAGGTTAAGAGGGATGAGAATGGTTGCTCAGATGGAAAAAGTAAGACAATAGAATTATAACAACAGATGATAAGGAAATGAATAAAGATTTTGGGTACAATGTTTTAAGAATTTTAGGTTGGGCTTCTCTGGTATACTAAGTGCCAGAGAAAAACAAGACAAGAATGTGGCCAGATACTAAGAAGGGAAACCAATGGTGTATCAATTAGGAGTGTATTTTGCTATAAGCATCAATATGTTAACAAAAAAAAGTTTAAACTTTGTGTTCTATTTTTTCTTAACAAGATTTCCAGAGTTTCACCATTGGTAGTGTTGGTTTATTTGCTCAAGGACCCAATTAGGATTTTTCCTCCTTTTTGCTTCGTCATCTCTGAATGCTAGTTTTCATCTCCATGCTTGTCTCTTGGTCACACAATGACTGCTGCAGATACAGCCATTGCATCTACATGATGGACAGAAAGAAGCAGCACAGAATAGAACCTGCCTCATCTGTCCTCTTTGACAGAGAGAGCTATGATGCCACCTTTCCCAGCAAAGTTCTGGTCAGATCTCATTGATTATCCACAGGTCACAGGATCATCCCTAACTGCCGTGAACAGCGTATGCACCACCAAGGTGGGGCAATAGACTTCTCTGAACTGAATAGTAATTTGCTTAGGAAGGAACAAAGATTGTTTCCATCTGAAAAACACAGGAGAAACATATGCAGACTGGGGCAAAAGTAGACTTACAGTTGTGAGTAGGCGAAACACACAGTTTATTCTTACACTATTATTTATTAATTATTTTGTTATTTTCCTGTAAACCTACTTTTGCACAATCCCGTATATTTCCCAGTTAAAACAGAAACTGTATCTCTCAAAACCTGTTGGGTGTTTGCCTATCAAGTACAGTGAACCCTTGGACAACATGGGCATTAGGGGTGCCGATCCTGTGTGCAGTTTCAATTCCATGTATACCTTTGGACTTCCCCAAAACTTAACTGTTGTCCATTGGTATCCAAAGGGGAGCAGTTCCAGAGCCCCTGCGAATATCAAAATCTGACTCAAGTCCCTTTTGTAAAATGGCGTAGAACAATGGGTACAGATGGCCCTCTGCCTCTGCAGATTCCAAAGTGTGGATTAAATATACTCTTTGGGCCCATGGTTGGTTGAATACATGGATTTGAAACCCAAAGATATGAAGGGCTGACTGTATATTTATTGAAAAAAAATTCACATATAAGTGGACCCACACAGTTCAAACCCATGTTGTTCAAGGGTCAATTGTAAGTTCTATAATCACAGCAATTCGTGCCCCCAAATTTGTCAATGTTATTCTTGGTCATCATTTGTTATTTATTTATTTTTTTTCATTTTACATCTCTTGGCATTGCTACTGGCCTGGTTTGCCAATTTAGGTAATGTGTCATCAAATACTTACTCAATGAGCTTATAACTTCTCTATTGAGCTTGAAGAGTTTCAAAAGATAAAATTTACTGTGGCAACTCCTCAGTGTGGAATTTTGGAGTGAAGGTCCTGTTGGAGCTAAGAATGGAACCCAGATTCTCCAGTCTGAACTAGAACTGAATGCACTCTTATAGAGACATATCACAGACTCTGTGTGAAACCCTCTTGCTGTGTGTGTGTGTGTGTGTGTGTGTGTGTGTGTGTGAGAGAGAGAGACAGAGAGAGAGAGAGAGAGAGAGAGAGAATAGGTCCTATATAGTGTCTCTTAGTAAGGTTTCACTATTGAGTTTCAGTGTCATATCCAAAGTTCTTTCCTTTCTTCCTGTCCTTCATCAATGTTGGTATTTCATGGATTCATGGTTGTGACTTTTGTATAATGGCCATCTTCATTATTGTATTTCATTCTAATATCAGTTTCATTTAGACATTTCTGAAGCTGGTTAGTTTGGTCCAAAATCATTGTAGCTTTTTTTATTCTGTTTTTTACGACTCTCAAAGGCATGTAGTTGATATGCGGTGATCCAAATAAGAGCAGAAACAAAACACTTTTAATTCTATAATTCTACAAAATAAGGTTTTTCCTTTCTACCACAGCCTGTTTATATTTCCTTTCTTGTAAAAAGCTTTCACATTTGTAAATGATTCCTCAGTCCCTTCCTATTTTAGTATAAGAGCAAGATGATCCTATTTAGAAAAATACTATGAGATCACTGTAATAACTTATAACATTATGTATATTAATTTACCATAATTGCTTATTGTTCTGTCTTCCCAACTGAGGCATTGCCTTCCTGTTGGCAAGCACTTCACCTTGGTCCTGTGTAAGCAAGGGGCCAGACCAACATACCCTATGGGGGGTACAATAGGACTTTGTCCTTAAAAGGCTTTTCTTCAGCCTGGGACCCGTGATAGACAAAGATAAAAATATTCTTGTTGTACTTATCTATTTCTTCCATTCTTGGGGAAGAGGAACTAACACTCTCAGGTGCTTTCCCTTGATTCCTTGCTTCAAACTCTCCTGCCCCTTCTGGGCTCCTAAGCTATCAGTTAAACTGTCTCTTTAGTATATTTGATCTCTTCCTCCCCACGTATGCTTTTCTCTTGGATGGATAAAAAAAAGCCTGGCACAAACTCCTGTTGGATGGATCTGGTCCAAAGAAACAGAAAGGAGTCACTGTCTTTGGAAGGTGTGGCAAAACCTGAACCATTTACCTGGAAATACACAGGTCAAGTCTCTGGGTCCATACTGTGTGGAATGTAATTGCTAAAGCTCATGTCTGTGGGTGAAGGAAGGTCACAATAGAGTTGTTGGAAGCTTAACTGAACCCTCAGCCCACCATTAGTTAGTCTAACCTGAATCAGCTCATGTGGACTAGGTGTATTTAAGCAACATCCACTTCTCTTAGGTATAGTATGAATACTAGGGAAAGAAGTATACTCATACTCCAACAGTTACCCACTGAACACTCAAAAAGTAAAAGACATATATTTGCATACCAAACTCATAGGGAGGACTTAAGGAGATTAGCCCTGGAGTTCTTGTAGCCATACTGGATTCATTTACCAAAGCCCCATGGGGTATTTTATTCTAGACTACATAACCCAGATGTGCCAAAGTGTTTTGCTAGGCAACCAGGAAACCTAGGAGAAGATCGAGCCCTTTGGAAGTGGATGCTGTATCATGAAAGATGGCTGTTTATTTGTACAGAAGATTTAGGGGAGGATCTTTTGGAAAGGATGAGAAGCAGAGTTAGAAACTGGGGTGCAATCATGGGGACACATGTCATAAAAGGTTTAGCTTCTATACTGCTTTTTGTTGAGTTAGCAAAGACTCAAAATCATTTTTTCATATTTTATGATCTTGTGTATTTTTGGATACCTCAGCAAAGCCCAATAATATGCATGTATGACTTGTGGTATGGATAAGTAAGGAAGACACAGAGAGGAACCCAAGAAAGGTGGGGGATGCAGCGCTGGCTATGGGTCAATCCATGCCCCTGCTTTTTGCAGACATACTCACTGGGGGTGAAACTTAATAAATGGGGCAAAACAAACATGTTTCACCAGCATTGCCATGGTTTAGGGGTTCCACTTTCTTCTTTGCCAAGGTGTGTTCCTATATAACCTATTTTATCACTTTAGTGTGATAAATATGAAAGATTTGGGAGTCAGCATGAAAGATCATGCTGACTCCCAAATCCTTGCACGTAGTCCAGGGCATATAGTCAATCCAAGCCCAACCTGATCCTGGACATCTTCACCTGAACTAACTCTCTCAATCTGCTCCTGGCCAAGTTTTTTACCTTCTCTTTTGTTATTTATTCCACTACTTTTCTCCATAAAAACAGTGATATTTATATTTATATAGTTATTCAAGATAAATACAAGTTCGTTTTTGCATGTGTTTACATGTCATCAAGTACTTTCAATTTCATCTCTAATACATTTCCTGATTTTATCTCTTCCTCTGTATCTAACTCTCATACCACCCTTATTCCCTCTCTATTAATTTTTCTTGCCCCTGTTGCCACCTCCTCAACCCACTGTTCCTCAGCATTATCTTTCTAACCCAGAATCAACTTAAACACAATGGAAAATTAAATAAATGCATAACAAAGTTTAAAATTTC
This sequence comes from Phyllostomus discolor, assembly GCF_004126475.2. NCBI lineage: Eukaryota > Metazoa > Chordata > Mammalia > Chiroptera > Phyllostomidae > Phyllostomus > Phyllostomus discolor. The sequence goes on along the minus strand of NC_040905.2, from coordinate 86,099,092 downwards.
TGTGTAACTTATTTCTTTAGCAAGTTTCACCAGCCAGCCCTTTTAGTTTCATCTCCCTCTCCTCCCCACTACCGCAATAAAGCCCTGTATGCCAGCCCCGTGAGGTACTGGCTATTCTGCTAATGTGTTTTTTATTTTTTGCTTCATAATTTTGTATACACTATCCCTTCTAACCAAAATACCTCTTCTCTCCCCCTTTTCCCCAAATGTCAAGCACTCAACCATCCCACAAAATCAAATCCATATGTTACATCCCCAGGAAGGAGCCTCCAACATTTAATGTAAGACCTCTTCAAAAAAAGTTCTCTTTCCCCCAAGCACTCTGTATACAGCTCTATGATAACATTTTTTGGGGGAAGAGCACCTAAAATTATTTTTGATGAAGACTTTTGAGCTCATATTGTCTTTTAAATCTGTATCTCCATAACATGACACAGTACCTTCTACATAATAACCATTAGTAATAACTTAGTGAGTCTCACGTAACCAAAGAGGGAGCAAATCTAGGGCCAAGTCATTAACTACGGTCACTAAGAGTGGAATTCAAACTGCTGGTGGAGACATTTGTTAGTGAACAGAGAAAAAGAGCCACCTAATTCAGCCAGCAGGCGTAGTACACCGGCATACGAATTCTCTCTCCCTTTGGTAGCTTTTCACCAGCACAACAGAACAGAGCCATAGGGAATCTCACCCCATATCACCAATTTTATTTAGGATTAATGTGTATTTTTTATTCACAAAGAGGAACAGGATTTTTTCCTATGGTTGCCAGTGTAGGCTTCGATGATGTATTCATGACATTTACCTACGGCAAGTAATGATTCATCTCCCTGGGTCTCACTCTGAGTCTGTAGTAGATCTGGAGCATTTTCTGAAGTTTCTTTTATGTCCAGCAAGACTGGCTGATACTGGACATGAAAGCTGTCTAAATACTCTAATCTATTCCCAACCCACTGAAATGCAGGCTTCATGCTCTCTCTGTTCACTGTCATGAATCATGATGCTGGCAAGTAAGTCAGATTCATAACATTAAACACAAGCCGATAGGAGTAACTTCTTTCTGTATCCATTGAGAAAGGGTATGGTGTTCTGTAGATCTGAGCTTCTCCTGTCAATGGAGATGGAAAGGCAGACTAGGGGCTGAAAGATAGCCACTATTTATTTCATTTTCCCTGAAATAAATGAGATTTTTTTTTTTGCCATGAGAGGTCCTTCTCCTGTTTTTTTTTTTTTAGCTGCTTGCTGCCTTCTATAAATCCTATTGTGACACTGCTCTGAAGTCTATTCATATTTTATTATTGGATTATTATTATCATGGCTTTATTATAATGAACAATACTACTCTAGCTACATGACATCCTTCCTCATCCTGCTTAGCCTCATAAAAGAAATTAATCAAGTTACACCTTTAAGGAAAGCATTAAGCTACTTCATTGTAAAAGCAAATTGTCTTTGTTTGCTCTGATTGCAACTGTGCCCAGTTTTCTAAAGAGGCATGTTAAAATACCAGGGGAAATTTTAAATTGGCCATTACTTAAACTGATTGACTGGTCTCCCCCCAAATTTAAAAAATAGTGTTTTGCAATGCTAAGTATGTGAGAAAAACATATACATGCTCCTGAGGCACCACAAAAGATGACTGCATATATTAAGTATGTATATACAAGTATAGTCTTTTCCTAGTGTGATACACATTTTTAAATGTCAGGAAGAGTACCTGATCATACTGAGCTGGCCGTGGTTTTCTTGTTTCCTCTGTGCAGAATACCTGCAGGAGTCGATGCAAACACCTCAGGCAGGAAATGTTTCTGACAATATCTCACGTAACATGACTCTTCATCACACCTCACCGTTTCCCTAAACTGGGACAACTGATACAGTTCCATTCTTTGCAGGGGAAACAAAAAGGAAGGTAATCATCATATTTAGTTTATGTAAGTGGAAATTTCTAATAATACCTAACTATTAGACTTAGATTTGAATTTAGTTTTTTTCTCCAGTGGAGTTTTGCTAAATACTTGACATCCTGCTCTTTCTCAAATTTATCTTTAAAATTTCCTACCTTGATAGAAGAAAATAGTAATGATGTAAACAGGGAATTTCTGTCTGGAGCTATCTTTAGCCCCAACCACCTGCCATCTGTAATCATGACTGCAGGTTCAGCACCACCTGAGTCCACATCAGTGCAGTCAGATCTGGTAACACATTCTTTTATACATTGGAGATGCTTCATGTACAGCCAGAACTTCTGGCTGTGTATCTTTTATGTGAGGGTCTGAATGTGTCTAGAAGAAAGAAAAATACTATTTCAAAGTACAGCCATGATCATGAAGTACATACATGCTAAAATGACCTCAAATTTTTCCCATATGAAACAGAGAGACAGTATTGATTTAGTGTTATTTCAGAAATGATTCATAATTCAGATGTGTGAAAGTATGGAGCATGAGATCAAGAGTCACAATGGCCACTTGTAATTCCCATGTGCAATTTAGGTACTTCCCTTCCAGATTGTGACACACTGTGGTAGGGTTAGTAGTAGAGAGAGATCCACGACCTAATTCCCAAAACCTGTGAATGTGTCACCTTACAAGTCACCCTTTTGAGGTGTGACTAAATTAAATGTTGTGTGATAAGATTATCCTGGATTATTTGGATGGGCCCAATGTGGTTAAAAGTGTCCTCCTTCTTATAATGGAGGAAAGAGAGTAAGAGTTATAGAAAGAAGGTGATGGGACAACTGAAACAGAAAGAGACTTCTGAAGACACATCCCTGCTGGCTTTGAGAACAGAGGGAGGGGCCATGAGCCGAAGAGTATATGTAGGTGGCCTTTAGAAGGTAGAAAGAAGAAAATGGCTTCCCCTCCAGAGCTTGTAGAAGGAACGAAGTCTCGCCAACACCTGATTCTAGCCAATGAAAGTCATTTGGACTTCTGATATCTAGAACCATAAGATAATAAATCTGTGTTGTTTAAGCCACCTCACATGCAGGTAATTTGTTATAACGACAATGGGAAACTAGTAAGTTCACTAGTGATTGTTAAGGGAAATGTAAATGTTTGAATCACACAATTGGGATCTGGCCCATATAGGTTTGAATCTTGGTTCAGCCATATGTCAATTGTGTGACTTTGAGCAAATTTTTATTCTCTCTGTGACTTAGTTTCCTTATCTTTAAAATGGCCATACCTATATCACATTAAGATTTATAAAGATTACATTAATTAGTTCATATAAAGAGCTCAGAATAGTGCCTGCTACAAAATTAGTCGTCAATACATATTCAATATTTTAGGAAAAAATAAAAAGAGTTAGCTAGTGCATAAATTAAAAAAAATTTTGTCTCAGGTAATAATTAGTGATAGGAACTTAACACTCATCTTATTAGTCTCCATATTGTCACATGAAAGCTATAGATTCTATATTAGTATATCTCTCAATTTCCAATCAGTTTTGATTCTCTGTCCAGCATTGTGCTAAGATTACTATCATCTTCTGCTTAGTTCTTTAGTTCGTTATAAAGTACATATCTGGCTTTTGAGCTCTAACTTACAAACTGAAATAACATATCTGTCCACAAAGTCTGTAAAGTTTGTTAATACTGGGTTTTAAATCATTGTGCCCAAATCTTTTGTCTGAGACAAAGTATCATTAAAAAATAACCCTTATCCATCATGCCATTTATTGTTTTCATGAAGAAAAAGTGAAAGCATTAGAGAAAATATGGACAGAAGAGTTTGCTTACCTTCAAGTACCTCTTTGGGACTTTCTCCACAGAAAACATATGGTTTCTTAACATGTCATCAACTGTCCTATGGACTGCACTTGGAACTTCAGAAGTGTAGATAGTAAGAAAAACTAAAGTTTGCCCTAGTCATGTTTTGAAGAAAACTTTCAGAGTCCTCAGTTGGAGAGGCAATAATAACAACAAATCATCTGAACAAAACCACTTTACAATGACTTCACAAAATGCAACAATGGAGACATGAAACAAAAAATAATCAGATAAGCACAAAGTGATCCTTTTTTTTCCAGGCAAATATGTCATCCTGATTGGTGGGAGAAGCAAAAGAAAGAGAGAACTCACTTTTTTTTCACCTAAAACTTTCAAAGATGCTTGAATTTCTAACAAATCACTCAAATTTTCCTAAGTAGTGAATATCTCTTTATCACAACTATATCCAAAACAAAAGAGTCAAGGTCTAGTGTTAGACTAGGAAAGGCTCAACGAAGAATGTTGGCAGTGAAACGGACAGAAAACCAAATTACTGAAGAACTTAAAATCCAGAGAGTTGCTGACCTTTTTGGTGAAAGGCCAGTGGCTCGAAATTGCTCTAGAAAATGTGGATTGGATTCTCTGGACATATTACAGAAAACATCTGAACAGGAGGGACTTAATTCTCTATAACTTGTTTCCATGCTTTCTTTTCATTGTATTGCATTGTTTTTGCTATTAAACTTGTCTCCACTTTTTCTCACATTGCCGCCATCCACTTAGAGCCCCCTCCTCCCTGTCAGGCAATCCCCATAATGTTGCCCATGTCCATGGGTCATGCATGTATGTTCTTTGGCTAATTCCTTCACCTTCTTTCATCCAGCTCCTGCACTTCCCCTCTAACAGCTATTGGTCTGTTCCATGTATTTGTGCTTCTGTTTCTATTTTGTTCATTAGTTTATTTTGTTCATTAGATTCCACATATAAATGACAACATATGGTATTTTTCTTTCACTGATTATTTCACTTACCATAATATACTCCAGGTCCACCTATATTGTTGCAAATGGCAATATTTCTTTCCTTTTATGGCCAACTAATAATTCATTGTATACATGCACCACATCTTTACCTATTCATCTATCGATGGACACTTAGATTGCTTATATATCCTGGCTAATGTAAATAATGCTGCAGCGAACATATGAGTGCATATATCTTTTTAAATTAGTGTTTTAAATTTCTTTGGAGAAATACCCAGAAGTGGTATTGCTGGGATATATTGTAGTTCTTTCTTAATTTTTTTTTTTTTTTGCCCTGGCTGGTGTAGGTCAGTGGATTGAGCACGAGCTGTGAACCAAAGGATTGACAGTTCGATTCCCAGTCAGCTCACATGCCTGGGTTGCAGGCCAGGTCTCCAATGGGGGGCGCACAAGAGGCAACCACAATTGATGTTTCTCTCCTCTTCTCTTTCTCTTTCCCTTCCCTGTCTCTTTCCCTTACCTGTCTCTAAAAATAAATAAATAAAATCTTTAAAAAAATTTTTAGGAACTTCCATACTGTTTTCCATAGTGGCTGCACCAATCTATAATTTCACCAACGGTGCATGAGGGTTCCCTTCTCCTCACATCTTCACACTGTGCTGTTTGTAGTATGAGGCATTGTACTGGCCACTGAAAGATGTTAAAATTCCTTTTAATAGTGGATGGAAAAATAGAAAATATTATTAGAGTTATATAATTTATTTACTATGTGGGAATGTAGCAAAATGACTACATGGAAAGACCATGAAGGTAACACAACAGAAACTTTCAAACTGAGGACAAACGAAAGCAGTGAAGTGATAAGGAGGATTTTGGACACAGGTACCCAGGGCAGCTCTTGAACAGTTCTTTTTAGGTCTAAAACTGTGATAACACACAGAAGTGTGATAACCGTGGGTAGAAAGTCTTGGGTTCTCACTATTTTATTTTATTTTAATGTATTTTCTTCTCATTGAATGATTATTTTAGGAGTCAACAATTTTGACACCTTTGACATGTTTGTATTAACATTCTTCTAGGAGAAATAGTCATTTAGAAAACATTAACTGCTACAAAATGGACTTAAAAAAATTACCCACTGAGACCCCTAAACTTCCATGGCAAATAAGAAAGAGGCTTCAGTGTGTTTGCCGCTCTACTTGTGGGCCTAGTCAGCCTGCTTAGCCTCACAGGATGACCAGGGTACTTAACTAAGAGCCAGGGAACTCAGCTCTGCAGAGCAGAGAGCAGTGTGCAGTGAACGTGGGGTGAGGTAGTTTACAGCCAGCGCTCACATGTTCATCCCAAACTGGTTAACTGGTAGAATTTAAAGAACAACAATATCTAAATTGGCTTTGAATAATGGACATCAGCTGAACTGTTAAAAACGTCCCTTTTCTCTAGGAGGCTATATATCCAGCATGAATAAGCTTACTTTTTTCTCTGATTTTATACAATTTCTCTCAAGAATATTTCTTTCCTCTTAAACATGAAGAGGAACTCCAGTAACACATTTCTGATGGAAGTGATAGAAAACTGGTATGCTTTAAAGAGTACGCAAAATTAACTAAACTGACTTCAAAAAAATCATATCTATAATTGCACTATACACATAGGTACACAACAGGAGAGAAAGAGAAATTGAAACTATACTTTTTTGCTGAAGGTTGTTGGGTATGAGGGTGGGCTTATGAGGGTGTCCACACAACACAGACTTTGTGGGAAAAAGGAAATGATTTTTAAGTCAAGTCAAAAGACAGATTTTAAAAATATAGTGATTACACAGTACCTTAAAATATTTCAGTATAATTTATTATAAATTTTTGTGAATCATTTTTTCCAATGAAACAATAATCCTGCTGACCTTTGAACTCTGTCTGACCTTTGGAAAGAGTGCTCTGTGTGGAACCAGTTCTTGCAGAGCTATGAAAGTGCATAATTCAGGTGACACTTCGGGACCAATTTTCCTATTACCTCTTCTTTCTTGTGCATTGCAGGCATTATATCTCTAATAGTTTCCATAGAAACAGTGAATTTGGACTTTCAAAACTGTAGTGGTAATGGGCAGAAGAGTAAGGAAGGTAGTTGGGAACGAATGACCAGTAGATGTGTTAAAACCAAGTAAAGGATGTAAAGTACCAGATGACAGCACAAAAACTCATAGGCGGAATGTGAGGTTTTATGAACTCTGTGAGTAAAGCTTGGACATGATAAAGTTGCAAGTTAAAAGTCTTGGAATTAAATTCCAATCCTAAAATATGTCCATATATTTAGAAATGTGTATACAATGTCTTAGAATTCTATGCTAGTCTTCTAGCCATCACATGCTTTACTCTCTTATGTAAAAAGGCACAACAAAATTGGTTATGCGTTCCTCACCTTTCAGTAAACATGTATAAAATGCCTACTGGATGCCAGGCTCTCATCAACATGTTTCAGGTACATCAGTCAACAAAGCAGAAAAGAACCCTTCACTGAGCTTACATTGGGGTGGGTGTGTAGACAGTAAATGGAGTAAAACTGTTATACATTGGTATGTTGTGTGAAAAAGGGGAAAACTCGAGTAGGATAAGAGAGCTGGAGTTTCAGGTTATAACTTTGACGAGGGTGGGCAGGAGAAGCCTTACTGGGAGCATGAGGAAAGACATGAAGGGACTGAGGAAGTACACCGCTGAAATACCTGGGAGATCTCTGCAGGCGGACGGGGCAGCGCCAAGGAGGAAGACTCCTGCATACTCCTGCTGCAGCAAGGAGGCCAGAGAGGAGAAAGTAGGTTGGAGGGCTGTAGGTCACAGATGTAGCTGTCAGCCAGATCATTCGAGTTTTTAGGCCATTATAAGGATTTTGGCTTTCACTCTGAGTAAAAGGGGCAGCCATTCGGCCATTGGTTGTCATAGTCCCTGAACCAGCAGCACTAGCATCGCCTGGAGAATTGTTAGAAATATGAATTCTCAGGTCCCTTCTGAGGCTAAAATTTCTGGGGATGGGGCCCAGAAGTCTGTGTTTTAGTAAGTGCTCCAAGTGATTCTAATATGTGTTAGAGGTTGGTGAAACGCTGCACTAGATGGTTCTAAGCAAAAAAAAAATCATGATTTAACTTGATCATTTATCTTAATATATTGTATGATGGCCACATTATTCATACTCCAAAGTCAGGCCTTTTTGTGAGTAAAGGGGAACTAACAGTTTATCAGCTGTGATTTTTCCAGGGCACACCAGGACATATGAGGCCACAAGTCACTCCTTTATTTGTAAGATATTGCAGGCTCTTCTAAAATGAGATCCAGCCTCCAGAACAGACTTCTACAAGTGGAAAAGAAGAGGGAGGGGGAAAGCATTGTAAAATGTAGCTTCCCATTCTGGGAACTTTTCGCTCTCATTAGCAATACCAAACCTGAAGTTCACAGGGAAGCTATCTCGCTTGAAAATATAGGCAACTTACCATACATATCTAACATGGTTTAAGCTGAAGCTGGAGCTAGAATGGGATTTTTATGGAAGCCTGACCTTTGGTCTTGCTTATTTCATTACCAAGTATTTTACTGCTGACATTTAGTCTGGGCCAGAGTTTGTCCCTGTGCATTTGGAAGTCATGACATTTTACCATGTGGTATTTTGCTTTTGATTAAGGTGCTATCGTATTAGTTGCCTTATAAATTTGGTAGTATTTAAATATTTTATACGGACATGCTCTTTTTAAAAAATCTGGCTACATAAAGGTACTATCTAATGTGATATAAGATATTTAAATGAGGGCTCCCTCAAGAGTGAAATGTGGCTGTTAGCAAGGGTGGGCTGTGATGCATCCTAAACAGGCCCCTCCGTAGACATCACATGGGAGAGGGTGAAGCGCAGAGCCTGTGCTCAGTGCCTGCGCCCCTTGTACTCCTGTTTTCTCCCTGTGACACTGTGGAATACTGCACGTCTCGGGAGACCTCATTTCAACAGGGTTGAACCCCAGTTAGAAAGTGAAGATGGCAATCTGCACTATTAAAAACGTTGCCTAAGGAAAATGTAAACCACCTAAAAATAGAAACTCATAATTTTAGCTTGAAAAGAGATAAAAGATTGAATCTGATGCTTTTCAAAGGCAGTCCACAGACCACCTGTGTGAAGGTCACCTGAGAAACAAATTAACTATACAGACCATCACAGGCTGCCTGCCAGACCTGCCAAATCAGAATCCCTGGCCAAGGGTCTCACGCTACAGTTTGTGAAACACTAGGACATGCACAGTGTCCAAAAAAATTATTCAGGGCACTGAAGTTGAAGACAAGAAAAATTATAATGCTAAGATAATTTTCTATGTTTAAACTATTTGTGGTTTGAATGACTGTAAATTAAGAAGAAAGAAGCATACTAAAACCCAAAGGACTCACTGCAGTGAGCCTGAGGAAATGTTAAAAGCTTGAGAAGCAGCCAAATAATCACTGAGGGTGGGAGGTTCGTGGCGCCTGCTTGGAGCTCTCTTGGGGCTAACTTCACATTGCTAATTTACAATCACATGCTGCATCTGTCACGTTTACAAATCAATGAGAATGCCCACCCTTTAATAGCATGGGGTTACTTGCAATGGTTGCTTAGTGTGGCCCACTCAGATGAGACCTTTCAGGATGTCAGGAAAGAACCTTGGTGACGTACATTAACACATACACACACACACATTAACACACACACCCTCCTTTATGTCACTTCCAATTTACTTTATCTTAAATTGCCAGCAAGAGGAAATCGCGCCCATATTAATAACTAGAGGCTTGCATTTACGCCAAGAAAAATAAACCCTGCTGATAGCTCTACAGACAGCTGGTTAGCTCTAAGTAGAGCCAAGAAAAAAAAGAAAGACATGGCTTTTTGTATTTGTGGAAATTTTATAATGTTTAGGGAAGGGAACTGGGTGAATGAATGGTTTCAATGTCTTTGTTTAGAAAGGCATTTTGAGAAAATAATCAAGATTGTCATTAAACATGATTTTTACTATAAACAGCAGAAAAATTGAAATACTATTAAGACAAAGTCATGGTAAGTTTCAGCCATCTGAGAATCTAATTGTGTGAAAGAAAGATCTAGGGCATTCCTTTTACTTTTCTACAGACAAATGAAGAAATTGAGATGCTGCTTCAGTCAATCTAATTCTGATCAAAAAGCAAGAAATTGTTCACAATGAGAAGTGGTTAAGTGGGAATAAATGCTGGTCATAACCAGACACAGGTCTAAAATATTTAAAAGTAGATTTGAACAGTACTCACAGGGAAAAAAGCAGGTTTGGCTTTTGTAGGAGCCTTCAAAGGAAATGTTGCTGGAGGAGTGTGCTAGGAAAGTAAACTTCAGCTTATACAATCTCCATTCAAATGGGGAAGAAAATATTTCTCAGTGACCTGATTCAGCTGCACAAGAAGCTTTCTCGAGAGCCGGGGAGATGAAAGAACATGGGGAAGAGGTAGACTAAGAAAGGACCCACAGCAAGGAATAAAAACAAAGGCGCTGCCTCCGCGTGGAAAAGCAGTGTCAGGAAGGTTGGAGGCCGGAGTCACTGCATCTTACGGATCTGCTGAAGACAAGAAACAGCTTCGCAAGCTGTGTTCAGAGACAGACCGTGAACAAAGAAGAGATAGAAACATTGCTGGGGAAAAACTGTACAGTGTTAACACACTACTGAAATGTTTACTAGATTACCAGTTTATTCATCTTTATAAACCCTAGACCCAGTGCAGTGCCTGTGACCCATCAGGTACATCAGGTACATGCTGAAGAAATAAATGGATGGATGAAGCATACAGATCATGAGAACAATTTTGAAAGTAAAATAGTGGTAGCATAAATGCGATTTTTATAGAAGAAATTTCAATACCAAAATAAAACATTAAATTAATAAAAACGACTTGGTTATTTTGACATTACATGGGTCTGTAGACGAAGAAGAATGACATCCCAAGAAGCAAGAATCTGAAAATCGGATGTTAGAACTGTCATTAACTATGTTCGGAATCAAAGTGTAGCAGTTGCAAAGATACAATCATACTACTGATCCAAAATTTCTAAAGGGGAAAGTAGATGGATTTGGGATGTTTCAGAACAGTGGTATAACTATTTCTGCCATAATTTTATGTCTTATGAAGCAGAGAAGTTGGAATGGCTTAGATTTAAAATGATATTTAGAATTGACTAAAAAAGAAAAGTGTAATAAATACTAGTAGAATTTATTTTTGTAGGATTAACTAAAGTCTACTTATGTAGGAAATGCAACTGTTACTGTGATTTCAGTAGGACATCTTTTGTGCTTAAGAGAAAAACTGGAGAAGGGTTAATTTGGAGATGATACAGCAAGTGGATTTATAATTTTTAAACCTACTCCAAAAGGAACAAAATGGAATGAGATGCTCCCAAGCTGTGCAGTATGACTCTGTGTTTGGCCTTGTCTTGTTCACTGTTTGGATCAACAATTGGAATTAAACAAACAAACAGAAAAGGTACTCATAAAATTTGAATATGACACAAAGATGGAGACAAAAATAATACTATACTGCCAACCCAAGCAAGATGGCATGCACTCATTGTCTTAGCTCAGGCTGCTATAACAAAGGGACACACTGGGTGGTTCATAAATGACAGAAATTCATTCCCCACGGTTCTGGAGGCTGGAAGTCTGAGATCCCGGTGCCACCCTTATTGTTCCCTCTTCCAGGGTTCAGACTGCCATCTTCTCACTGTGTCCTCACATGTGCAAGGGGTGAGAGAGCTCTCTGTGTATCTTGTATAAGGCCATTTATGCCATTCATGACGACAGAGCCCTCATAACCTAGTCACCTCCTAATGTCCCCGCACCTCACTATCATCACATTAGAGGGTAGGATTGTAACATTTGAATTTGGGAGGACACAGACATGCAGTCCACAGCACTCATCTTTTTCTGCTGCTCCTCACTAAGTACAACTGACTGCATACTCTAGAAACAACTCTGAAAGATGGTGTGGTAGTCTGAATAATGTCCCCCGCCCCAAAGATGTCTACATCCTAAAAGCCAGAATTGATGAATATGTTGCCTTACAGGGCAAAGGGACTTTGCAGATATGATTAAACTAAAGAGCTAGAGATGAGGAGGTCATCCTGGATTGTCTAGGAGAGACCTGTAATCACTAGGAATCTTCTGAGAGTGAAGCAGGAAGACGAGAGTTAGAAAATGAAGACTATGCGTGTTGGAAATAGGGAGTTTGAAGAGGATATGCTGCTGGCTTTGAATGTGGAGAAAGAGACCATAAGCCAAGGAATGCAACCAGCTACTAGACCCTGGGAAAAGCAGGGGACAGGTTCTCCCCTAGAACCTACAGTAGGAACTAGCTAGTCTACACTTGGACGTTAGCCAAATGAAACACAATTTTGAATTTCTGAACTACAGAACTATAGGAGAATAAATTTGTGTTATTTTAAGCCAGTAAACTTGTGGTAGTTTGTTATAATAACAATAGGAAATTAATACAGAGGGTAAGAGAAAAGAGAACTAAGTAGGGACTCCAGAACTGAAGAAAACCCAATGTCAGGATATCTCATGGCCCCCCCATCCAACAGAAGACAATTCCTGCACATTATAATCCTTCACCTAGTAGCCTTGCTACCCAGTTAAACTCGTCCCCTCCCTTGAATGAACAGAAGAATGGCTAAAATAAAACGTAGTGATAATACTAAATGATATTAAAATGTGGAAGAATTGGTCAATTGTATAATTTTGGTGGGAATATAGAATGGTGGTCCATTCTAGAAAAGAGTTGCAAAGTTTCTTATAATACTTTACATGTTGTACAACCCCCAAACGATACAGCATTTTTCACAGAGAAAAGAAATCTGTGTTCAAACAAAACATGTATATAGATATTCATAACAGCTGTATTAAAAATAGCCCCAACTGGAAACAGCCCCAATGTCTTTCAACAGGTGACTGGTTAAATTAACCACGGGATACGTGCAGCATGGAATATTACCCAGTAATAGAAAAGGATGAACTGTTGGTACATAAAACAACTTGAATGAATTGTGTCAAGGGTTGAGGATGGTGAGAGGAGATGAGTGTGGCTATAAAATGGAATTAATAAGTAATCATTCTGGTGCCGGAACTGTCTTCTTATGTTGATTATATCAATGTCTTTATCTTGTAATTTTTCAAGATGTCACCACTAAGGGAAACTTGTTAAGGGTATATAGAATCTCTCTGTATTATTTTACAACTACATGTGGCTATATCTCAAAAAAAGTGTTTAATATAAAAAAGACCTTGTATAAACAAAACCAAAAAAATATTTTGGTGGTAGAATATTCAGCAGTGCTCCTAATAATGAATTCCCTCAGTTTTTATTTTCCATAAAAGTAATTATTTATCTTTTGTTTTTCACAGATATTTTCACTGGGAATAGAATGCCGGGATGATCTTTTTGGTTTTCTTCCTGCTTTAAAGATGTCACTCTATCATCTTCTGGCTTGTACAGTGTTTGATGAAAAATGTTCCTTTGTATGTAAAGTTTCTTTTTTTTCCCTCTGAGTTCTTTTACAACTTTATATTTGATTCATAGCTTCTTAAATATGATGCATCAAGATGTGATTTTTTTGTTTTGTTCTGCTTGGGGTTTGTATACCATTTTAGCAATCTGGAAAACCTGAGCCAAAAGCCAGGTTTGTGAGGATACATTCTTCCTTTAGCTGTATAATTCAGTTTCAGGGAAGCAATGACAAATGAAGAACCTCTGAAAACCTTTTTCTTCATCAAAGCACCAAGAATAATGCTAAATGGTCCAAATAACATTTTTAACTGAATCAAATTAACCAAAATCTTATAACCAGGAACACTAATTCAAGGAAAAAAAAGGCTGAATCTTGGTATGAACAGCAAGAAAATAGTGTATGAATTTATCTTATATCCATCCCTTATTCTCATCTTTATGGAAACCTTAAAAATTATTACCCTCACAACTATGATAGCTGTGAAAACCAGAGTCTAGCAGCAGCCGTAGGGACAAAATTGGTTTGGATCTGCCCTAAATTCCATATCACTAAAGGATTTTCACTTTTGGGCTTGTATGACTGCTCTCTGTAAAAGCTCATTTTAAAGAATCTGTCTTTATTTGACGTGACTCAGAACTCACTTAGTGAGAAAGACCCTATCCATACTGTCTGTTGAAAATATAAAAAGTTTAGAAAAATTTCTTAGAAAATATAAAACAGAATGGGAAGAAGAAAAGGAGGAAGGAAAAAGATCATCTTTGACAGCTGTAACAATAACAGAACTTACAGGTATAGGGGTAGAATTAATAGAGATATGTCAAATCATAAAAGGGTTGAGACTGGATCATTGTATTTCACAATGTGGATATTGTGTCTTAAGGACAGCAGTGTCAATATAGTGGAGAGGGCAGAAGCATGATTGGAAGGAAGGTAAGAGAGAATGGGAAAGCAAATGTAAATAAGTACAGACAGTCTTAGAAGCATAATATTTCTGGTCTCTCCAGTACCTTAGCTAACTACAATTTGTAGGTGGGAAATGGAAACCCTAAAAAATTGATGACAAAACATAACTAGTTACTGGCAATCACAATTGTTCACTCTCATTTTAAATATTCATCAGTCATATAAAATTGCTTCATTCTAAAAAAAGGTACATTATTTTTATTTGTTATCTGTTAAAAGCAAACATATGGACTTCAGAAATAAAATATTTTTGCTTTGTCCAAGAAGACGTCTGCCATTATTTTGACTATGATATCATGGGGAAGACAGAAATACAGAAATTGTTTCCTGCTTCCCTTTTTCATGCTGCTCTGTATTCCAGAAAGGTAGCACGATTTCTGCCCCTCAGTTACCTTTATACAGATGCCATATTCAATGATTCTTTGAACTATGAATGTTAACAGCAAAGGGACAATTTAATTTTTGTATTCTGGTCACTTTTTCCTGTACTTAACCTCACAAAAGAATATTATCTCTGGTCCTTAAATCTTTTTCTCAGAGTAAGTTGTATTTTGTTTTAGAATAATAGGAATTGAATTTCTCTTTTTACTCAAAATCAAAGTCTTCCAAAGGCCTCTGTGCCACCCCTCCACCTCTTACCTGTTTTTGATGTTCTCTGGAGAATATAGGCAGGTGAATAATATCAAGTTTTTTATCTAAGTATCACCCAGCTCAGCATGATCTCATAGAAGAAAATGGAAAGAATAATCCACAATGGTCAAGGAGCTAAAGACTAAACTTGGTCCATAATTAAACAATGCATTCACATGGCTGAGCAAAGAGCTTGCAGCTATTACTAATCTCTCATTTTTTTTTAAAGGCTTATCTCCACTTGAAAGCTTTCTTTTAAGACATTTCTTTGGCAAGTAGTCTAAATTAGTTGCTGCTTCCAATATTAATTTTTGTTGTATGTTTCTAGAGTATTCCATACAATGGGATAAAGATATTTTATGCAGATTTTTAATTAAGATGAGTCAAAGCCACCATGCTAATAATAATAACAAATAGATATGTACCACACATATACACTGTGTAGTTCTGGCTCATTAGACAGAATATGTAGAAAACAGCAATCAAAGCATCGTTTCTTTGAACATTTACTTTAATTATGATACTATATGCTACATATAATATTTATTCTAGGGGTGTGTAAGGGATTTTAAGATGAAAAAGTATAATTATGGTAATTATGATTTGAAGCTTTCTTCCTTGAGTGTTTTTAGGAGGTATGTGTGCCATAAAAAATATTAAGTAAAAAAATAAAGGCTCTGGATGTGAACAAACTTTCATTTTTTAATAGTTATCATCATAGTCAGTTCTGCTATCATATTAGCATATTGTCATTTTGGCTTTTTTCTTAAAAAATCTATTTGCATAATTATGCAGAGTGCAATCTCTCAGTTTTTCTTGAGGGTGGAGCACTTAGTACTAGAGGACATAAACTTTCTGTAGATAATTTTTACTTTTTGGATCCAAAAAGAAAATAAATATATGTGTTTTTTCTCTTATACCTGGTTTCTTTGTGAAGTGGAAAGTTTTGGCACTTTAGAACGATGAATGCAAAATTGTCTTATTTTCCTTCTGAAATCCCCTATATGCCATATAAAAATACATATGTATACACAGGGTTTAGTTTTTGTTGTGATGATGAATAGGTATATAAAATTCTGACTTCTTCATTTCTCAATTTCTATTCAGATACATAAATGAAGTATGAATACATAATAAAGAATAGAAACATTAGTTAAATGGTGGACTAGCTTATAGTGATCCTGAAGTAATACACACATGCACAAACTCATTGATATACACAAGTGTACACTCATATGTGATGAATTGCCTATAACTAGAAATATATAAGTTCACAATAAATATTTTGAATAAGACTTCATACCAGCTTTTAGTATAATTATTTTATGACCTTTACAGAAATAGCTACTCATATATCTAAAAAGGAAAAAGTGAAGCAAAATGGAAAGTTTCAGGACTGAAAAAAATTTACTGCAAATCTCATCACTCATCACTCAACATTAGTTTCAGTGACCATCAGCCTAGCCTCCTTTTATTCACACAAAGTAGACTGCAATACAGGAATAGTTTAGAGAATGAAATAGTATTGTGTGTAGTATTTTAAACTTATGCCTCATTTTATTGAAATTATGCTTCACTTCATTGGACTTCAATTGAAGGAAAGGAAACTAAGGTGGGACTTAAAGAATTACTGAGCCTAGTGTGTGTGCACTGCTATGTTAAGACATGCCTCAGAATGGTAGCTTTTAATTGAGAATACCAAAATCTAGTGTCTTTTACTTTTAGCAGAAATGACCAGTTTAATAAAATATATCATACAGAATAGTTGGGAGAGTTGGAGAACCCAGTTCATCTTCAAAATTCAATGAATACTATATGGAAGCATAGCAAAGATCTGAAGTGATTAGGAAGTCACTACCACCGCTCCTACAGCTCATGTCTGAACTAGAATTGTTATATGACAACTATTACTAAAATCTAAATATATCTGGCTATCCATGCCAGATACAGAAAACCAGACAAACAACGACAAAACTAAACACAGCCAGGTTTGTTTACACTTATTCCATGGAACTGAAGACTCATGTGAAAGCTGTCTAGTAGCCCCTGGCCCATGAGCCCGGCAGCTAGCTGCCAGGTACCAGAGAAGCAAGTGTTCAGCACTGTTCCTGCAGGAGGATGTGACCTGTAATATGGAAATTTATATTGTTGGAATTTTGAAGGATTGGACAGTCACATAGTTATCCATTACATATCTCCTGTTTATTGATCTCATAATCTCTTTTTTCATTATATACTTTTTCCTTTTAAAGGAGCATACCCAATAATACTGAAAAATTGTACATGGGAGGCAAAATATTGAGCACTTGCATAGTTAAAAGAGTTACTTTCAACTAATACTTCAAGCTTAAAATATGTTGGACTCCCTGCTAAGCAATATGAGGAAAATATCACTCAGACTTCCTCCTACATTTGCTCTTTCAGCTTTCATTTTTAATTATGTTATCATTTTCACTTTTCCAAGAAGTATAACATTCACATTAGATTATATAACTGTAATTACTTCAGTTCTTTCATCTTCGATGTTGGTGTAAATGGATTAAATCTCACTAACTGTGCTTTTTTATAGTTTCCATTTTTTTAAACCCTGTATGTGTGTGTGTGCAGGTGCGTGCGTGTGTGTGCGTGTGTGTGTGTATTGTTTCCTCTTTGGCTAAATCTCATTATACAAGAGTGAGAAGTTCTGCCCTTTACATTAAATATAAAGGACAACCCCACTATATATAAATTGTGTATAGCATTTTTTCTTAGAAATTTATAGCTATTTTTACAGTTTTTCTGGAACTAAAGATTTCTTTGGAGACCTCTAAAGACTGCCTTGTATTTACTTTTAGGGTGAGCATGCTGTTAAGCACATGCTCACCCTTTGAAGGTGACTTGCTTTTTTATTTTTTATGAATGATTCTATGATTCTTTCTTTATTCTTAAAGATTGAGGAATTTACCAGAAGGTATGTTTTCATATCAAACCCTCTGTATCCACCTTTCCTAGAATGCCATGAGACTCATTCTGTAGATTCAGGCCTGCTGTGTTTCAAAACAGTTTGCTTTAATTGCATACTTGAATTTTGTAAGACTTGTTCTGTTTTTAGGAATACAAATTATATATAGTTCAGTATCCTTTGCTGTATCCATAATTTTATCTACAGTCATGTTCATGTTTCATTTTGGTTTTCACTATATACAGGGTCTGGCACAAGTAACTCCCCTTTTTATTACATAAAAACGTTTTATTACAAAATCATAAGCATATAATTCTATAATATAACAATGTCATACTCAAGAATACCATATGACATTTTATGTGAAATGTTCAAATTGCTGTCCTTCTCGTACGAGACATTCATGTACCCTACCAACCATACTCAATGGTGTTACTTCTGCCAGACCTTGTGTTTTATTTAAGTGATCTAAGTTTTTGACTGGGTTTTTAGTGATATTCATTTTTATGTGATGTTTTTAATGTGACTTTTGAAAGCATCATATTTTTCTTGTTCACTTACATTTTTTCCTAAGATCAGTAAGATCACTTTTCAACACTTTCTGCTTTTTACATTTCTTTATTTGAACACTTGTAACTCTTTTTCCATTTGTAAAATTTAAAGCAGTTATATCACCTAGAATTTCTTTGTGTTTTTATGATATTTCCTGTGTTTTTTCGAATAATTCTTTTTGTATCTCTTCTTCATCAACCTTCTTTAGTGCTTTTAATTTTTTATAAAAAGTATGCTTTAATGTGTGGTTTTTGTGTTGGAGTTTTGGTGGTTCGTTGATAGGACACACATCTGGATGACCTGTAGGCCTTCTCCCCTTTGATGGCTTAGCTGAGAGCTGGTCCAGTGGACAGAACTGGTGCCAAGGTCTCTGGCTCCAATGGAATGCATGTAGGAATGCTTCCAGGGCTCTTGGTACATACCGGTTGAACTTCAGTGTGCATAATCCCTGGTGTTGTTCCAGAGCCTAGAGGTAATGTCATATATTTCTTGTTGCTCAGTGTAGGGGATCCGCAAACACGCAACACCACAGGCCAGATCCAGCCTGCTGCCTGTTTTTCACTGGCATCTAAGCTAAGAATTGTTTTTACACGCTTATGTAGTTAAAAAATGCAAGGAAAATTAAATATTCCTGAACCATGAAAGTTATGTGAAATTTAAGTTTTGGTGTCCATGAGTACAGTTTTGTTGAAACACAGCCCAGCTCATTTATCTATGTACTCTCTACAGCTGCTTTCACACTGCTACTGCAGAGGAGAGTAGTTGCAACAAAGAATATGTGTTCCACAGAGGCTAACTCTCTATGAAATATATGCTATCCAGACATTTACAGAAAGATTTTGTCTACCCCTGACTTAGAGAAACTAGATGTTCCCCAGCCTCCATCTGAGGCTTACCCATGAACATGTAGCATGCTGTTAGGCACATGCTCACTCTTGGTTTACTTGGTTGTATATCTACCATGCTGACCTAGCCAGACCCTTTCTCCTAGAACTTGGGCTTTGATGCATACAGAACATCTGTGTCCATGCCATGTTAGAGAAAAATGAGAGTGTGGGGGCCTATGCTTACCCTACTATTTCTCAGCTTATAAATTTTCTCCTAATAAATTCTGTGTCATATTGGGAACTTGTGATGCTAGTGACATGTAACTGTGAAGGTCTTGCATGACATTACTCGTCTTTGAACATCAACAGCTGCTAGTGCGAAGGCATGTGGAGTCCATGTGGACATGGGGTGGCTGGAAGACCTAAAAAAGTTGGAAGCAATACACAGCTTGCATTTTGTTTTATTTTTACTACACTTTTTTTTTCTTGGTCCTTCATTTCTATCTTTCCCACCATTCTGAGATATCAAACTGAATGTCAGTGGGAACATTTAAAAAAATCTTTCTAGACAACCCTGGAACTCTTATAATTAATCATGGTCTTATAATTATTCTAATTTTATGTTATCTTAAATATGGAGAAATCTATACATTGTTGCTGTTCCCTCATTTTATCATTTGCAATATTTGGCAAGTGATTTTAAAAGCTTGTTCTTTGAGCCATGATATTTTCTTTCTACCTTGATGATGGAATGTTCTTTTTTCTATCATTAGTTGCTTTTTGTTGTTGGCAAAATTTGAAAAAAGCTGAGGGAAGAAAAATTTTCTTTTGCCATTTTAAAGTAGAAACTTCAGGCTGTTTTTATACCCTTATAATTTTTTTATTATCATGTATAATTGATCTTGCTTTATGCCCCTAAATTTAATATCTGTCCTGACATTAAACTACTAAGATTTTCTGCTGTATGTGCAAGAAAAATCACTGGGACTTATTTAAACTGTGGTTTGACATTCTTAGGACTATTCTTTCAATTATATATACTAGGGTTATGCTAATAAGAGTGGACAGTTAAGTCCTTTGTAAATGTAACACCCATTATTTCTTCTGCTAGAAAGAAAATACTATTAACTTACAAATAAACCTGTGTCACAATTATAAAACACTTCCATCATTTTCTCAACATCAGCTACCAAGAATTTGCTGTCATTCATTCTTTAAAACCAAGTTAACTTGTTCATGCTATCTTTTGCAGGTTGCTATATTTTGGAACATATTTTACATACCTCTTAAAATACTTCTTAGAAATTGTATGTGTAAAATTTTCATGTGAAATATTTCAGAATGAAGCTTATTTAAAATATCAATTGCACAAAAATATCAGGACTTACTTTTCTTCTTGTTTTTAAAAATAAGATTTCGTTGACAAAATGTTTTAGGAGTAGTAAGCCAAGACTGAAGAAGCAAAATGCTTAGGAATGTCAATTGTACATAGAATAACAATTTGGATAACACAAAAAGAGAGGTTCTAGGTTTTTTTTCTTAAAGGAAGACTGCCTCAGTAACAGTCAACCACAAGATATGAGGCCGTGTAGTCTCGAGACCTAGTAGCACGTTTGGGAATTAGAACAAAGGCAAGCTTTAGATATTTACATTATCTTTAGTACAAGAAAAAGTCAAAATATTTACAGAAAGATGTGAGCCATGCATGAAATTTTTAAAACTTATTTTCCTTTTATTTAGAATTCTTTGATGTGCAATAGGTACCATTTTTAAAGAAAAGTAAATGTTAAAATTTTAACTACAATGAGTCAGACCTTTTAATTAGCTCTTTTTCCTCTGTTTCCCCAGTAGAATAGGATTGTGGGTAAAAGGAGAAATTATTCAAGGATGGCACAGCACAAATTGGAAAAACCTCTCATGACTAAGACAATTGAAAAAAGCAGATGTTTATTGGGTTCTTCTCTTCCCAGCTCTTTAATGAATGAAGATGTTGACAGCAATTGTTTTCTTCCTTGCCCTAGTGGTGGGGAATCATTAAAATAAAATAAAACTCATGCATACTGCAAAGATTTCACATTTCTACTGGTATTAATTCAAAGATAAGTCATGGAAAATTCTCACAATGCCAGTTTTTTCCACATGGTTTTTCTTCTGCTATTTATAACTGTGTAATTTATTCCATTATTAACTATTACAGTAAAGTTTGTTTACCATACTTGAAGATTGCTTTCTTCATTTAAAGCAGAGATTGTTAATATTAATATATAGGCCAAGAATTTTTATCTTAATTCTTTCATATGAGTTATCAGAAAATATCAGTTTAATTTATATTGTGTGGTTCTGATTATTGGGATATATTACTTAGTAAACATCTTATACTGCATACTTATTCCAGAAATAACACAATATGACCTAAGTACTGTGCCACTTCTCAATAATAAATGTTTTATTATCTTCACTTACATTGCCTTCTCCTATGTCACTAACTTATGCATTATTATGAATACTTATAGACAATATTTTCCATTTAGGAGTCCCTACAGAGAAAACACAAAAGTTGGAGTGGAAAGACGTTGTATCCATGAAATGGTAAAATGTAGGTACTATTAAAAACTATTATATCTTCATTGTAGGAAGGAATATTAAAATAGTTGTGTTAATTAAATGTGTATAACTAAGAGGAAAGGACTGAAAATCTGAGAACGAATGGGTATGTGAATACTTTCAAGTTCTGATAAATGCTATAATTCCATTAATACAAAGTTAAGCTATTTGAGTATCAAAACTTTATTTCCCCTCACAAATATTTTATATCTCACCAGACAGAATGTCTAACATGATCAAGTTCCCACCCAAAGTGCTTTTGATTCTAATCAGTAATCAATAAAATATTTCTTTGGATTTTTTTAAACAGAACATTAAATTCCTGGAGTGAACTTTTATTTCCAGGTATGATGAACTAAAGCTTCTTCTTAGAGAAAATGTGTGAGTTAAAGTTGAAGGCTTTAGAGAAATGCCAAGGCCACCAGGCATTAGAAAGCCAAGATTCCAGACAGAAGGGAATCAAATATGAGGAGTTGACACTGTGCAAAACACTTTTCTCATAGTGGCACCTGCAATATTTGGCAAATATGGAAAGGCTGAGAATATGGGAATAGGTCCACCAATAAGAAGGAGAGCAGCTAGCAATGACTCTGGCAATTTCCCAGGACTAAAGAGACAAAAACTGGAGTCTAGGACTGCAAAGATAGGACTTAAGGGACTATAATTCAGAGGGAAGGAAAATGTGGAGATTAGCTTTGAACTGGTTTTCCCCAAAATGCATTGCCAAATATACAAACTTCACAAGTAGATTGGTAAGAAGGTAAGCAGAAAACTTTTGAAAAGCAAAATGGAGTTTTCAGCACTCTCACTGTGCTGGAAAAAAAATGAGGATTAGACTCTTCTAAAGTGTTGAGACACTAGTAAACAACCCAGGATCCCTGTTGAAACTCCAAAAGAGAGTTATACAGTTGACCCTTGAACAGCACAGGTTTGAACTGCACAAATCCAATTATATGTGGATTTTTTCCAATAAATACAGTTGTTGCTTTGTGTTTGGGGGTTTCGCATCCACAGATTCAACCAACTGACGATTGAAAACATGATTTTCAAGCCAGCATTGGGAATCTGTGGATGTGGAGGGCTGATTTCATTGTTCTAAGCCATTCTTTATAAGGGACTTCAGCAAGAGAGTATTTTGGTAAATACTGGGGTCTTAGAACCAATCTGCTGTGGATACCAAGGGCTGACTGCTATTGTCTGTAGAGTCAAAGTTATATGTGAATTTTCACCTGGGGTGGGGGGTTGGTGCCCCTAACGCCCATGTTGTTCAAAAGTCAGTACATCAGAGGAGAGTGTGAACCAAGGATAGACAAAAGTTTAATGAAAATTATAATCTAGACTGGTGCCAGCACAACCTCTAGTTTGATTGAGGTAGTCCGCCCTCACTTTATCACAAGATAAAGTTAACTATCTCTGGAGGAAGGTGTACTTAAGATCCTCAACAATTTTTCATACACAGTGTATCATATTTTAATCAAAATTTACTAGACATGAAAAAAAAGATCAAGGGGAAAATAAGAACACATACTAGAAAAAATGACACAGATAATTCTTTGCTGGCTGAAATAACATTGATATTTAAATCTTACAAGTGTTACCTGAAAGCAAAATTAGAGGACAATCCAAGATTCAAAGTATCTGTGACAAAGTCATTCTAATGATATAAGTGTGATTTAAGAAACAAAATCTCATTAGTAACATTTACCACATTAACAGAAAGAAGGAAAAGATGCAGGGAAAAAAATGATGGCATCCCCTATCATTTCAGGATAGAAACCCTTAGCAAACTTGAATAAGAGAAAACATGTTTAGTTTGACTTTTAAAAAATTATAGTAAAATCATACTTTACTGTGAAATATTGAACATCTTCCTTATAAGACAAGGAACAAAACAAGAATGCCCAATATCATCATTTCTCGTCAACATTTCAATGAAAGTCTTATCCAATGCAGTATGGTATGATAATAAAGTCATGAAGATTAGAATGAAAGAAAGAAGTATGTCATTATACATAGGTAACATCACCTTCCTGGGGACAATTTTGTATGATGGCAGAACAACATGGAATCCAAGCAAAGCATAGAAAAAAAGTCTTAATAATTCAGCAGACAGGAAATATCCGAAGAGAAATATTAACTATAAAAAATGGAAAAACTAGAACTTAAATGTATAATACATGAATAAAAACTTTCACACAGTGGTTTTACTAGCACAGTGTAGATGAAAAAGGTTAGTGAACTTGAGGGCAGATAAATAAATATCCCATAACCTGAAAGAGCATAAAAAAGATTTTTTAAATGATAAAAGATTCAAAAATCTGTGTAAAATGATATAAAGTGAGTGAAATTTGAGTCACAGAAATGTAACAGTAAGAAATGGACAAAAATATTTGAAGTAGTAATAGCTGAAAATTATCAAATTTGGTGAAAAATATTTACATACAGATACTAGAAGTTCAGTATACTTAGCAAGATAAATACAAAGAAAATCATACCTAAGAACATTATAAAATGTTGAAAATAAGAATTAAAGAGAAAATCTGCAAAGTTCCCAGAAAAAAGGAAGGCACCGTTAATTACAGGGGAACAATAATATAAATGACAGTTGACATTTCACCATAAATAATAAGGGCCAGACTGCAAATCCTTTAAAACCATGGTTGTAATAAAGACATTCTCGGTAAAAGCTGAGAGAGTTTATCTCCAGCAGACCCACAATATAAGAAACACAAAGGGTACCTTTATAGGCTGAACAAAAATGTCATCAGATAGAAACTTACTCATATATATCTAGCAGGAAACAATGAGGCACAATAAAAAAATGTAAATAAGTGGGAAATTAAAAACATTATGTTTCTTCCTACAATTTACTTAAAAGACAACTCATGACTTAAAAAATATCATAAACTAGATTTTATGATGCAAATAGAAGGAAAAGATGTGACAATAATAACACAAAGTGAAAGAGAACTGCAAATAAAACTATGACATTTTAACGTAATAGCTTTTGTGAAATGGTAGGTAAGAAATGTAAAAGATGGAGTATGAAGTGTTAGGTGTAACATGTGAAGTGGTAGAATAGTTGCCAAAATATACATGAGTTAAGGATTCATAGAGTAAATAAAATAAAATTTATTGTCTCAGAATAAAGAAGGAAAGATACAATAGAGGAACAAAGAAAAAACAAATGATAAGTACAATGAAAAATAACTATTAAGATGTGGGACTAAATCCTAATTAAGTCAAAAATTGCATTAAATATAAATAAGCTAAATACTCCAGATAATAGGCAGGGAGTGCTAGAGAGCACTTTTTAGGAAAGAACCCAATTATATATCTCCTACAAGAGATGCACTTCAAATACACATACACAAATAAGTTGAAACTAAAGGTTGGAAAACCATATAACTTGCCAACAGAAAGCATAAGAAATGTTGTTATATCAATATGAGACAAAAGAGACTTCCATATTAGGTGTATTAAAAAGATACAAAGGAACGTTTCATAATGATAAAATGGACAAGTCATCAAGTCACCTTTCTTAAAATGTATGCACCTAACAAAATACTTCAAAATTCATAAAGTAAAACTGACAGAATTAAAGAGAGAAATAGACAAATCCACAAAAATAGTTGAACAATATAACACTGTATCTCAATAATCAGTAGGTCAAGTAGATTAAAAAAAAAACTAAAAAGCATACAGAAAATCTGAACATACTATCAATCAACTTGAAATTTCCTCATCCTGATCAAAGGCATCTATAAAATATCTGCCCAGAACATCATACTTGAGGATTAAAGACTGATTTTTTTTTCTAGCATTTGAGAGAAAGGACAGAATGTTCATTCTAGCCATTTCTATTAAAATTGTACTGGAGGTCTTAATCAATACAGTAAGGGAAGAAAAATGACTAAAAGGCATAAAGTTTGAAAGGAAGAAATGAAGCTTTCTGTACTCACAAATGATATGATTGTGTTCAGAGAAAATCCTAAGAACTCTACCACCCACCACCCCCCTCAAAAAAAAATCCTGCTAAAAAATCCAGCATAACTCAAATGCTAACTCTGTTGTAAATATTATGCTTATCAATAAAGCTTTATGATGTTGGTAATTAACCATATGTGAAGCTAGGATCTACTTTATGGACTTGATAGTAATGAAAAATCAGATGTTGCTATCTGTTTATTAAGCTGATACTAGCAGAAATACTCCTTAAGGCACTCAAAGAGCAACTTCAAAGAATTATAGATTTAATTTATACCTTCCACACCTCCAAAGGTATCTGATGAAGCTGAAAACTTCAGTAAATCATACATTTGAAAACTCTTCAGGCTGATATTTTACAGAATATGTTCTACATAATACTAGATCCATGAGAGGCTAGAAGTGTAAAAAAGGAGGAGAAAGTTATATGTTTTAACAAACTGAAAACTAGTTGGTAGATTTAATTAACAAAACTGATTTCTTCAACATAGGTCTTCAAGAAGAAATGTAATTTGTGAATCCACAACAAAGGCATGGCATGCATCTAAGAAAACAACTTGGTTCTCCTTTCCTCACACACCCAATACTTATGACACCAGGTGTGGTGGTTTTTACCCCACACCAAGCAGTTCTCTGCAGCACCAGCTGGGCATCCTGCAATTCAGTTCAGTTCTGACACTAACCAGAGTCGGTGTGGACCCCACTGGTTAAGGGCACCATCCTGCAAAACTGCTCCCCACTTCAGACGCCAATCAGAAGAAATAGGCCCGCAGGTGATCTCCAACTTCTGTCCAACTCAGCTGTAGACTGGAGGTTCTCGTGACCCCACTCCTTGGATTTGATCATTTGCTAGAATAGCTCACTCAACTCAGAGAAATATGTACTTACATTTAGCAGTTTATTATATAACAAAAACATGATAAAAGATATAGATAAACACCTGGATAGGGAGACATAGGACAAGGTCAGGAAGGGTCCCAAGTACAGGAGCTTCTGTCCATGTAGAGTTATGGTGTGCCACCCTCCTGGGACATGAAGGTGTTCACCAATCTGGAAGCTTCCAAACCCTTTACTATGTAGGCTTCATCATACAGGCATGAAAAATTATGTTCATTTCCAGCCCTCTTATAGAGAACAGGGTGTGGGGGCTGAAAGGCCCAAGCTTCCAATCAAGGCTTGTTTCTGGTGACTAGGCCCACCCAGGAGCACACCAAGAGTCACCTCATTAGAACAAAAGTTGTTTCCATCACCCAGGAAATTTCAAAGGACTTAGAAGCATACTACCAGATGCTCCTATAAGTTGGAAGTTACAAAAGTCTTAGGATCTCTTGGTCAGTAACCAGGTCAAAGACTAAAGATTAGAACAACAGATTCTCTTAGCACCTCTGTTTATAAGGGTTTAAAAAACTGTGTTCATGGAGGTAGGGACAGAGAAAACTATAGATATACTTATTATTTCCCAACATATAATATTTTTCAAATATATTTAGCCCCTGAAAGCAACTTTCTTTATGCACATGGATTTAGGAATATGTTCTGCTATATGCATTTCAGGAAATGCTACTTTGAGCCATATATGAAAGAACAGTATTGAGGGTTTTCTTAGTTATCCTCTTTAGGGAACTAATTTTAATTTTGCATCCAGCTACACCTGGATCCCTTCTGATGACTGGTCAGGACTGCAACTAACAGACAAAACGAAGGCTGGACTAGCAAAGCTTTCTCAATTGTATGGTGATGTAGTACAGGGAGAGAGAGATGAGACATTTGGAACTTTCTGCCCTTGTGCAAAATCTTTCTCTTCCATTATGTCTGCCACCACCAAACAATTCTTCAGCCAAGATCTCAGTGCCCGGAACCTGAAGCTCCACTTCCTATCACCAGTCTCACATTGGCCTGTGTTTTAATCCTCAGCCTTACTGTCTTCTTTTTCCCAAGGCATGTGGCTGTCTGATTTAGTGGGTGTCAGAGACAAACGTATCTGGAAGGAGCCACTGTATATAAATGATAGCAAAAGTACTAGCAAAGAGCATTAAAGCAATTACCTTGGATAGGAAATTACAAGTGTTAAGGCAGCTTGAGGTCAGTGGAAATCTCCACCGTATTTCACTGGCTTTGTGGCTTATTATTGCTCAGTGGGAGTATTGTGATAGTAAAAGTGTAATATAAGCCTAAGGTCCTTTAAATGCTATTAATTAGATTTGCCACAAAAGAATTGTGAAATTAGAATTGTACTCTCAATTATGATTTAATTGCATTAACATGACAAAATTTTGTTTCACAATGACAGTTCAAGACAATCAATGGAAAGAGATGCTCTGAATATAAAAAAATTGTTTTGTATTCAACTGTCAGAAAAATATATCGTACCGGTTGAAGGATTGGCTACCATAATATATGTGATTCCATGAGCTACATATATAATCACATGCACAGGCAAGAATGTTTATTTTCACATATGAAGGGACACTGAAATTAGGTTCCTATTCTTTTTCTAAGAACTATTCTTTTAATTATCACCCAAGGATATGTTTTCATTGAGAAAGAGAGAGAAAGAGAGAAATATTGTTGTAGGAAAGACTCATCGGTTGCCTCATATGCACTCTGACCTGGGATCAAACCTGCAACCTAGGTATGTACCCTGAGGGGATCAAACCTACAATCTTTTGGTGTACAGAACAGGATTATGTTCTAACCAACTGAGCCATCCGGGCCAGGTTAGGAACTAGTTTTATGTAATTAAATTAAAAGGGGGTGATGATTGAATTTAATATGATTTCTGAAGTTTATAAACACCTTATTATTTGTTATAAAAGCAATTGATAGAAATTATAACTCCTCAGTATTTGTCTTCTAAAACTGTTTAAAAGAAATTTACAATGTTGGCTTCTATTCCAAAAAGCTTTTGATTGCTTAAAAATTACTGGAACTTCAAAAATGCTGTGTCCCTGGTGCCTCCGTAATCACTAGTGCGATGCTTGTCAGCTTTAGTTCAAAGTAATAGAGCGAAATAAGGTATTATCTTAGGGAATTAGCATAAAGGCAGCCACTAGAACAATACAAACCCTCCTAAATATGAAAAGAAACACTCAGCTGCTAGCAGGAAGGGAAGGAGGTAGGAAGGAAGAGAATGAGGCCAAGGGAAATATCCCCTTGAGGAGAACTTAGGTGTTTGTGTGTATCTGTGTGTGAGGGAAGGAATGAGTGTATGTTTGTGAGACCACGCATGTCTGTGTATAAGAAGATAACCTCATAAAGACTCAATTTTCCCTTAGTTAATTTCTAAATGTAACATGATCTCATAAAAGAATCAGTAATCTTTATTTCTCTGGTGTTAAACTAGCTGATTTAAATGACCACATGGAAAAATAAACAAGTACAGTAAAAGCCTGATGATAGAGAGCAATACACATATTGGGGGCAAGGAAATCTTACCCCTCCAGACAGTAAATATATTAAAGTCATTATAATTAAACCAAGTTGGTATTGGCTTGTTGGTAAAAAAAAAAAAAAAAGATTGAAAGTCTAGAAATAGAATGACTTGTTGATGAAAATCTAGTATATGATGAAAGGTTGCAACTTTAGTCAGCATAAAAAAGACCTTTAAATGAATGATTTGGGTGCAGTATTATTTTTAATAGCAAAAGATTAGGCATAACTTGAATGTGTTTTAAGAGGATAATGTTTGAATAAGCCAAGGTATGTCCTTAGAATGGGATACTATGTAACCATAAGAGAAAATAAAGTTTCTACATAATTGCTCTTTAGAATATATTAAGTGAGAAGAGCAGGAAGCAGATGGGGAGAAGAATGCAAGTGTACATGTATAATTTGGTCTTAGTCTGAAGGCTTGAGCACCATGGGAGCTGATGGTATAAATCCCAGTCCAAGTCCAAAAGTTGGAGAATTGTGGCCACTGCTGGTATAAGTGGCAATCCGAGTCTGAAGGGCCACAGTTCAGTAGCATAAATGTCCAAGGGCAGGAGAAGGTGGCTATCCAAGCTTAAGGAAAGAATGAACTCTCCCTTCCTCAGCCCTTTAGTTCTCTTTGGGCTCTTAATGGATTGGTGATGCTTACCTACATTGGTGAGGGAGATGTTTATTCAGCCTCCTGATCCAAATACCGACCTCTTCTGGGATCGCTCTTACAGACACACTCAGTAATAGTCGTACCAGATATCTGGGCATCCCTTAGCCCAGCCAAGTTGACAAAAAACTAAACATCATAGCCTGTATGAACTTTTACTCTCACAGTGGCTGCACACTGGGGGCGTGGTCTCTGGGGACTCTGATCCAGAGTTACATTTCTCACCCTACTTACCACTTCCCAACTTAGATGTTTCCTTTTGAAAGAAGTGTCTTATGAAAAAAAAGGTAATAGGTAAAAATTAAAGAAGTGTGGATAAAGGAAATCTATCAAACAAGAAACACCAGAAGTCTAATTAAACTCCAGTTAATAACTCCATAAAATATTGGCCTTCGTAACTCCATATTTTTTACTGTGAAAATGAAATAATGAACTCTATGTGTGAAACATTACCAAAAAAGAGTAGAGACTAGGTCGATCTTATTAATTGCTGTAAATTATCAAATCCATTTGTTGCACAAAATATATTGACTCAGTAAACAACTTTGTTTTCCAGAATGGCTTAGTTTATTTAGCTTTAAGGTGTGCATAACCACAGTAATGTGATGGTGATTACATTTACAGCTAATTGGCTGTGTGTTCCTGCATTCATCCCAGATAAGAGAAGAAAGAGATTGGTAGACTGAGAATCTGGCCTTCTGGGAGTAAAAGTGGTGAAGAGGGAGCAAAAGGGGCTAATACACATGGTATGCATACTCTAGAGACAAGTTTGAATGTCCTGGGAGGAAGTATTTGTTTTCTTATACTTCTGTCAGTAGCTTAACTAGGGACTAGCTTGGCCTTTTGGTTTAGAAAATGCTAACAACCATTGAGCTATAAATATGGCCCCTTCTAACAAGGCTACTTCCTCACCCAGGAAGCTACGTTTGGGGCAGTTGGATAGGTATCCCCTGCACTGTACTTCTCTCCTGTGTCTCTGTGTGTACCAGTATAAGGGAGCAGGGAGTCCCTCTTGGAGACCTTTGCAAGACAAAGGTAGTTCATTTTTACCCACTGAAACAATTCTTTACTTAGGATAAGTACTCAGGAAAATATGTGTACTTAAACCAATGTGATTTTACCTTTTACCATGTGACACTTGGAGCTGGCATGTCCATGTGCTGTTTGCCTCACAGGAATGTTAGGTTCTTTTACATATCTTATTTTAATCTCTGTTCTAAGATAAATGTTGATATCCTCATTGTATAAGCAAGGGAATGTACACGAAATTCAACAACAATTCATGGGAAAAATGCCAACAAACTAGAAATAGAAGGAATTTTTCTAAACCTGATTAAGGTAATATACCATGATTTAGGGCTAACATTATGCTTTTTTAAAATATCCTCATCCAAGGACATTCTTCCATTGCTGTTAGGGAGAGAGGGAGGGAGAAAGATAGAAACATCAGTGTGAGAGAGAAACATTGATTGGTTGCTTTCTTGCATGCACCCCAACTGGGGATCAAACCCACAACATGTGCCCTCACCAGGAATCAAAACTGTGACCTTTCAGTCCATGAGACGATGCCCCAACCAACTGAGCCACACTGGCCAGGGTGCTAACCAATACTTGGTAGTGAAAGACTGAAAGTTTTTCTCTCAAAATGGAAATGTGGCAATTATTTCTACTCTCACCATTTCCAGTCAACATTTTACTAGAGATCCCCATCAATACTGCAAGACCAGAAAAAGAAATAGAAGTAAAATTGTCTGTATGTGAAAATGATATAATTGCTTACATCGAAAATCCTTAGGAATTTATCTAAAAGCTACTGGAATTAACAGATAAATTTAGCAATGTCTCAGAAAACAAGTTCAATATTGAAAAACCAATCATACCTTCATCTTGTGACTATGGTGGGCAGAATAATGACCTCCTCAAGATATCTATCTCCTAATCCTTGGAAGTTATAAATATGTTACCCTATATGGACAAAATGATTTTGCAAAGGTGATGGAAGATTATTCTGGATTATGTAGGTGGACAATTCTAATCCCACTCTAAAGTGGGATTAAGATATAAATCCACTCTGAGTCTTTAAAAGTAAAGAATCTTTTCCAAATGTGGTCAGAGATAAGTGAGAAGTAAGAAAGATCAAAGAGATGCAACATTAATTGTTCCTATGATGGAGGAAGGGGAAATAGAAGAAATGTAAGCAACCTCTAAAAGCTGAACAGGACACGGAAATGGGTTCTCCTCTAGGTCCCCCAGGAAGAAATGCAGCCCTACTGACATTTGACTTTAGCCCTGTGAGACATATGCTGTTGGACTTCTGACCTGCAGAAATATGTAACACAATAAAGGGTGTTTTAAGTCACTGACACTGTGGTAATATGTTGCATCAATAGTAAAAATATTATATCAGTAACAATGAAAAAGAAAAAGCAATGTAATTTATAGTAGCATAAAGAATATGAAATATATACCAAGGGATTAAATTTAACAACATATATCTAGAACCTGTTATGGAAATCTACAAAATATTGCAGAGAGAAATTAAGAACCTAAATGAATGGAGACAGATTCCATGTTCATGGATCAGAAGACTCAATTGAAAATTGAAATTAAAAAATAATAATAGAGTGGTTATAATCAAAACCATAAATAACTTTAAAATGTGTAAGACTTTTAGCTTAAAAGTTAAAACATTTCTGAGTGAAATTAGAGAAGATCTAAATAAATGGAAATATATGTTTTTTTTGAACTAGGAGTGTCAATTTACTAAATTAACTAATCTCCACAGTGATCCCAGGCAAAACTAAAGCAGAATTTCTGGTAGAAACCGACAAGTTGATTCTAAAATTCCTATAGAAATACAAGATTGTAGAATAGCCAGAATAATTTCAAAGGGAACAAAATTGCATAATTCAGTGGTGGGGGCAGAAATGGGGACAACTGTACTTGAACAACAATAAAAAAAAAGAAAAAGAAAAAAAGACTCTTTTAATCTATATCCTTTCTCTTTGCCTCCCTTTCCTATCCTCTGGGTTTTTTTCCTCATTTTTGTTATTGTTATTGAATAAAACACATAATCCAATAGAAAAAAAAACAAAATTAAGGGGTTTTATCAATAATTTACACACCTCAATTATAAGAAGAAAAACAACCTGTTATGGGTTGAGGTGTGTATACTCAGAAGGTGTGTTGAGGTCCTAGCTCCCCATAGCTAAAAATGTGACCCTCTTTGAAAATAGGGCATTACAGATGTCTTAGTTGAGACTGAGGTTACACTGGTATACAGTGAGCCTTCGATCTGACGTGACTGATGTTCTTATAAAAAGAGGAGAAGAGACACAGACACTGAGGGGAAAGTTCCATGTGGTAACAGGGCAGAGATTAAAGTGCTACAGCTGTAAATGAAGGAGTGACATGGATTACCTACAAATCAACAGAAGCTAGAAACAGAAAAAGAATTTTTCCTTATAGCTGTCAGAGGGACCGTGGCCCTGCTAACACCTTGATTTTGGACTTCCAGTCAAACTGTGAGACAAAAAGTTCTGTTATTTTAAACTACCCAGTTAGTGGTACTTTCTTATGGTAGCACTTGGAAACTTTTGGGTTGGCCAAAGAGTCCCTTACATTTTTTTTCTGTATGATGGCTCTTGTATTGCTCAGTTGTCTTTAACTTCATTCAAAACAATTTTGTTAGATTGTTTTGACAGCTGTCATATCAGCATACATTTAAAAAATTATCAAAATTGGTGAATTTTTGTGCAGCCATTTTACTATTGAAGATAGAAGAAGATGTATAACATTTTTGGCATATTATGCTTTATTATTTCAAGGAAGATAAAAACAACTGAAATGCAAAAAAGAAATTTGTGCAGTGTATGGAGAAGGTGCTGTGACTGATCAAACATGTCAAAAGTGGTTTGAGATGTTTCTAGGCACTACTGACATTTTAACCAAATTATTCTTTGTTGTGGGGGTGTCTTATATACATTGGAATATGTTTAGCAGCACCCACTAGAAGCCAAAAATGAAAGATAGCTGACATACTTAAAATATCCAAATCAATAAAGTTTTTGATGAAAATAAAAAATATGGCCTTTATTTTACAGAAAAAAACATAACGGACTTTTTAGCCAACCTAATAGTACATAACCCAACAATAAAAAGACCAAAATCAAAGAAATATACAAATGCCTAATTAAGCATGTGAATAGTTGCTAAAAATTATTAGTCATTGGGGAAATGCAAATTAAACTACAGTGAGAAACCACCATACATACACTCACTAGAATAATGAAAATTTAAGTATTATCAAAGATGTAGTGCTAATAGAATTCTCACACATTGCTGGTTAGAATGCCAAATTTTACAGTCACTTGGAAGAACAATGTGATAATATCTTACAAAAGTAAATATGCATATACCATATAATTGAGCAATACTACTTTTTTGTATTTACCTAAAAGAAGAATTTATACACACACACACACACACACACACAAATTCTTCTGAAATGCAGCTTTAATCATACTGAAAGAAACTGAAAAAAACTGCAAAAACTGAAAATAAACTGTCCGTCTATTGTTTTATGGATGTAAGGACGTGTGGGGGAGCTACATTGTGGAACAATGGTCAGCAACACGAAGGAATGAACTACGGCGTCACATGACAACATGGGTGGTTATCAAATGTATTATGCCAAGTGAGAGACCCAGGCATAAAGCCCACATGCTCTATGGTTTCTTTCATATGAATTTCTATAAAAGATGAAAGTAGAGTGGCAGAAAAGAGGACAGTGGTGGCCAGCAGATAGAACTGGTAGCAAAGGTGCATGAAAACCTTCTTAGGGTAAAAAAAATAACTATCAATGTCGTGACTGTGGTGGCAGTTACACATTCTACATATTTGCCAAAGTACATAAAATTGAACAAAGTTGGGAAATTTAATTTTATATAAATTGTATCTGAATAAGAATAATCAAAAATAGCATAGTCTCATTTTATATAATCATGTGCAATTTCCTATATGTACCTGTTCAGCATTTTATGTTTATGTGCATACAGATGATTAAGTAGAGGTTGCTCAAGTAAAGTGGCATTTCCAGGTGCATAGCTTGAGGATTTATTTTTTTAATTGTATATATTTTGCTGCATTGCTTGAATTCTCTATGTCATGTCATTAAAAAATAGTCATTATTTTGGAAAAAAATGTTAAAATGCTAACTGTATATATTGTAGTTAAATGTGCCTTGAAAATCTTTGTACTTACCCCCAAATGCCAGGAAATTTGATAAGAGAGCACATGATACATAATATCCAATCTGTGTATTGAGGTTTGGGAACTATTTACTTTCTAATCCTGTTGGTAAGAGCTGGTCTGTGTTATATAATTACTTCATTTTAGCATATATTGTTAACATTACCTGATGTTATAAAAATAAAAATGCTTTTGAGCATTACTCATTGCTCATTGACTGATTTATCTATCAGACTATTACTTTGCTCTGAAGTTGAATGCAAAAATAGATCATATCTCATCATTTCCTTATGTTTTTAAAGAGATTCTCTGGTGAAATGCATTTGGGTAGCTGAGTGTTAGAAAATGGAAACTTTGTCATAATGTATGCAATATTAGTAATAGCAAAGCCTTGTAGAGTTACTCAGTTTTCAAAGTGGCAGCCTATAAATTTGGGAATAACTGCGTCTGAAACTCACACACTCATAAGATAGCTATTAAAAATTCTTCAAAAGATTATCACATGTTTAGTAAGTTATTTTCTGTATTTTTCACTAGTAGTTTTTTTTACTGCATATTTCTACATCTATATCTACTATATCTATCAACCATCTATCTAATCTATCATGATATTTACACTAAATGCTAAAGAGATTTAAAATGTAATTATAGGAATATAAAATTTAGGTGTTAGTTGTAACAAAATTTGTGCTTTAGTGAGGGTATGTCACATATCTGTGCTTTGTACATAAGTACATTCCCATGAGGTTAGATGTGATTGAAATAAAAACACTGATTTAAGTGGCATATTTACATACTAATACATTGCCAATACTTCCCTGGTCTGTCTTTATATACAATAATAAATCGTCTATTTATTAATATGATTTAAAGTGCACCCCATCTGCTTAATGTTTCAGTTGAGAAGAATTCTAGGTTTGTTTTTAGGGCTCACAGTCCCAAATACATCTTCACCCTTTTTTGTCATCTCACCCCATTTCATTTCCCTGATTCTGATGAAGTAGAAAATTTTCATTTTGGAAGAATATCACTTCAAAGTAAAGGCGACATAACTTTAAATTCCAAATGTATTTACATTTTAAGGAGGACACGAGCATTAATGCCAAACTGACAAATAAATATCTTTGTGGCATTGCAAACCCTTTGAAACCTGTGCAGAGGAGATTTTGTGTTTGTGTAAGGAAGAGCTCACAGTCAGCAATCCAAATACACTGTCAATGCCTGGTCTTTGACCTCTGCTGACAAGATATCCTGACGAAAGGAAAATGTTGCTATTGTAAAGAGTGGAAATACAGCAAGCCTATGCTTTACTGAAAGCAGAAAAATAATCTCTAGCTACACACTCATAGGTAGTGAAGTGATAGATGCTCCTGTCCCAGGACACCATGTAGAATGTATTCGTGAATCCATGTATCCATATAAACTATGAAGGTTTTTTTACTTCATAGCTTTTTACTATGAAGCGCATGGCACTAGCATAAAGCAGTTCTCATACCAAGCATGAAAGGATTTCACTGAATATGCAAAAAGACAAATGATAGAAATGGAAAGTGAGATATGCAAGTTAAGCTTGTGTGTCTTTGGAGCTGGCTGCATATGTAAAGCTTTCAACAGAATAATATTACACTTTACTGACAATGAAACGTACATTACATAGAAGAATAATCATTATCATTAAGTGAATTTCCTGCTGAGTACATTTTTCACTGTGAGCAGGCTCATCTCTTGGGACATTTGAAGGTAGTCTCTGTAAAATAGTTTAGATCAGAGAAAGTAAGAGCATTGGTTGTTTGATTTAGTTGTCAAATAGGAAAATAACAAGATATTTTAAAGCATGCCAACAAAGTAGATATTTTTCTGGCCCTTTTGGACAAAATTATAGATTTCTTTCTTGTATTTTTATTAAAGTAATTTAAAGGAGAAGAACATAGCTATTGAAATTCTACTTGAGATAAACCCTATTACAGATGAACAGTCACCATTGTCCTTATGTTCACAGACATCTATATAACAAGGCCACTACCCCACAAGTCACATTGGTCAAAGGGAAGCTAAAAAAATATGTTGTGAAGTATACACTTATTCAAATAACACTTAAAATATGAACAAAAACCACATTTTAAAAATTTAGTCGTGTGAAGTGTTATTTTTCTTGAAATAGTGATAATTGGTAGTTTATTTTACATCTTTCATTTGTTTCTGGCTTTCATAAGACTTTCATAAATATTTCATATAAAGGTCTCTCTTTCATAGTCCAATTTTTAAACTTTTTTGGTATTAGCAATGCTAAAGGGTTACAGGAACAAAAATTGTTCAGTTTTGCTTATTTTCCAGCTCTCCTTTTCCTTGAAAAGAATCTAGTTAGTAGAGTAAAGAATGCTCATATTTGGTCAAAGAGAACGTTCATGAATACTATGAATTCATGACTTCATCACATTCCAAACAAACATCATTTCTTAGAAAAAGTGTAACGGTAAAAACGAGTTAACATTTTATAAGTGACCATTATGTACGTGACACTGTTGTGACTGTTTTAGTTGAACTGTTTGATGTAATCCTCACAACTACCACTTAGGGTAATCATATTATCTCTATTAAAACAACAACAACAAAACAAAACAAAAAGAAGTCCAGAATAATTAGGTGACTTTTTGGTAACCCGAGAAGCCAAGGTTCAAATCCAAGCACTCTGCTTTGTAGCCCATACCTTAACCCATTACTGTAACCCATGACAGTCCACTAAGCAACTGTAACACATTACAGTCCACTAAGCAACTGGCAGCTATCTGGGTGTCCACGGCACAACAAAGGGAGACAGGTCTGCTGAGTGCACAGTTGCACTGACTGGGTGTATGAGCAGAAGTGAAGGAAAGTAAATGTAAACAAGCAGGGCAGGTTTCCTAGAGTAAATTTTTAGCCACTAGCTAGAAAGGCCCTTAAATTTGTATTTTCTATATTTAAACCAAAAGCTTGTTTTGTTACATAACTTTATTTTTCTTTCAGAGAAAATATTAGTAATAGTAGCTAATAATGATTGTTTTTAATCTGTCCCAGGTACTGAACTAAGTGCTTCATATTTACTCACTCATATAACTTTATATCCATGTTTGTTGTACAGTGCTCCAGAGCCCACCTCTGTTTCCAAATATTGTACTACAGTTTCTCTCAAGGAAAAGCAGATATGCTAAGAATCAATATTGTATCTAAAAGATCAACTATTCTATTGTATGTGTGGTGTGGGTGGAAAGTTAGAGTACAAAATTCTCTATGATTAATGCATACTCCAATCAATTTGGCTAAAAAATTATCACAATGACCAGCTCAGGAAACAGTTTTCATTATTTCAATCAACAATTGAATTAGATCTGCTCTGCAGTTGTCTAATCAACTTCTGAGTAGTAGAATGCACAACAGCTAAAATCTATAGGCTTTTTAGTTAGAGCCATATTGGTAGGTATTATTTCAATAACATATTACTAGCTCATTTTCCAAGATGTGAACCATGCTTATTTATATGTAAAATAAATGTTAATATCCAAGAAATGTTAATATCCATGAGTATGTGATTTAATAACTTTGTTTTCTATTTGCATTATATTTTGCAAGGGTTTATTCTTTTTGCTTTTTCTTTAATATATTTCATTGATTATGCTATTATAGTTGTCCCAATTTTCCCCCTTTGACCCCTTCCACCCAGTAACCCCCATTACCTCCAGCAATGCCCACCCTTAATTCAAGTCCATGGGTTATGCATATAAGTTCTTTATTTTCTCCATTTCCTATGCTGTTTTTAACATCCCCCTGTCTATTCTGTATCTAACAATTTGTCCTTCTTAATCCCTGCTCCTTTTCCCCCATTCTCTCCTTCCCCCTCTAAACTAATAACCCTCCAAATGATCTCCTTGTCCATAATTCTGTTTCTGTTCTGATTTTTTTTTAGATTCAAATGTTGACAGTTGTGAGTTTGTTGCCATTTTAATGTTCATAGTTTTGATCTTTTTTTGTTAAATAAGTCACTTTAACATTTCAGATAATATGGGCTTCATGATGATGAATCCCTTTAGTTTTATCTTGTCTGGGAAGCACTTTGTCCGCCCTGGCATTAAAGTAATAACTTTGCTGGATAGAATAATCTTGGATATAGGTCCCTGTTTCTCATCAGTTTGAATACTTCTTGCCAGTCCCTTCTAGCTTACAAAATTTATTTTGAGAAATCAGCTGAGAGTCTTATGGCAACTTTTTTGTAGGTAACTATTAGCTTTTCTATCGCTCTTTTTAACATTCACTTTATCTTTTACCTTTGGCATTTTAATTATGTCTTGGTGTGGTCCCTTTGTGTCCATCTTGTTGGTGATTCTCTGTGCTTCCTGGACTTGTATGTTTATTTCTTTCACCAAATTAAAAGAAGTTTTCTTTCATTATTTTTAAAAATAAGTTTTCAATGTCTTGCTCTCTCTTCTCTTTCCAGCACCCTATGATTCAAATGTTGGTGTGTTTGAAGTTGTCCTGGAGGCTCCTTAGCCTATTCTCATTGTTGTAATCTTTTTCCTTCTTGCTGTTCTGATTGAAAGTTTTTTTTTCTTCCTTATGTTACAAATAGTAGATTTGATTATTAGCTTCATCCATTCCACTGTTGATTTCCTGTACATTTTCCCTTATTTCACTTAGTATAACCTTCATTTCTGCCTGAGTCGTCTTTAGGTTGTTGAAGTAGCCAATGAGTTCCTTGAGCATCCTAATAACCAGCGTTTTGAATTCTGCACCTGATAGATTGCTTATTTCCATTTTGTTTAGTTCTTTTTCTGGAGTTTATTCTGTTCTTTCATTTGGACCATATTTCTTCATCTCCTCACTTTGGCTGCCTCCCTGTGTTTGTTGTTCTATGAATTAGGTAGAGCTGCTTTGACTCCCTGTTTTAGTAGCATAGCCTAATGTATAAAAGTGCACCCATGAATTGGATGGAGTAGAGCCTTAGGTAATAGCCTGAGTGGGGTAACCAGTGTGAGCTAGTTTGATGGAGTAGCAGATATGTTGTGACTGCTGTGCAGCTCTGTGTGGGGGAGGGCTCAGAAAAGGACAATGGCCACTGCCTGGCTTCTGGTTTTGTCCAGGAGGAAGCTATCACCCAGCACTTTCCCCGATGCCAAACACTTCAGTTTCTCCCCATATGCTACTGGTGCCCTTCCACTTGCTGCAGCTGGTGCAGAGGGAGTAAGTCTGCATAAGTCCTAAGTCCATTGTGGGTCCTTTAAGAGGAGACTCCTGCGAATCCTGCAGTTTCTTCTGCTGCCCCAGACTCACTGGTTTTTATAGCCAGAAGTTATGGGGATTTATCTCCCTGGCACTGGAACCCTGGCCTGGGTGGTCGGGTTGGGGCCGAGATCCCTCCCTCCTGAGGCATCCTTCCTGATTTTTATCCACCACATGTGGGTGTGGAGTTCCCATTCCACATCACCATGCCTCTGCACATCTGCACCTCTCTGTGCATCTCCATGTCTCAGCCCCCTGGATGAATGTGACTTCTTTAATTACTTGGTTGTCAGACTTCCATATACCTCCATTTTCCGGTGATTCTGGGTGATATTTGTATTGTAGTCTAGCTGTATTTTTGCTGTGGTTGTGCAGGGAGGCAAGCTGTGCTTAGCTATGCTTCCATCTTGACTGGAAGTCCCTGTAATTATTTATTCTAATCAACCCTCAATTTTAGCACACTGCACTGTTACTTATTATACTTTACATTTGGTCAATTATTACTCTGCATCTTCACTCATGGAAAATGGCTGTTTCCGTTTTTCTACCAAGTTACAATATTTGCATTTCCACTATATTTTGCCTTAGAACTAGAGTTTCATGAATATCACTGAATTTTATATTCAGGCAGTGAAAGATTTCAGTGCATTGAAAAATCCATTTCTAAAGTTAAAACCCAAATAGACAGAATGTGATGTAACTCTTCACTGTGGCTAAAACTGAGGATCTTGAATTCTAGATCATTTGTTGCTGAGCTTCTATAGCTCGTCCTTTTCTTTATAAATGCAAATTTGAAATAAGAAACAGTCATAGAATATTTAGTCTCTGCTATGTCAGAAACATTTCATATGCTCAAAAAGTACCAGATCATTGAGACAGAAAGATTCTCAAGAAGTGATCTAATCCATAGTTTTAAAATTTAAATATGAGTAGAAAAATGATAGTATTCTAAATTTTCCTTAGTATGTCCTTTAAAAATCACCTAGAACAACATTATTTGGAAATGCATAGTACAACAATCTTCTTTATATTTAAAATGCTCTTTGGAGTTCTCACAAATACCTGTATTTAAATGCAGAGACTGAATTTAAATTGATCTCAGTAAAGACCTAAAATCTTATCTTTCACCAAATCCTCACTGTCTAGCCAATACTCCTGAGACAGTACTGCCTCTCCACAATCTGACTACCATCAACCTCCTTTTCCAGCCTTCTGTCACGTTTGCTGTTACTCTAAATGAGCCCTGAGCAATATTTCCCCTCAGCAAACACTGTATTCTCATATAGTCCCTAGGTCGAGAAGACATTCCATTTGACTAAAATCAAGACAGATCCTATGTTACCTCCTTCATAAAGACTTCCTTTGTCATGCCATCAAAAAGTGGTTTACTCTTTCTGCTTCTCTCTGTCACCGAGCATCTCCTGGTTTTTAACTTAAATGTCAAGTATGTGTGACTTGCGAGACTAATGAAATTGGTCCACAAAAGGGGATGAGATGGGCTCAGCTTCCTAAAGATTTCTGATTGTTACACTTCCTGTTGACATGTAAAGAGGATCATAAGAAATGTTTTTTTTAGATATTCTCTTTATTCTCTTAGCCTTTTCTGCTCAGTTCTTAATTTTATTTCCCTTTTTTATTCTACCTTTGAGATATTTTAACTAACTCTATGCTTCAGCAGTACTAACTGTAATTGTATGTGTATATGAAAGTGAAAAGAGAGATTTAAAAACTATACAGTCCTCATAACACTAACAGTATTAGGCTTGAATATGTAGAAAAATAAGAAAACTAGACTTATATTCTAACTTAGGTGCTATGCAAATGAACCAAACTTGCATAGCTCTACAACTCTAAATTAAATAAGTAGCAAGGCCTCATTACATAGGCAGAAAGTGGAGTAAATGTAGTTCCTAAAAATGTCAGAATAAAATTTTATAATCTGATGATTTACAGTTCATTCTGTGGTTTTAGTGCATAAAGGATAAGCACATCCAGTGGAAACCGATGAATTGGGTCAAGTAAAATTGGAACCCATTAAAATTCCAGGCTAAACCTTTCAGGGATAGCGGAGCTTGGCCACCCAAGTAGTATATTATATAACCTATTATTTGCTTCTGAGTTTCCTAGTTTTTATCTGACCAAGAAAATGGAAGGCTCAAAAACACTCCTCTGAAACCCTTCGTTTCGGAATCCACATTGGAACAGTAAAGAAGAGATTGAAAATCACTGAGTAATATTTGCCTGTTTGAGGTTTCAAACAAATCTTTAATGCAAAGAATTTTGAATAACTTAAAGATTCTTGCATTTATCTTAAAACTCACTTTGTCATATGATGCCCAAACACTAAAGGCATGTTTCCATTCAAGATCATTATTTGTCATTTAAACAAAGGCACCAAAAAAAAGGCTGCATTTGCTAACCATTCAAAGAGGGAAATCTGCATGCTTCTCACTTGTTTGGAACTTGCTTCAAAAGATGTGGTATATTTATATGCATAAAGCAGAATCTCCCTAATTATAATTTCTTTTTGCCTATTCAAGAGAAACACAACAGATGTATTTCTACCAACTCTTGGACTGTCACATGGCAAAAGAACAATTGAATAAATGCTTCAAATAAATGTTCAAACGTTTCAACATGAATAATTTTTTAGCATATCCCTGTTGCCATATTATAGCATTTAACCTTAATGCTATCTTTGTTGGGAATGCAGATGATGAACAAGATGGTTTGCATTCTCCTCAGATCACTTTCCTCTGTGATCAGCGAGCATCAGAAACAGAATCTACAGATAGCAGAGCAATTGCATTTTAAATGTCACAGAGCTGCCTTTATTATTCCAGCTGGCTTGTGGAAAGAAAGGTCCTTCTGTTAATGAGACTAACAGTGCCAGTCCCATTATAATAGATTTAAGCAAATAAATAACATGTTTGCCATTTCTTCTCTTGTTTTTCAAGCACTATTTTTGTCACTGATCTCATTGCTACAGACATTGAGTGGAACAGCTATAATTGTTGCACAGCTTAGGAAATGAAAATTACACATGGAGTCTCTATTTATTTTAGACAATTCAGCATATTAATCCAAATTGTCCCCAAAGCCTGTCCTCCTCATGGTTCTTGCTCACAATTGCCATTAATGCTAACGTGACAAAAAGATACAATGAGTTACATTTAATGGTTTGTTAATGCATGGAGGTACCTATTGCACACTTGACAGAGAGGACTAATAACCACATAACGTCAAAAGAAACAAAGTCTCCCACAAGCTTAAAGAAGGCATAGTACAAAATCTGTCTAAATTATTGCCAAAATTGATTTGCAAATAGAGAACACTACCTCTGATCTTACATGTTTAGGGAAATTAAAAATTAACTTGCAGGTCTGGCCCAGTAGCTCAGTTGGTTAGAGCATCGTTCTGCTACACCAAGGTTGCAGGTTTGATCCTCAGTCAGGGCACATACAAGAAAGGAGACTATCCCTGGCTGGCATAGCTCAGTGGATTAAGTGTGGGCTGAGAACCAAAGCATCACAGGTTCGATTCCCAGTCAGGACACATGCCTGGGTTGCAGGCCATGGCCCCCGGCAACCACACATTGATGTTTCTCTCTCTCTGTCTCTCTCTTTCTCCCTCCTCTCTCTAAAAATAA
This sequence comes from Phyllostomus discolor, assembly GCF_004126475.2. Lineage (NCBI taxonomy): Eukaryota > Metazoa > Chordata > Mammalia > Chiroptera > Phyllostomidae > Phyllostomus > Phyllostomus discolor. The sequence goes on along the minus strand of NC_040905.2, from coordinate 86,055,125 downwards.
ATGAAATCTTAGGGAAAAAAATAGAAAGGAGACTAAATGGTAATGGAAAAAATATAATAAAGATTACATATTTTTTAAAAAGAACTAATGAATGCCTAAATAAGTGGAACAATAAATTGATGTTTCTTTCTCTTTCTCTCCTAACCTCTAAAAACAATAAATAAAACAATTTTTAAAATCTACTGGGAAAAACTCCCATCTGTGTTGAGAAGTCATAAATATCATTTTATGAAAAATCGTGCTTTTCTAATTGCCCACAGCACATGCAGACAAGTGACTCAACCACTAAATGAGCAAGCTACACTATTTAATCCATACTATCTCATTGCTTTCCAATTTAGCAGTTTTCTTGTAGGCTCTACATGAGTCACACAAAAGTTCTTCAATATTTTGAGGTTTTTGCTCTCTACAGTCTTTCTCAGGGTTGCCTAGTAAGTAGTGTGTCTTTAAATATCATCTTACATTGATGAACCCCAAATCTAGAGTTCTCGTCCTACCTATCCCTGTAACTCCAAATGCAGACATTCAACTGCTTAATCTATATTGCTACCTGAATGCTTAATAGACATCTCAAACTAGTGTTGCCAAAACAGAACTCATCTACAGTTGACCAAACCTTTATTTCTTCATCATTCCCATTCAGGAAATAACATCACTATCTACCCAGTTATCAGGGCAAAAACCTCAGAGTGATCCTAGACTTCTCTATTCCCTATTTCCTTTGTTCGTGCCCTCCCAACATATCCACAAACACATCAGTAAAACACACCTGTTGGTTCTACCTCCGAACGATCCCTCTGTTCACTGCTGTTATCTCCGCTACTAACATTGCGGTGCCAACTGCAGCCCTCTTTCACCTGTGCTTCTCCAGCAGCTTCTAGTCTGGTTCTACCGCCCTTGCCCTCCCTCCCCGGCCGATGCCCCGCCTCTCCCCACTCTTCTCTTCTTTCTTTCTAGGTTATGGACTTTCTCTGTATCATCTTTCAGTGAACCAAGTCAGAGTTTTCTAAACTGCTTTAAAATAGGGGAAAAAAAAGAATAGTAGAAATGGCATATTAATGTTTTTACCTTACAAATAGAGATCTTCTAAGCTCAGAAAAAAAAATTTTAAAGTGTCTTATGTACTCATTGATTTAAATGTAGTTTTAGGGACTATACCAATAGGTTTCTAGATGTGTGCATGCTTTCTGTGTGACATCATCTCTAGCATAAACTCTGTTAATTCTAATTATTTTTAAGTCTGGTATATTATAATGATTTGATGGCTAATTATAACTTTATATTGCTATAAATTATGTACCATTTTATTTTGGTTTAATGAAAATATAAGCCCTAAATAGCTTTAAATATTTAAGGACTTTAAGAGTTATACATCTAATTAAAACTGAAAAATACCATATTTCAATTATCTTTATTGTTCAATCATTTAAGAATAATGCAACTTAAAATTACTTAACTTTAAAAAGGAGGCTCACATTATTTCATCTATCTGGGATCAGGCAAATGTCAGGTTTACAAAGAGAAAGTAAATAGCCAGAAGTAATTTTGTAATGCAAATACACGTACAACAGTCTTGCTAAATGTATTAATTATTTTATATGCAGTTAGGTTGATGTTGTTTTGATATATTTGTTCTGGGGCTTTTGGGGGGAGGGGGGGGGAGGGAGATGTAGAAATGATGACATCTGTGCATTTCCCTATGCTGAGAAGTAAAATCAACACCATTCAAGAAGCACCTTTGAGCATGTTTATCTTAGTGTATTTTCTTTTAAGTTTCAGTAATGTACCTCTGAAATTGTTATCAGTGAGGTTTTTCACATTGCTTCTGGAAAAACCTCTTTGTGCTCCAGTTTTAATTAGTGTATTATTACCCATTGCTAATTGGAGGGGCTTAGGCTAGAATTAGGACACAGCTGCAGAGAGTGCAAGCACATGAATCGCTGGATTAGTTGGCATCCGTACAAAGGGGAAGGAGTAAATGAGGGAGATGCAACAAACCGTATCCTCCAAATAGCTCCTGACGTTTAGCAGCTATTACCTATAATTTAAAAGTGAATCCCTTGATGAGAAGGAAACAAATATCAAAGTGTTGCCATTTTGCTGTAGATTTTCCTAAAGGCGATAAAACTTTGCAGGGGCAGTTTTAGTTGCCTTTCTAGTCTTCCCAACCCCCTTCCCTGTTCTCATCTCTCCCTCCCCAGAGTCAACCAAAATTCTTGAGTTGGTAGGGGTGCTTTCTGTCTTGGTTTTTATACTTTTGCCAAATGTTTGTAAATATGCAATATATTCAGTATTTCTTTAATTGTTTGAACCTTAATAAATGGTCATATGCTACATACAATGCATGGATAAGTAGGTTTATAGCTGTTAGTATGGAAAATAGTACAAGAGTTAATAAATAATAACATAAGGATAAACTCTGTGTTTCACATACTCACAACTGTAAACTTACTTTTGCTCCTCCCTGCCCCATATATTATGCTATTGCAACTTGGTTTTTTCTTCATCATTATGTTTGGATAACTTCTCCACTGTGAGACATATACAACTGAGTTTGTTCATTTTAGCACCTGCAGCACCAGTTTTGTCCATACCGCCTAGTGTGCACGTGCTGGGATGGGAACCCTGTCCCACAGAGGTTCTCAAGCAGGTGCAACGCTGCTCTCGGGAGGGTTTGGAAATGCAGGGGAGCTGTCTTTCTAGCACAGTATATTAGTTTTCTAGGGCTTCCATATAAAGTACCACAGACTAAGTAATATAGGCCACAGAAATTTATTTTCTTACAATTCTGGAGGCTAGAAATTCAAGATCAAGGTGTTGGCTGGGCTGGTTTCTTCTGGGGCCTCCCTCTTGTTTGACTTATAGATGACCATCATCTCCCTGTGTTTCCCTACAGTCTTCCCTCTGTTACATGCCTGTGTCCAAATTTTGCTACAAGGACACCAGTCATACTGGATTAGAGTTCAACTAATGACTTTATTTTAACTTAATTATTTCTTTAAAGGTCCTATCTCCAGACACAATCATATTCTGAAATACTGGGGCTTAGAACTTTGGCATATGAACTTGGGGGTACACAGTTCATTCATAACACATAATAACTGGAGTTTGCTATTTGCTATAGGGTGGGGAGGACAGGGTCCAAGGGACCTGAACATCCTGCACTGAAAGAAGGCATTGCCCCAGATGGCAGAATGCCAACAGGACTCTCCTATAATAGGATGTAAATGAACAAGTACAAGTCCTAGGTTAGAAGCATGTACAGTCCAACTTTATTAGATACCATCTAAGTGTTCTACAAATAATTTTATCAGTTTAAATGCCCTAAAACAGCATATGGGAATTTAAATTTTCCCATGTCCTCACCAGCAATTGATATTGTTCTCTGACTTTTGAAATATATGCCAATTTCATCACTTCAATTTTTTTAATTTGAATGCCAAGTTTTATTTACACACATTGGAGTATATACATGTACACACACACATATATACATCTAAATATATATAAAGGTGTATATGCACCATTCAGTGAATAGTTCTCATAACATTTACCTGTTTTTTCTATCTTAGATTTATTCTTTATTATTCTGGATATTATTGTTTCATTGTTCCCATGTTTTTCAAATATCTTCTCCCAGCATATAACTTGCCTTTATTTCTAATATCATACCAAGGAAGAGTTTAATGTCAAATTTATCAATCTTTTTCTTTGTGTAAGTGGTGTTGAACCATATGGAAGAAAGCCCTCCCCACCTGAATGTCATAAAAAATAGTCTCTTGCATATCTCTAAAAGATTTAAAGTGGGGCTTTTCAAATTTAGGTCTTTATATAAATTTTATTTTTGTTATTAAGTAAGGTAGGAGTTTAATTTTTCAGGATGAATAGCTAATTGGCCCATCACCATTGAGTAAACATGTAATTATTTTTCTATGTTTCTCAAATCATAATTTTCCAAACGAGTGTGGTCGTCCTTCTGAGTTCTTTACTTTGAGCTCTCTGCATCCATGTCTGTGCTATGACTAGAATGTTATAACTACTAAAACTTCTCGATAAGTCTTGATATCTCCTAGGGAAATTATCTGTCCTTATTGTTTTGTAAAATTGCATGATTTTCCTTGGCCTTTACTCTTCCATCTGAATTTTTGAATTACCAGTAATTTGTCATGTTAATGAGAAAGAGAAGTATATGAGATTTTCTTTGAAAGTACATGAAACTTATAGATAGATTTAGGAAAAAATTCATCTTTAAACATTAAACCTTCCTAGCTTGAGCATGTTACACATCATTAACTTGGGCCTTAAAAAATTGTGTCTTTTAGTAATGTATTATAATTCCTTCATATTTTTATATTTATCTTTAAATGTTTATTGCTATTTTGAATAGTATCTTTTCTTTGTTACATTATTAGATTGAATATTAATGGGTTACTGGAGGGATGATTTTGATTTTTGAGTGTTGAAAATAGATTCCAACAAAGTACTACTAACAATCACAAATTTTGTCTTATAAAATTTTATACCTCTTTTTTGATATCTTTGCACTGACTAGGACCTTTATAAAAATGTTGAATAGTATCAATTGATGTATAGAAATTTTTGTTGTAAGTTTCTAATAGTCACTTTTTACCAATCCCCATTCATAACTTGCAAATATTTTTTAAAGATTAATTAATTTTGTTTTTTACCCAAAATGTCTGTGAATATTGAAATTATCACTTGGTTCATCTCATTTAGTCACCTAATATAGTGGGTTTCTTAAATAGTACTTGAATTCCTGCATGGAGTCTTGATTGGTCAAGCTGTATTATTTATTTTTTGCCTGCTTTCCTAATATTTTATTTACATGATTTGTATCAATGTGCCTTTAGTTTTCTTTTCCTGTACTGTCCTGCCCAGTTTTGATTTGGCATTCAAGTTATACTCGTTTCAGAAAACTATTTGATTAGTGTAGCAGAGACATCTACTTACCTCCCAATATAGCTCTCAATTTATATTTCTCGCTCTTTTTTTGATAAGAGATGTCTGATGAGATTTGACATATTTCCTATTCATTTTTATGTAGGTGTGATCATGTAATAAATTCTCGTAGAGCTGTCATATTACTATGTGAAACTCTTCTAGATATAAACAGAAGTATTGCATGCGATTTTCAGGAAGTTTTCTCAAAGAATAGGTATGCATTCTTATTCTTCAGCTTTACTTTATCTGTTTGGCACACTGAGCATGATGCCTATTAGTGCTGGTGATATTTTTATTCCTTTTATTTTAGTTACCAAAATAACTTATTTAACATAAGAATCTCTCCCTTAAATATTTGTTAACAATATCCTATACATCTGTAGTTTGTCTCATTAACTACCCTCTGAGTTTCCTTCTTGGGAAAGGATTCTCCGAGTAACCATGGAGTTGCTGTTCTCCAAACATTTGTTAAGTAGACCTTCATAGTCCAAAGAGGAGACCTGGGTACTAAGGACATGTACTACTCATATCTTCCTTCAAGAGAAACTGTCAGGAAAAACATAGTTGAACTATAGCCTGCAGACCACACTTTCAGATCCATCGCCATGTTCATGCTCAGGACACACTTACAACATACTACCACCAGCCAATGATGGAACATGGTCAGAGTGCACTAGACAAGTCATCTATGCTTAGCATTGGTCCATGCTAAATATTATCTTTTACTCAAGGACCCCCTACCGGCATAGTTGAAACTTTTTCAGAACTTTACCATTGTCAGAATCTTCTACTATTGGAAGAATCTACCAAGTCTTCCTTCTCTCTCTTCTTTTGCAGGGGACAGACCACCATCATATGGTGCAGCCACTCCCTGCTTATTGCTCTTTACCCTCCTTTATTCTTTCATAGTATTTTCCTTAATAACTGTCTTATGTTTTTAAATTCATTTTGGTATATGCTTCTCAGAGAACCTGTACTAATGCAGAGTGAAGGCATTAAAAATGAGAAAAGAGAGCCCTGGCTGGCGTAGCTCAGTGGATTGAGCGCAGGCTGGGAACCAAAGTGTCCCAGGTTCGATTCCTAGCCAGGGTACATTCATGGGTTGCAGGCCATAACCCCTAGCAACTGCACATTGATGTTTCTCTCTCTCTCTCTCTCTCTCTCTCTCTCTCTCTCTCTCTCCCTCCCTTCCTCCCTCCCTCTCTTCCCTCCCTAAAAATAAATGAATAAAATCTGTAAAAAAAATTGATAAGTTAAAAAAAGAGAAAGGAGGCACTGCCAAGTAAGCAAACACATAATCCACTTAGAATATCATAGTGATAATTAGTAATAAAGCCACTGAATCTCAAAGTTTAAAGAAAAAGTAGAACTGAAAAGAGACCTGGGAAATCCAGAGGCATGGTGGTAGGATGAGAGTTTCTGTGTCTGCAGTGGGCCTGTGGTCTGGTAGCCACTCATCTCATCCTGCTTGTGAGCATGATGTCATGGGTGAAATAGCTTAATGTGACATTCTGCAGGGTATCCATTAGAGAAGTCCCACACTGAGCAGAAATCGCCCTCCTCTTGTACCTCTACATGTTCAGACATTGGCTGGAAGTAATTCAAGGGATGAATGGCCTTGGCATGAGGAATCTGAAGATGAACAGCTACAGGTTGTCTGGCAATTCTCTCTCCCCTCATCCTGACCAGCAAGTCCTCTTGGAGGAAATATGGTAGGTTCAGCTCTCTGACTTCCACAGGCTCCTAATTCCATTTTGTCTAATATTACTATTGGAACATCTATATTCACCTAGACTACTGTACTTACTATAGCTAATATTATACTTGACATAACTATTAATCTATCTACAAATACTTAGCTATTAATACCTCTACTAATTATCTGGTGGCTAGGTTATTGATTAGCTAGATAATTTAATTAGTGGATTGTTACTTGGACATTATATATGCCATTTTCTTATTATTATTTTCTTTTGTTTTAAATTCTATTTTATCTGTTATTAATATTGCTATACCTTAGTCAATATGTTTCCTGGAATTTTATAAATGCAGCAACTATTTGCTTCCTCACCAGTTAATATTAGACTTTTCTTTCTAATGTTCAAGAACATAAAAATAAACAACATTCAAATAGCAGACCTCTTACAATAAAGCATATTCAATCTGAATCTCATAAAATGGAATAGTAATTCTCAGTAATTAATTTGCAAGTATGAAAAATATTGATGGGTGGAGGAATTGTTATGATAATAAAGCATTCAATATCTCCCTCTGTATTTCAGAGAAAGCACAAAAAGTTTCCAGATAATATGTGTAAAAAGCATAAGTATTAATGAGATGTGAACTAATAGGGGCTGCTGTTTATATCTACCAAAACCAATTTTGGAAGGAAATAAAACAGAAACTAAATGATACACCAAATCCAACAGTTTTTTTTTAAGCTTCTATGTTCTATGCTCTTTTTTTTCATTTTAAATAATTCACTTGTATTGAATTTCTCCATTACTGTTTATCCCCCTATACCATCTTCCTCCTCTACTCACTACCCCCCACAATCACCGTCCTGTTGTCTTGAGACACTCCCTTGTGAAGACTGAAGTCTGTTTGTGAACTGGTTTATACATGTCGATTATGCCATGGGGGAAGGGTAAGATAGAGTAAACAGCCTGGAGTAGAAGCCAACCAGAAGTTAAAAGGAGATTTGTCAGAGATGAAAGGTTCTAAACTTCTACTCTTGCCCCTTTTCCCTATTGCCTTAGAATGGTCTTTGGCTGTCTCACCTCTATGGGGATCAGGCTAGTCCTAGCTATATTAGAGGGACACTAACAGGATTGCACAAAAGTCCTACTGGGTAAAGATCTGTTGGAAAGAAATGTTACAGATCCATCACACTTACTCTCTCCAAATTCTGAATCCTTTGGAAAAAATTCATTTACACTGATACATTATGTAGAGATTTTAAAAATTAATCCTTAGCATGAACATAAAAATAAACAACATACTATAATAAAGAATCCTTTTGAATCTATTTTCATTGTTGATAATTTTTCTTAGTTTTCATTCAAGTTGAATTATCTCTTTATGGTTGTAGTTACTTTTTTACTATCAGACTTTGTACATGAACAACTATTTTTTTAACATTGATTTCTCAACAAAATATTGGCAAATCAAGCCTGGCAATATAGAAAGAGGATAATACATCATGACCAAGTAAGATTTATCCCAGAAATGTAAACTTAGTTCAACATTTAGAAATAATCGATCTATTTTAGTATATCAACAGACTAAAGAAGGAAAATCATATGATCTTCTCAATAGATGCATAAAAAGCATTTGACAAAAATCCAACAGCCATTAGTTACCTTTTTAAAAGTGTCTTAGTAAACTAGGAATTGAAGGAAACTTCCTCAACCAGACAAAGGACATGATAAATGTTTTAAAAAACTAACAACAAAAAAATACACCTGTAGTTAATATACTTAATGGCTGGTAGAAGAATGAATTTTAAGATTGATAACAAGGCAATTATGTCTACTCTCAACTATCTCTCTTTACTGGAGGTCCTAGCCAGTACAATAAATAAGAAAAAGAAATAAAAGGCATCTAAATTGGAAAGGAAGAAATAAAACATTCTCTATTCACAAATAACATGATGATCTGCATTAAAAATCACAAAGAATCTATAAAACAGCTATTAGAACTAATGGGTAAATTTAGCAAGATCATTGCAAACAAAATCAATATATGAAAATCAATTGTTGCCAACATAGAGCAATCAAAAATGAAGAATTTATGCAAGCACAGAGATAATGAATTTTAAATACATTATGCTAAGTGAACGTATCCAGACTCAAAAAACAACATACTACAAATTCCATTCATATGACATTGTAGAGAAGACAAAACCATCAAAAATCAAATCAGTGGCTGCTGTGGACAAGGGGTGGGAGGAGGGGATTACTCTTAAAGGGACATGAGAGAACTTTTTGAGATGATTTAAGTATTTATATATTTATCATGGAGGCAGTTACATGGGCGTATTTGTCAAAATTCATAGAACTGTTCATTAAAAGAAAATTAGCTGAATTTAAATTGTACCACAATAAAATTTCACTTGAAAAAAAATCAGCCTATTAAGGATGAATATGATGTTACTCTCATATTTGTTTTTAGTAGACAACTAGTGACACTAGCAATCTGAGTGTATTTCAGTCATTAAAATTGGATTACAGTGACTTGGGGGGGAGGGAAGTAGCCCACAGCAGGCCGGAGAGGCTCAGGGATCAAAGTAACCACACAGGGTGGTCTGATCACTAATTCCCATCAGGTAGTCACATTCCAGGCCTATAGCTTCCTCAGCAAGGGTCAGTCTTTACCTTAAGTGAACCTGTCAGAGTAATTTTCTTTTCTAGACAACTTGAAGGCACAACCACAGGCCCCTGAGCACAAGACAACTGAACCTCGTTCCTGTATACTGTGGCTATGTGCTATCAATGTTAATTACCAACTAAACTGTACCCACCAATGTAAAAGAAGTGTGTGTTTCTCCATTTTGCCTTTTATCCCTACCTCCTGCCTCCTTAATCTACCAACAATGCATTCCATGTAACTCTCCTTACATCTTCTCTTTCAATTCTAATGCATAAAATAAGCCACAACACTGCCCTTCTGTGGAGCATTTTCTCAATCCATTGAGATTTTGTTTCCTGGCATGTCCTGGCAAGAAAGGAAAACAGAAAAGAAAGAAAGCGAGAGATGTGAGACTGGTATAAGTCTCTGCAACAGCTGCTCTATAACCAAATCAGCCTTATTCCTGAAGTAGAGCCTTGCAGGGCCTGGCATAAATGCATGGGTCTCCTCATCCTTGGTGGTCGCTACAGCTCTGCAAGTTGGCCACAAATTCTACTCGCTTCTTTGCCTCCCACTTGCCTATTCCAGAGTTAGCAGCTATCCTTAGGAGAAATTGTCCTCTAATATGGGGCTTATTTCTCTAGATTTCTTGTCTTTTTATTCATCTTATTCCCATAATTCTTCTCTTTGATAGATATTGGGTAACTTCAAGCAGTTTTAATAATAATAATAACATGTCCAGATTTTTTACTCATTTTCATTGTGAGAGCTGGTATTCCACCAGTATGCAAGGGAGCTCTGCCGTTTTCAGCACCTCTGACTCTGCCTTAGTCACCACGATTTGTAATGAATAGGGGGGAAAACTGGGTGTAGAAAGACTGTTTTGCTTTGTTTTTTTATGTTTTTTTTAAATTTTATTTTAATCATTGTTCAAGTACAGTTTTCTTCCCCCTACTCCCATTCCAGGTCACCCACCCAACCCTCCCCCCTTCCCCCCCATTATCCCCACCCCTAGTTTTTGTCCATGTGTCCTCCAAATTTGTTCCTGTAAACCCTACCCATTCCCCCCTGAAATTCCCTCTTCTCTCCCCTCTGGTCACTGTCAGACTATCCCCTATTTCAGTGTCTTTGGTTATATTTTGCTAGTTTTTTTGTTTTGTTGTTTAGATTCCTGTTAAAGGTGATATCATGTGGTATTTGTCTTTCACTGCCTGGCTTGTTTTGCCTAGTATAATGCTTTCCAGCTCCATCCATGCTGTTGCAAAGGGTAGGAGCTCCTTCTTTCTTTCTGCTGCATAGAATTCCATTGTGTAAATGTACCATCCAAAGAACACTGAAACACCAATACAAAAGAACATTTGCACCCCGATGTTCATAGCAGCACAATTTACAATAGCTAGGTGCTGGAAGCAACCTAGATGCCCATCAGTAAATGAATAGATCAAAAAACTATGTTTTGTTTTGTTTTGTTTTGTTAACCCACTGACATACATTTGCTCACCTTCACGGGGGTGCAATTTGTCTTGACCACCATCCTCTAAGGGAGTCTGAGAAATGTGGCTGCTGATGCAGAGTCCAGCAAAAGCAAGAGACCAACCGCCTTTGCTATGTGAAGCTACCACTCTAAATATTCTGATTCATATGACTCATTGACTCAGACATCTGCTCTTCATTTGAACTTTCAGGGTGATAAACATTTTTGCTATATAATTTTTATGTTCTTCATAATGAACTTTAAACATTTATTCTTTAATAAGGACACTTATCTGGCCTTACCCTTTGTACACTCTCATGGCTTTCAGCCTATTCCTTTTTCTAGAGAGATCATGTTCAACTCCTGGTTCCCAGAGGTTAGCAGGCTTTTCCACTTTAGTCCTGTAGGCCTGAGGTGAATTCTTTGCTTGGTCCTGAGCCTACTCTTGCATTTTAATTTCTGAATGTGCAACACCACTTCCCAAGGCAGCCCACTGCCTCTCTTTGCCCAGATTTCTGTGTTTCAGTGGACCACATCTTTCCATTCAGTCAGAAATCACAGATAGTGGGAAGGGAAGGGGGAGACACTATTGTGCTACTTCAGAATACAGTGCCCTTTGTCCTGAGAACAGCTGCCCAGCTTGGTTTGGAGTATAGACAATTTTCTGAGCTAGGGGGTGAAGCAGTAGGAAAGAAATGAGGAGTTTGAAATCACTTTGGAGTGGACTGATTTCCACTGTTTCTAGCTGTGCAGAACGTGGAAGTCATTTCATTTTTTGTTGTTTTAATTCTCAAATAGTTAGAAACTCCTACCTTCTGGTGAGTTAATGTGAAGTACAGTTTTGGTAACAACATATAAGTATCATCCTTTCTAAAATTTAGAGAAAAATTTTAGTGGGAAAATTGGGATAAGCTGAGCCAATGACTTCTCTTTACATCTCATTTTAAAGCAGAATACTGTCATGGTTGGCTTTATTTTGCATGTTATTTTTCATCACTTAATCTTGAATTGTCTTTAAAAAACTTGCCACGTTTTTCAACCTCCTTCACCTGGTTTAAGAGCACTAAATATAAGCCTCCTAATGTTGTTAGTACTTGGACAAACAAGATAAACCAAGGGCATAGCACTGCAGCTGTGAATGGCTTTATGCGTTGAGGATGATACCATATCTGGCAAGTCATATGAATGATAAGGAAGCACTGGAAACACTACTCATAGCTGCACAGATTCAGAAGACCATAGCACACACCCCGGAGGCCGCATTTTGTATCAGTGACTATTTTACTCTGGATACAAGTTTCTAAGCTTCACAAAGAGAACAGAGACAGAATTATATAATTAACTCCTTTTGTAAGGATGTTTTGTTTTAAATCAGTGAATCAGCTTATTATGTTTCATTTGTGATAAAGGGAAAAAACATAAGATGAGGTTAGCCACTTAATGCATTTCAAAAAATGTTGAACCAAATTTTCAACTCTGTTTGTTATTATTTGTGGGGCTATAATGGTATCCTTCAGAATAATCATTATCATTCATATATTACCTATAGTTACTCTCATGCTTTTGTGGCATAGAACATAATGATCCTTTCCACACCCACGTAAATAAATCTCCCCACCCTGTATCTTTACAAATCACTGTGCCATAGCCTCCAAACTAGATACTCCATTAAACTGATGCATAAATAAATTAAAAAGACCAGTAGTCCTTTCTAATTTATATGCTACTTAAAGGTATTATAAAACAAAACTTGCTTTTAACATTTCCAGTCACTCCACTCATCTGAATTAAATCAAGTTCACATATTTGATGGGTAGAATATACTATTTATATTTACGTATCAGTGACTGTTTCCTTTTATAAATGGTTCAACCACCCTCAAGTAAAGCAAACACAGAATATGCATGATTATTCCACATTTTCTGCAAACCTATGGATGCACACATTGGCAGAATGCAGTCCTATGTCTTGGAATAGGAAATTCACAGAGAGGAGGAGATAGTTCTCATTTTCATCTTTAAATATAGTCTGTGTTTTTATAATACACCCAGGTTTTTTGTTTTTTATTTTGGATTTTGTTTGGTTTGGTCCTCTGTGCCTTGGATGTTTTGTTTTTGTTTTCAAAACTAATGGGATCTTCTTATATTACCCATGAAAAGACTTAAGCTCTTGTTTTTCCCTTCTCTGAACAATATCCCACTTCATTTTTCTAAATGCACTAGGCTTTTGTGGTTTCTCCCACATGTTCCTTGAGGAGGTTAGCAGATCTGGAATTTTATGAGGGGAACTGCTCTACGGGTTTCTTTTTTCAGGTCTGGCTGTGGAGAAGCTTCTTTCCTCTGCTCCCCAGGATCGGGGTCACACGCTCTCTTTGCAGCGTGTCAGGAGCCAATTAGAGCCCTGGGTTCCCTCTTCTTCCTGAATCTGCTGGGCTTTTAATGCGATGTTTTAATCTGCTCCTGCTTGACTCCTACAGCTGGTTTTGATCAGGCTCCTCTAAAGAGGAAGTTTCAATTAGCACAGCTCCAAATGTGCTCTGGAGGTATATTTTTACAACTACTCAACTAATAGCACTCTTTGTTCCTCGTGGTGTGTGACTCCTTAACAAACAGCCATTCTTGGGAGTCACCAAGTGACTTTATAGCAGGGCGAGGTTTTGCCAAAACCAGAAGAATGAGACAGCCAAATTGAATTAGTGGTTGAAACACATTAATTTATGCTAGATAAATGTTATTGTGGTCCCATGGGCAAGTACTCAGGTCATAGGCTTTATGAACTATTTGCAGCAAGAAGGCTTTGTGGCAGTAAATCAGCTCTGGAGCAGGATTTTACAAAGGGCTCACAGCCACTTACTCTCTCCAGTTCCTTTAAATTGCTTCCGCCTTTTTTCCCTCTCCTATCACTGCCTTCCATTGAGACAGCTCACCATTTTGTACATGTTTTGTGATATTTAACATATAAGCAGTTGGATTAATGATTTGTGTTGGCTTCGCCTGACTCTGGTTGAGACCTGGCCATCTATTATGCCCATGGCCCTTGCCGCAGGCAGCTGTGTGTTTATCATTCCAGGCTACAGATCTCAGTGGGTACAGAGCTCTGGCTTAGCACCAGCTTTCAGAGTCTGTGCAGCTGGGCAGTAAATGGAAACCTTGATGTCTCACACACAGCACACACAACCCAGTCCTGACAGGGCTGTTTCTCTTCTGGGGAGGAATTAGATCCACTTAAGGCTGGATTATTTCTAGGGTAAGAAAAGCAGAAATAAGTGTTTTCTGGCTGCAAATTGTGGCGAGTGAGGAATGATGCCAAGAAAGAATTATTCATAAATGATAGTGTTTAAACTTGTTTTTATGTGTTTAGATGTATCTCTGCCAAAAAACTGACAAGGCCTCTTTGTTGGCATTTTTTCAGCGAGAGACCACTCACACTGAACATTTTCTTAATAAAGAAATAATTGTAAATCACTGGTGTCTAGGCAGGTGATAAGCAGTTTACCTTAAACATGATCTCTTGCAAAATCCAGGGAAAACAACGGGCTGGGCGAAAAATGATGAATCACTGCCCCCTCCCCAGCCCCCAACTGGCTACTCCACAGCCACCAAAAATGCCCGTGTGTCAGTCAAGGCCCTGGAAAATGTAAGATCGTGAATAATCCATGGGCTTTGGAGGTGGCTCTAGATTTCAATGCTGATTCTACTTCTTGCTGGTTTTGCAGTTTTGAGCAATTTGTTACACTCTGTTGTGGCAGAGAGACTGTGCAGTGGTATGACCACTGCTGGACCCTGAAGCTAGATACAGTGAGTGAGCCAGGACAGAGGTCGCTTCCTGTAAATGCCCTCAGAGACTGTCTGATTGGCCTATTTCCTGTGCCCCATGGTTCCTGGAAGTGGCTGTTGCCCTTCCCCAGGAAAACATGTAAGGTGTTTTCCCTTTGACTGGGGCAGGTAACACCCTAGTACCCATCCGTCCTGCCCTTTAGCACCCACCATGAAGCATGGAAGACATCCATGTCATCATGCTGCCACCCAAGACATGCCTCATATGACAGTCCCCTGAGTAAACTCTTGATATCAATAATGGAGCTGTCAGCTTGTTTCTTTGGTTGGTCTCTCAGGTGTGGGAAAATTTACATGATATCTGTGTCCTTACATATTAACTAGAGATAATAGTAATACCTGCTTTTGCAGTGTTATGATCAGTGAAGTTCATGACTGTAAATCATTAACAAAGTCAATGGAGTATAAGGTAAGCTCTCAAAAAATGATAGTTTCTGCTCATTATTGGTGTTGTTAGTATTACTACTGTTGATCCAAAAGAAGAAAATCTCTTCATTTATTTAAATTCTCCAGTGGCTTCTGGAGGGAGTGGCTGTATTAGAGAGGTTGCCTTTTCCTGGCATAATTTAGCCACAAATGAAGTAAATTCAAACTATCATATTCTGTTCAGCCATTGACGACCTACCTAACCTCCAACCCTCCTCTAAACTAATGTTTGTTTTTATATTTGAAGATAGCAGCTATGACACTCATGTTGGATATTTAGCATTGGGCAGAGAAGCTGGTACATGATTGGTGCTCATCACATTTTTGATGAATTCAGTTTTACATTGACAGATGCCCCTGTGTGCTTTCTTATAACTATATGAATATACTTTTCCAGGGTGAAATTTTCTCCAAAATTCATCATAAATTCCCAATTCAACAACATATCTTTTTCAGATAAAAAAAATGTTTCTGCCCCATTTCATATTGGAAAAGAAAAAAGAAAAAATGCAGTCAACTTCCAGGGCCTTTAAGCTTTCTGAATTGATTCAATTTCATGTATGTTGCTCTTGCCGAGTTACCAACTAAAGCTCATGCAATTGTTTGCTGTGCAGTTGCTATTATTAGTTGCTATGCAGTCATTACCTAGTTACTTGGCTGATTTAAAAAACAAAAATGTAAATTTAGTCAAAAATTCCTGAATTACCTGTGTGTATAAGTACAAAAAAATTTTTATTTGTCCTGCCTTCTATTTTTAATGGGACTTCTTCAAGACCAGGTCCTGTGTCTTTTCAAACTTCAAAAAAATATCTGTGGCACCTTTTCCAAATTGTACTAACATGAAATAATGCACCTGACTTAATTTCCCATGGCCAGTCTAACTCTGTAAGTCATCAAATAGAATGTTTCATCCTATGGGCTTTTTACCGAGTTCCTAAGGAAAGTTAAATAGAATCCCATGTGGAAATAGTGTTGAGCCTCAATACCTGGGCTTTTCAAAAATCTGTTATCCTCAATATTAAAAGCTCCAGAGGTGCACGGATCCTGGATGTCTTCTTGCTCCCTAGTTTAGCCCCCATCCCTACCATGGTTCCTGACACGCAGGCCGTGAACTATTTGTTGAAACAATCATTTAGTTCATGAAAAAAGAGTTGGCCAATAAATTATTATTTCTTCTTATTTCTGACTTTTCCTTGTCATATTTTATTCTTGTTTTTTTCCTCATTCAGATAAAACATTTTGTTTTGCTTCTTTAACCATTTTTTGTTTACTATTGAAATCATGTCTGCAAGTCTGTTTCTATGGGGAGAAACTGGATCTGATAGCATTAAGTTTTATAGCAAACAAATGATGAAATTGCCTAAGAATTTGTCTCATTCCAAGGATGCTGATTTCTAAGTTGCAACCAATAGGGGTCGTTTATTGTGGCACTTTCTGAGCAGCTCGAAGTCCTCAGTGCATTAACAGGCCACAGTCCAGTGGGTAACATCACGAAGGGCATCTGTCTGGTGGCAGGCATCACAGGGCTCAAAAGCTCCCCATGGGGATGCCTAATCAATAGAAGTTCTATGCTCAGGATTTTGTACATTTTGTAAATTAGGCCAAAGCAATAGGACTTTGTGGCAATTATTCAGACAGTGATGTAAAAAGATAGCCTGACAAACAAACCTCCATAATCCACTTACATCTCACAGAAGCCAAAGGGTTGGAAAAGCCTATTAACAAGCTCCCTGCCTGTCTGTTTGGAGATGCTGTTAAATCGAGAGCCTCAGCACCTGAGGCTGTCTGTTAATAAAGATCGTTTGTAGCAGATTTCTGTTCTACTAAAGAATGGACATAAAACAGCATAATTTAAGATATGTCAATAACTCAAGGCACAAATGCCAAACATAGTCTGTTCTGCCTTTATAAAACGGAGCCAAGAATATACAAGGAAAGTGCCAGGAAGGCTTCTGCCGACTGAGTTTAGAGATTGAGCATGATGAATAATGTGATCCTTCAAGTTAAAACAACCTTGGTGGTGGGTATCTCTGTGTCTTTTCTGTACTGAACTCCAAGGATCTTTTTATTTAAGCGCCAGTGGGACTCCTAACCTCTAGTCCTAGAAGATGCCTAGAAACCTGTGCCCTTTGTCAGCCTCGTGAATTCATAGTAGCTTGTGAGTGCTTCATTTTTCTTTCTCATTCTTTCTGTTTTGCTCCTGAGTAGCATTTAAGGGTTGTTTGGGAACAAGTCTTCACAGACTCTCAGCTAGGGTTAAATGTCTTAGGAATATTCACTAATGAATCTGAAACTACCAAGCACTGTGTCACCCCTTGTTTTATGTATTTGATTGAGCATAATAGTCTGTTTTCAATGACTGTGCTATATTTTTAACACAAAAATGAGGACCAAAAAGTCGATATTCCTACAGCATTTATCTGGCACTTACTGTGTTACAATAGCAAAGGCTGATTGATGGCATTGTCAATGAGGGCTTCGGAAGGATGAGGACGTGCGTGGAAGGGAGGACAGCGCAGCACTACACTTGTGTACTAAACCCTGCCGTGTTTAACAGGCCCATAGATTGAAATGTAACAGACTGTCTCTCACATCAGGTTTGGGTGGGTGGTTGAGGCTGAGTGATATTATCTGCTCTATTAGAAGGCTTCTCATGAACTGAGTGGTGGCTTTAATTAAATCCAGCAGGTTGAGAAAAGTAGTTTGGCAGTTGCAATTGATTTATTGTGTTTGTGACATCTGGGCCTGATTTATTGTATTGACTTGCAGAATTGTTTTTGGACACTTACCCTGCGCATTCTCATTCTGGTTTGGGGGACTCAGCCTGTAAATATGTAGTGTTCTCATTCTACTGTGATTTTAGTTTTCTCTTTGCAGTTTTCTTCTTTCACTGGAATTCATCTTGTTAAAATGTGATTGAAAGCATGACATATTGTGGGTTTGTGGGCATGAACAGAGCTATTGGAAAAGTAGGGCTCATTGAAGTTCATTGTCAGCATCCCAGCTCAGTCTGTGGGGTGAGAGAATGAGAGGGACTGACAGTTTTTTTATCTTAGTCTATAAATTGCCAACTATTTGCCCAATATTATGTCTATCTGAATTTTAAAATTTAGATTTTAGATATAAATATGAACACAATGTCATAGAAAGTTTGTTTCAATTATCTGAAAGCAGTGAGAATATTCAGCTGGATATTTACAGACAATTTCTCCCAACCCAAATTTTACTGCAGGCAAGTCAATTTTAGAAAGTCTACACTTCAAACTCCATAAAGCATGATTGAAAGGGAGGGGAGAGAAGAGAAGCGTCAAGCTTCGATTTCATCCACGGGGGAGGGCAGAGATGCACGCAGGTCCCAGGCAGCCTACATGCCTCACTCGACTTCAAATGCGTGGTTGCACCTTCCAGGCACAGACGCCCAGCATTAGAGCTCTCCGTTTCCTACAGCTGGGGCTACTTAGCCCATACCTGAACCCCCAGCCAGGGTTCTGGAACAAATCAGGGAAAATTCAAGAAAGTCTAGGTAAATCTCTCAGGCAAATCAACTTCAGGTCAGCCTGTGGCTTAGCTTACTTTGACCTTCTGCCACAGGATTAGAGGCTAGACTCTGCCATTGTTCTTTGTAGTCAGCCTCTCAGTGGCATTTAATTCACTTAGAATGGCTTCCTATTTTATATTCTTGCACTTGAGTATCTATTTCAGTACACTACCCTGTTAGTCTTCATTGATTACTTTTCAGAATACCCAGAGTACAACCTTGAGCCCAAAGTCAGGACTTAACCTGACACTAACCACTGATGACCCACTACGGTCCAGATACTCCTCTATGGGCTACAGCTGGGCCTACTAATGTAACGTAACACTGTGCTGTTAAACTAGGGTCGCACACAGACGATTGCATGTCTTAATACACAGTGTGATTCATAGTCTTTCCTTTAAAACCCTGATTTTTTTTCTTTTGTGGAGTTAGTTTAAATAGGGAATGATTGCTCACCACCACTTTACAGAGCTATCTTGGGTTGATTTGAAAACTTGTACTTTTATTCTCCATGGTACCTGAGTTGCTTCAGATAGCTCATGAACTAACTCATTTGATTTTCTGGTGGCTGTTTAACAGAATTCTTCGAATTGGATTAGATAGGATACGTGAAGGGAAACTCAGCAATAAGAGACACTCAGTGAACATCCACTTCTATTTAAAACATTCGCAGCCATGGATTTTGGCCTAGTATGAAATCTGCTTGGAAAAACCTCATTTATCCCCAAGTCAAGTAGGAAATAATGCCAAATTACTTTTCAAAAATGGCTTTACTGAAATAATTTATATACCATTGAATTCACGTTTTTAATTGTACAATTCAATGTTTTTTAGTCAAGTTTTACAAAATTGTGCAGACTTCATGAAAATCCAAGTTTCATCACCCCAAAATAACCTGGTCCCAAAGAAATAATTAGTTATAATTTTATATATGAATAATCTTAAATCAATCATAAAATAATATTCTGCACATAGCTTAGGGAGAAAGTATAAAGGATGTTACATGCTTTAACACTGCACACTGAAGTGCTTTCATGGCTGCCTCATTCAGATGACTTGCTTGACCTGATCCAGGGGTCAGACTGCAATGCAGCCTGCCCTTCATATAGAAAAAAATCTGAGAGATTATTGAAAATAACTCATTCTAAAGTAGAATACTTGTACATGTGCACAAAACTATATCACATATTACCCTGGCCAGGTAGCTCAGTTGTTTGGAGTGTTGTCCCAATACACCATGGTAGTGGGTTCAATTCCCAGTCAAGGCACGTACAAGAATCAACCACTGAATGTGTAGATAAGTGAAACAACAACTCAATATCTCTCTCTCTCTCCCTCCCTCCCTCCCTCCCTCCCTCTTCCTCTTTCTCTTTCAAATCAGTTCTTTAAAAAGTACATCACTTATTAGACAGAAAGAACTGTGGCTTCTGTGCCAAGATCACACGAGGAAATACTTCCTCATTATTAAACAACATCAACCTTATTTTACCTGTGTTGTTGGCTCCCTGCACATACCTGCAAGATCCTGTACCTACAAGGTGAGCACCAAGATTTCCAGGGCCACATTTGCTAATAGATGCAAAGAGCTGACCCTGAAAGTGCAGCAGGAAGAGAAGCTGGAGTGTTCTCTGCAGTGGCAAGTGTGCACTTCTTCACGTCAGACGTAATGATCCTAAGGGGGCTTTCAGGTGTGCTGGCCAGACTCAGTAGGCTAGAGAGCAGACTAGCGAGATATGGAGCATTTAAAATTTTGGTCTATGAGTGAGATGTGGATTTATTGAAGAGTCCCTCCTGAAAAACTAAAGAATTCACCTGAATTATTCAAAATAAAAGGCAGACTGTTTGCCTTTACTTTCACTAAAAGATAACATGATACTAAAGAAATAGTGAGTACGGAAGGGTTTGCTTTGGCAGGCTCTCCGACCTAGTTTACAAGTGTTTTTCAAGCAATTTTCTTTTTATGAACAAGAATGTACTAGACCATGGGGGGAGTGCATGATTAGGCATTTACCTGAGAAGGGTTTAAAATCTAGTTGAAGTGAGCCTCCTTGAACAAATTATCAGAGTCAATTCTTACTGCAAGAAGTAGCTTCCTTTAAACAGCTGTGGTAGTGATTGGGTATAAATAATATCAAGACGGACACTTGGTGATTTCTGATAAATGTGGTCAGAATAAAAGCTACCTAGATCCACCATCCCTTTCCTTTCTACCTCTTCTTTGTCCACCCAAATCCCCTATTGCCTCTCAGGAGACAGAAACTTTTCTGTTATTGAATTGATCAGACAGATATAATCCCGTATTGTTAATAATGGGCTTCAGCAGACTAGAAAAGCAGAAACAGAGGAGCTCAGCCAGGATGATAACCGAATGCCCCAGCAACGACTTTCCATTTTTCCCATTAAATGTTCATTCTCTTATGCTGGCCTGTGTATTTTCTAGGGAAGGGCTGTGATTTTGAAGTCTTAATAAAATCCCAGCACCTCATGATTTAAATGCAGGTTTATTTCTTCAGCTTCAAGACAAATTAGCAGTATATTCCCTCCTCACTCTCATTTTGTATAAATCATGGGTTGATTACGTGCTGACACACTAGTACTTACTATTATAGAAGTCATGTTTTTTATCATATTCCACCAGCAAAGCATTTGTTTTAAAAGTGACAGATGTGATCTACAGGCAAGTGGATGCAAGGGTCATATATTATAAGGTGCATTATTTACCTACAGTTGATGGTCTTATGGACTGCGGCATTTTACAAGGTGGGGGGTCCAACATGGAATGTATTTATAAAAAATTGTGTATTTATTCTTACATGTTTAAATTTCAGTCACCTTCAAAGTGCTCTCCACTTGATGCAATACACCTACTGAGACTTTTTTTCCACCACTCACAACAGCTTTTGAACTTGTCGATGTTGATGTCTTTTAGTGCTTCTGCCATTTTTTTTTGTTTGTTACAACTCTTCCACATCAGCAAAACGTTTCCCTTTTGAGGACTTTTTGCATCCAAAGAAACAAAAGGTCACTCAGGGTGAACAGGGAGGGTGGGACATGGGAGTCATGCCATTTTTGGTCAAACGCTGCTAAACACTCAGCATGGTGTGGGGAGGTGTGCTCATAAATCACCCATTGTGAAATGGGCAGACCCACTGAACGAGTCTTCAGAAAAATTCACTGAGGCCAAATGCAGCCTCTCACAACTGATGCAGGTGGGTTCCTAGAACATTCACCTAGTGGGGAAAGCCTATACTATCAGGGGCCCTCCTTCCAAAAGCTAAATCCAGGATTTTAGGGGGTTCCCCCCTTGTATTTGCAAAATTAGACTGTTTGTATTTTGCACAAGATGGAATTTTATTTCCATAATAGTAAAAGTCTAGTTTGCTTAGGTGGGGTATCCGCCTAAATAATTTTTAAGGACGTAAAAGGATGAGAGTCTGTCTTATCTTGAGTTTTATTTCCATATAGCACTTCAGGCTCAGCAGGCAACTGCTTGAGGAAGACATTTCCTTGATGAAAGTCCTTGACCTGGATGTACTTTTTCCTTCAGTGAAATGTTCTCATGAGCACCTTATGACTACACTTTATTGTTCTAGAGACTTTTGTCTTCAGCTGGAATCTGAAATACTTTTAATGGTGCATCAATGATGAAAGAATTAATCAATACAAAATTTTTTTTCATTCAGTTCTGCTAATTTCAATTTAATAAGCTCAATTAAATCAAAGGGTAAAATAGATTGGGAAGGAGTTTAAATTTAAAGGTGGTTCAAAGTATACAATTTAAGTGTTACATAACTGCCACCTTATTTTAGCGATAAATTAAGAGTGGTTTTATTGAGATTTTTATTTGACTTGCAAAGCATGAAAAAATCTTTAATTAAAGAATTTATTAAGACATTCAATGACTTTTTTTTTAAGAGGAGGGATTATCTCTTTTAAACTAATTGACATGACTTATGATCCCATAATGAGATTGTTGTCCCTAAAGCCTTGTTTCTAAAACAGACTTTAACTGACTGGTTCTTGATCAGAGAGTTATTCCAGGCCGGTTTTGGATAAACGTGCCACACACATTCTTGAACAGCACCTGATCAGGCAGATCAAGGAATAACAGATTGGGAGCAGGACTTGCAAGATATGAGAAGAAAGGTCTTTTTAGAGAGGTAATCTTTGTGAACCTTCTCATCCTTGTATTTTAACCCTTCCAATCCTATTTATTCTTCTAGAACATCATTTGGTTCCTAGTTTTACTATTTTCCCTTCCAGTTGTTACTGTACCCACTTGGTCATTCCTCTAATTAAAATATACCATTCTATTTACTTTCTGGCTCATTTTTCAAGTTGACTGGAAGATGTCATCACAAAAAAAAACCCCAAAAACTGGGTGTCCCTGAGTTGGACCATCTGAGTGTCCCTACTGGTGGCTGAAAGCTTTTATTCCTTCAGCCTGGTTTGTCCCTTTCTCATTCCAAGTTTGTATCTTCTCAGCTGCAGTGCCAAGTAGGTTTCCTGGCAAGAATTGAAACCCATGCCTTCTGAGACCACTCTTTCTATTTATGGGTAGATCAGATTGCTAGGAAGAGCTTTCTAGGGATGCATTGAAATCTGTGTCCTGTAGCTCCTACCAGTACAACATATTTGTAAGCTAAGGGGATCCTGCAGAATATAAGTGTTAAATGCAACCATCAGGCCATTATCGGGAAGACTCATGTGAGAACTAGACTTGTTTTCCTGCTCAAAATCCCTCTCTTCCCCACCTCGCCTCCTTCCCTTCTCAATCCTTCTTCCAAGACCAACCCCTCTCTTTGACCCCTGATCTCATCTGCATCCTAATCAGTAAGGGAACCTGATCCAACTGATATTCTTTTACTTAAATCTCAAATTGCCCTCTTTCTAAAGTACCATTTCCTTTATGAATTTGCTTTCATCTACCTTATGCCACATAAAATAAAATAAATTAAATTTAGTCTCCCCTTGGCCCTGCTACTTTCCAAATAATCTCACAATTTTGTGTCTTCCTCTTTTTCTATCAAACTGTTTTACTAAATTTGTATAACTGCTGTATGTTTTACATTAATTTCAATAGGCAGCAAAGGTGCTATTCAGCATACTGTTTTATGGATTTGAAATAACCTAGAAATTGACAGCTTTCCTAAAATAGTCAGTGGCTTAGTTTTGATAGAAACAAGTTTATAAGATTAAAACAAAAAATTGATACTGCCTAATGGATGAATGTATATATCTAGTCTAATCTCTTTGCACATAGGAATAATCTTCTAGGAAGATTTTCATCTTTGTGTCACACTTAAATAACACATAACTCTCCTTCACAATTCAACTATGCAAAAATGGGAGTGGAGTAATATACTATTAAAAGATGTTCTAAGGTATTAATTTTTGTGATAAGTAGAATGTATTAATAATGGACTGTGATTTAAAAGAAAATCCCAAATATTACAGACATATTGTGAGCATTACTCAATATACATGTGGCAGGATGGAGTACCTGATGCCCTTTGTAAACTTTTATTTCCTTTACCTCTCACCTTGATGAGATGGGGTCTTTGGTAAGACACCATAAAGAGACAGAGACTTACCATGAAAACATCAAAGATTTTCTATGAAAATATATAAAAGTCAATATTTGTTAAAAGAGGAAATGATATGTTTTGTGGATATATTGCTCTGAATACTAAACTCACTCCAAGGAATATTGTGAAAAGCTACCAGCCCATTCTAATAAAGTAGGAAATGAAGAAGAAAACAGAGGAGTTACAAAAATCCTGGAGAACTATGAGGGTAAACCTCATTCTCCTAAAACAAATGCCATAGAGCACAAATTTCTGAAACAAATGAAATGCAGAGAATTTTTCATAATATAAAATTGTTACAAAAAATTACTAACAGAGTTCTCTTTAATAAAGAAGATTCCTGGCACATTCAAAATGATTCATTCTGTGATTATTTAATTATTGCAATATCCAGGTCCTAATATGAGCTATATCTGTAAATAAGAGTTTATTGTATAACGTATTCAAATAAAATTCATTTGTATATGTGCATGTGAAAATTTTGTGAAATATTCCAAACTCTTAACATTCTCACATTATATTTCTATAATTCACAGGGATGTCTAAAGTTCCCTAAATTCTGAGCACCATGTAAAATCAAATTTGATTAAATCAGTTTTCTTCAATGGAAGAGAATATTACTTAAACCTCTGTGACTAGTGACCTATGGTTGCTCTCTGTTACATGTGATTTGCAGGTCGAGTCTGACTTAAAGCCGTGGAACACAGCGCTGATTCATTAGTCCATTTTAATTCATGTTGAGGCACAGCTAAGATCCCATGACTGTCTCTACCTCTGACCCAGAACTGTGAGGAAAATCCGTCTCTTTGATGTCGCCAAATTATTCAGGCTTCCATCACTGGGACTGCAGAGACCCTTAAGGAACTAAAAGTTCACTATTTTCACCACAAAACCTATGGAAATACATTATTGTTGTCGTACAATGCAAATGCAGTTCTCACATAGAAAGAAAAAAGTGCCATGTATTTCTCACCATCAAATAAAACCATTAATATATGTCCTAAATTCGTGAACATTGTAGGCTCCAAAAGCAAATGAGAAAAGTAGACAACAAACAGCATTCATGATACAAGTTCACAAAGTTTCTCACATAGAAGGGATTTTGGCATTAATTCAGCATAGCCCCTTGTCTTAGAATTACAGTGACTGAAGATCAGAAAATTTAAATTACTCAAGAGTGCATAGTTTGTCAGAGGCGAAGCCAGGACAAGCTCTCAGGACTCCTGATTTCAGTCTAGTCTACTGTACCAATAATTAGTTGCTAAGACAATTTTATATTCCTTTTGATGTCTTTAGGTGTGGGAAGTCAACTCTAGGAAGCATGTATTTTCCTAGAGAGTGCATTATCAACAAAGGTCATATCACCCCCAAAAGGGAGATTAAAAAAATCTGAGAAATTGGATGTCAAAATGGTTTGTGGCCTTCCTAAGGGCCACATACCCATGGCATCCAGGTTTCAAGGTGAGGGGAAGGGTGAGGTAGGAAAAGAAAATATTAGAAAAAGAATGGCTTGAAAAATTCCTTAGTGGTGATAATTTTTAAAAGATCAAGAAACGCTGCTCTGGACCCAAGTCCGTGGTTGGGATCTACCATGGACTTGGTAGATCCCAACCATGGATCTACCCAAACATTGGCTGATTACAAATGCTGAGCACTCAGTTTGTTTTTAGGGTGAAGCCAGTAAGCTGGGATGCGGAAGCATGCTTTGTCCTTTCTTTCCAGTTTGGGTGGCCTGTGGTAAAACACATCAACCCCTTCTTTAGAGGGCCAACATTACATCTTCATCACTTTATAACCAGAGTACAAGTAAGAGAGAGGTTACACAGTGTGCTCTGTACTGTGAACAAGGAAAATATAGGGTGTTGTAGGAATCCAAGAGAAAGGCTTAATGTAGTGGAAAATGTTCAGAAAGTCCTCAGGATCTAAACACTACTTCTGTGCCTTAACAGTTATCTAAAAGCTTTTCGACTCAGGGTGTCCAAGTCTCAATTTCCTTACCTATATATTTGGGATTGTCAACTTTAAATGATTTGGGAAGAAATAAAAGAAATTATGTGTATAAAGCCATAAACCTGAAACATGGTAGTCACCAAATAAACGACATGTAGCATTATTACTATCGCCTGATACTATGTTCAGAAGCCATTAGACCTAGACTAGTTCTATATCAAATTACTTAGTAGGCAGTTTTTTCTTGGAGATTTTCTTATAGCCTCTTTTGAAAAACTCTCCCCCTTGGTCTTTGCCCCTTCATACTTTGTCTTCCCCCACTCTCACACTCCCTGCCTCTGCCTTGGGCCCCCTTGGGCTTGGTTTGCTGACTGTGGCAGCCAGCTCTGCTGGCACAGAAATACCTGAGTCAGCCTGAACTATTGATGTCATAATTCAGCACAGGCATCACCCTCACCTTATGCTTCTGCCCTCCCATCCCCAGGAGGCTAGAGTAAAATATCTCATTAATTTATGTTTTCTCCATAAGACCTTTAACTCTTTGAGTGTAGAGATTCATTTATTCAACAAGTAATAACTGGGAATTTACTCTGTTCTAGGCACCATTCTAAGTAAACCGTTTCAGGAATTTTTCTACAACTATGAACAAAACAAAAATCCTGTCCTGCTGGAACCTGTATCCCCACAGGGTAAAAAGTGATGTAAACAAGTAAACCATAGAATTTGTTTATGGTAAATGCTAAGGAGGAAAAAGGTAATGAAGAAGGATAATATGTTTGGGAAGGATTGTATCTTTAGAAAGCCAGCTGAAGTCCCCTACACACACACACACACACACACACACACACACACACACACACAAGTGATATTTGAGAATCAGACTTGAGCGAGGGAATGGGAAGAACCTTAAATACCAAGCATTAAGAGGTGTGTGTTCATGGCTGCCAGAGGGCCAGACATGTGGATCCACATAGATCATTTTCGGAATGTTGACTTTTACTCTGAGGGAAACAGATCATGTCTTATGCTTCCTCAAGTCCTGGCCCAGTGCCCAAAACATGCTAAACATTAAATAAATGATTGGTGAATGAACTGAGTCATCACTCTACATACACACATACCACCAATTAAATGATATACAAAGACTAGCTTTGTGGCATCCAGTTTAGAAGGTATCATGTAGTATAAAGCTGAAAATATAGAACCCATTGCAGACAATATTATTTAGCAGAATCACAACAAAATATGCAGCTTTATACCTGCCAGTCCTGTGCTAACAGGCAGAAACTTTGGACTCAGTGGGTAAGTTGAGGAGAGGGGTAGGCAGGATGAAGTGGGCAAAGCACCAGGAGGAACTTCAGACAATTGGATAGCAGCCAGAGTTGACCAATCCGATGCATAAACTACCTAACTAACTCTGCATGCCCTGTCAACTTTATATTTCAGATCAATAATGAATAATGAATAACTTTTTAGTATAAGTATTCCACATTTAACTGTGTTCAGTGTTTTATCTGGCATGCCTACCTTCCACAGGCAAAAGTTAAGTGGAATCTCTGTTTCTAAACTGACTCCTCAACATAGCCTGGCTGCTGCGAACTTTGATTCAACAGCTTGGTTGAAATGCTTTACAGAATGTGAGTCAAAATAATCCAACTTCTATGTGCATTTATTTTTATCCCATAATTTTATATTTATATTGTTGTGTATATTTTATAATATATTTATTAGTATAGTAGCTGTTGATATTTATAAATGTAATTTATATATAATTTATAAGTAAACAATATTGAATATGAATAAGCAAATGTTTATTCCTGATAAGGGAGAGGACTCAAACAAGTTGGAGATTACTATTCTATGCAATAAATAAGAAGCATTGGGAGAGAGAACATTTATTGTTGTCCCAAGAAAATATATATATTCAAATGAAGCAAATCCTTATTTGTTTTGTAACATTGTCACTGAACCATTTAGTTTGGGGAATTTGTGAAACTGTCCAGATATGTTGAAATAGACTTTCTTGTCACATAATAGCCAATAATCTACTAGGCCAAATCACTGTGAGGTAATCACATTCAAACAATTCATTTGATGTATTATTTATCTTATAATAAACAAGAAGTTTGTTTGGACTTAATCCTTACACTTCACACGGTCAGTCATACTTTGTTGTTTTGTTCCAACAATTGCCTGTCCGTCTTGAAATGTGAAAAGATAAAAAATGGAAAGAAAACAAGAAGCCACAGACCGGTCCCACTCTGCGGAATGACAGCATTGTAATACAGAATCCAGAGACAGATGGTGGCTTATAGCAGACATCAATCTTCAATGAGAGTAAATTTAGGATAATGCCCCTCTTTGGTAATGGACATGTCTTTGCAAAGTTATTGCTGACAGCATCCTCTAACGTGCTGATTTGCTAAGACAAGGTTTTTATTGCATCTAATCTTGTCGTAAGGCAGGAAAAAATGGTCGGGTACATGTTTTTCATGTATAGTTTTTACAAGAATTGCCTGCATTACAGAGTGGCTAAATTGTTTTCCATATTTTATGGCACATTTCTAATGTTCCACCACACACAACATTGATCACTCAGTCCATTAGCTTATGATATCCTGAAAGGAGACACTTCCTTTGGGAAAAGCCATTATTTGAAATGAGATGAAGGCTCTGACTACATAGGACAAAGTGGGGTGGAATCTATTCAGCAATTGCTTAATTTCATCAAGGCAAATAATCAGCCAGAAAAAAATATATATATATGTATAAATGTAAGGATTTAAAAAAAATGTCTGTCCTATCTAAATCTGTTATGTCTTCTGAGTGACTTGGATATTTCTTAACAGTTCAAACTATCCCCAGTAAGGATGGGCACAGATTTTAAGGAGCAAAACTTTTTTGTAGTTATATACATAGGAAAATAGGCATTATCAGGGTTTTAACAGGAAAACAGAAAAAATAGAGGGACTGCATTATAGGGCTTTGTTAACACAGGTTGTAGAATAGCTGAGAGATTCACAGGGACTGTGGAGCATCCCAGAGATTTGCAACAACAGAAAGTGCCAGCACCATCAGATGGTCCTTCCAGAGCTGGGACCTTTCAGTGGAGCCAGACCCACTCTGGGGCTGTTTTGGGGGCTGGGACCATAAATCTGTAATCACTGGAGATGTGGGCCCTGGAGGAGACACCACTGAAGGGAAATGAGAACACACTAGATTCTCCCCTTGTTTTGCCCCCTGAGTTTCTAACCGCCCCTCCCATAGGCAAGGAAGCCTTGCAAATGCAGCCCTAGCAAAGCAGAACAAAGCAGAGGGGCAGGGAATGAGTCTGGGAGGCAACAGATAAACAGGTGACTTAGACAAAATTAAACTAGCTTCCTTTCTCTAGCACTTTATTTAATTTGCTTCTGAGCATTATCAGTTCTATCCTACACATAGAGATAATTCTTCCCAAGCTGAAAAAACTTTTGAAATCTTTGCCAGCAGAGGTAAGGGTTGAAGTGGAGATTGGGGGCAAAGAGGCCAAGTGTTCCTCAGAACATGCTTTGGAAAAGGCTGTGGCATGGCTCTTCAGGCTCCTAATGCATGCGTGCTTCAGGAAATGTAACTGAGTGGGAAAACTGAATGCCCTATTGTATTCTGCACCCGAGACACATCAGAATCTATGCGAGGTGCTTCTGCACATGTCCCTTCATCTGCAGAGTGGCCTAAGAGGAGAACTCATATCTCTGTAGGGATATGAGCTATGATATCTTCAGCTGCCTCTGATATCCCCAAATCCTTTCTTTCCTGTAGAGTCTTTTGTATGTGCTGTTGAGGCAGGTCAATAATACCAAGCTCTCCTTTGACAAGAAGCACAGACAGCTCTAGGTAAAGCCTCAGGTCTGGAAACTGAGCAACATATGAGTCACTGTACTGTATCAGAGCTTGGATCCAATCAATTATTTCTCTGACAATAACACAGGTTCATGGAGTACCATGTTTGTTCTTTAGTAAAATTCTTAAACACTTCTAAGGTTGTACTCCAAGTAATAATAGCTTACACTTATTGACTGCTTACTAGATGACAGGCATTGCTAAGAGCATTCTACTTTTATTAATTAGTGTAATTCTTGCTATAAACCTGTTAATTGGTTTTATTATTATCTGCATTTTATGAATGAGGAAATAGAGGCAAAAAGCATTTTTATAACTTGTCTAAATGAATTGTGCTAGCAATTGGTAGAGCTGGATTTAAAGACTGTCCTAAGAATTATAATATAAGACTTTACCATATCCCATGATGGCATTTTATGGATTCATGGCTCATAACGTCACCTAATTCTTTATACAAGAAATTTTCTAATGAATAGTTGTGATTATTTCTTTTGAGAAAAGGCAAAATTACAATTATACTAAATATGTGTATGTTAAGACATTGAATAGGTTTGGGTTTTTAATATACTTTTGAAAAAAGAAATTAGATATGCTTTTTTTGTCATTCACAAAGCTGGCCATAAATATTTTTTGCATCCAGTATTAATTAAATAAAATATTTTAAAGCAAGATAAAGCTACTATAATCTGTTATTGAGGCAGGTCGTCAATACCCAGCAGATTATAATATATTAGGATTTTTTGTATTTCAGATATAAAATCCTAGGGGAAGGGACTGGTGAAGATCTGTTTTGGGGAGGTTTGGGTTTTTTTTGTTTTGTTTTGTTTTGTTTTGTTTTGTTGTTTAATCCTCACCTGAGGATATTTCATTGATTTTAAAGAGAAGGGAAGGGAGAGTGAGCAAAACATCAATGTGAGGGAGAAACATCAATCACTTGCCTCTCACACACACCCCAAGTGGGGATCAAACCTGCAACTAAGGTATATGCCCTGATTGGGAATCACACCTGCAAACTTCTGGTGCATGGGATGATGCTCCAACCAATTGAGCCACCCTGCCAGGACATGGCTGAAGGCCTGTTTTGATGGGAAGGAGCAGAGGCTGGACACTCCAAGAACCCTGGGCCCCAATCAAATTATAAAATCACAAAAATGCTCATCTTGTTTGCCTGGATTGCATTTGAGGCCTGATTCAGTGTCTTTGTCTTCTATTATTAAAAACTAGCAATTAGTGTTGTGGGCCCAGCACTGGACAAATAAGAGTCTAACAAAGATCACAAATGTAGAATCTAATGCCAGCCACCTCTGCTATGAAGAATGCCAGGACAATGAAGGTACCCAATCTTGGGTCCAAGACTGGAGAATGGGAAGGTTGACATCACTTTTATTTACCTACCTTTCTGTCTATCACAACCAATATATAGCTTGCTTTTCTTTTTATAAGTAAAACTTCCTGAACAGGTTAAGGTGGTTCTAGCTCCTATTCTAATTCCTCTAGCTAACTTAAAAACTCATTATATGCTCTCCTTTTAATTTACTTATGTGTACAAAAATTGCTGCTTTGGAGAATTCCATATTTCTCTACTATACACAGCAGAGGAAGGAAGCCTTGATATGTGCCTAAAACTGCCATGCCCAAGGGCCACTTCTAATCATAGTCTTTGTCTCTACTCATTTTATTACCATTGGTGATTTTTTAATAGATCACTACCTTATCTTTTAGCATAGATACTTACAGATTTAATAGATTTATCAAGTAAATTTAATACATTTAAACTTTTAATTCAGAAAACTATGTTTCATTTTTTAATAAGCAGCCTCATTTTCCCTAATGTGACCGATAAAGTCACACTAAAGGATTCCCACAGGCATGTTTGCCACTGGTATCTGCAGTCCATGCCTGCTTGACCCTGACTCAGGTGTCTTGGGACCAGCAGCTGTGGTAACCAAGACTGGGCTTCTTTTATGTGATTAATAAACAATGGCATGTTCCTGGACAGGCCTCGAGGGTCTGACTGCTTGCCAGGCCACTGTCTCCTTCTGAAGGCAGAGCCTGACACTAGTGCTTCCTGGAGCAGCTGTCCCCCTGCCCCCCTCCAACATTCCTTCTCACATTTGGGCCGGACGGACATCTGAGAGGTGTAAGAGGTGGCCTGGCTAGAGAACCTGGTTACTAAGTAAATTGTCTTGTGCAGAGAAGAGAAAGGGCCCGATGTGATCCACCCATGGAATGTGTGAATGTGAACCATACAGAAAGAAGGACTGGTAAAGAGTAGCATAAAAAAAATGAGGGGAGGACAGAAAATAGTGAGTGCAAAGCATGAGAAAACAGAAGTAATGGAGTAAACACCATGTGGTGGGGAACAAAAGTCATAGTGACACACACAATAATAGAAGTGTGGAGAGAGCCAAGAGGCAGACACCAGGGGGGCTGGCTTACGGGAGTGACTATGTGACTCCTGTTAGGACTTTGGAGTATGCAGACTCATGTTCCAAGGCTCCCCAAAACTTATTGTACACCAGGTGAGATGATTTTCTGTGCCTCCTTACTTCAGGATATATCCTTAAAATAAACTCATGTCACCACATAACAAAGCCCCTGTCACTGGGTGCTGCTTCTGGTCCAAAAGAGACCAACACAAGCATTATTATTTTTGTTGAGTACCCATACACACACTGCGCTTTTCAACAATTTAATGCAAAGATTTTTTGCTTTTGACTCCAAATTTATGATTGGTAAAAATATATATTCGCATACCAAAAGTTGAACCCTTTATTCTGAGAGTCGTGTCTGTGAAAATAATGAACACTCATTAATCATATAGAAATGTATTTCTAAGGTATTAAAAACTTAGCTTTTCTTTTATTGTATAATCTATTCTTCTTCTCTAAAACTTATGCATTTCTGTTGTATTACTTATAAAACTTAAAACTTCCTGTTAGGATAACAGAGTAGATGTCACTAACTACTGTAGGCTCTCTAGGGAATAAAAAGTTTTCCTCGTCCCTCTTACAGTCCCTGGCTGAGTCTGAGAAGTAAAATGACAAAGACAGATTAACAGAAGAAAAATATACAAATTTATTTAATATATGTTTTATGTGACACAGGAGCCTTCAGAAGGAAATGAAGACCCACAGAAACAGAGCTATATAATTTTATGCTAGATTTGATGAAGAGTGTGACAAGCATGGAGGAATATGTCGGGTTGAGGAGTATGAGGTAACTGTAGTAAAATGGAGAGACTTAGAAAGGCCTGCTTGTTAGATTTGTCCCGGTGTCCTTTTATGTTCGAAGATAAAGATGCTCCTCTCATCTTGGTGTGGAGAGGGCATCTCTCACATGAGGATTTTATGACCAGCTTCAGGGAAGGGTGAGTCAGAGGGGAGGTCAGAGTTACCTTCCTGCTTCTGCCACCTTCTCAAACTCCTCAAGCTTAAAATAGGCAGTATGCCAAGATGCCATATTTTGGGGTAGCATGTCCTGAACCCCATCAGATCCCATAGCATTTGGTATTTACCTTTGCTAATATACATTTGCAATTATTTTGTTAGTGCTTGTTACTGATGCAAACTTGATGAAGACAAGGAACCACAACTTCTTGCTCACCAAAGCAGTAATCAGCATTCTGTAACTACTTGTCAATTGGAGAGTAAAAGAATGAGGGCCATTGTTATTTTTATTTGCAGGCCCTGGTTCATTATATGTTGTTAGGGGTCTAATTTAGAAAACCAAAGACAAATAAGGCACAGAAATGGGGGACTGCATCAATGTTTAACTTTCCTGTTTTCCTGTTAGTGGTCCTGGTCCTTTCATCAACTGGCCATCATCTTTAGCCCTTGCATAAAAACCCAGAGAGTGCAAATGAAGTGAAGTTTTCATTTCATTTTTATAGTTCTTTGCTACATGATCTGCTTGCACTCACACACAATGAACTGTACTGTCCCTATCACAGTTTGAATTTTGGTACTTGAACTTGTTCTGCTGATTGCTCTCCACTGGCTGCCCATTTGCATAGAAGTCTTAGTGCTAGTTCCTAGCCTACTTGTTCTTGTAGGAGCCTTTCATATTCTGGTAAATTTACAGCTATATTTTCCTAAGGTATCAAGAGAATAACAATCTGAGCAATGTAAAATGTTGGTATTAAGGATCTATAATCAATGGGTGTGAAACAATTCGTTTGAACAAGTTTAGTAAGAAGAATTTTTTCCCAACTTGTTTGTCCATACTTTTTTCTTGCAATATAGCTATGGAACACACCTAGAGAAACACAGCTTTATGGTATCATTGGTAGAATCCAGTTTTTTTTTTTTCACAAAATTAAAAAAATAGCAAATTATTAGACTTCAAATAGTACCATTTAGTTTCTTTTCCCTGATAAAGATTTTCTTGATGTTAGGATGAGAGCTGAACATGGGAAATATGATTTCAATTTTAATCTGAGCATATCCAAATTTATGGTAATCATTAACATGAAATGTGAGTTACTGTGAGTGGTAGACTTAGATAATTTCAAGTGCCAATTAGATGTTCCTTTAAAATGCTCACCACATTTAAATTGGACATCAATATTTAAATATTTACACTTGCAAATGGTCTACTTTCTGAACTTGGAACACAGCATCAAGTTCAATTTGTAATGGGATTTATCTATCTTTCAATTTTTTAGCAAATATATATTGAGTGCTTCCTATATGTTAGGCAACCATCAGCATCGGTGTTGTATTCTGTTATGGAACTCAGTCTAATGAGAGATAGAGGTAATTAAAAATATAAGCAAATAAAAATATATAAGATATCAATTGAGACAAATGCAATGAAGGAAATGGAAAATGTGCTCTAATGGCAAAAAAAAAAAGATTAAGAATAAGAGATTTTAGAAGTTTGCAAATTACAAAGCCTTTCTGGTTGAATAAGGTATTGGACTATCATTCTTAGTATTGAAAAAGTATGAGAGAACTTGGAATGTTCAAGTTCACATGACCGGAGTTCAGTAAACTGCTGGTGGGTGAGGTACAAGGTTATACTGAAAGATAAACATGACCTTGAAGGATAAAATGACATTAGAATTTATTTAAGTGTAATGCAAATACATCTTAAGCAATTCATATTTTAAAGACATCACTATGTCAGTGGGAAATGATTGTATTTAAAGTGATTATAATTAATTTGTTGTGGCAGTAGCCTATGTGAGACATGGTAGTATCCTACCTAGATTACAAAGGAGGCAGCAGAGATTGATCTGGATAGCTGTTGGAGCTAGAGCTAAGAAGTCATGGTAATGGACTAGATAAAGAGGCTTGGAGGAAGGAAGAAGCAAATCTTAGATTGCATATAATTTTTATCATTAGTTGTTCATTATGGATTTCTAAAAGTTGAGGACTCTACAAAAATATAATCAAAATATTATCATGACAACAAAAATAACAATAATGCCATAATATTATCGTATATTCAGTCAGTGTCCCAATTTCCTTGACTATCTATAAATTATTTGTTACAGATTACTTTTGAATCAAGAACTGAATAAGGTCTATGCATTTCAATTAGTTGATATTTTTTCTATCTTGTTTCTTTTTTTCTCTCCCTCTTTTTTCCCTTTGCAATTTATTTGTTGACAAACTAAATTTATGGTTTTGTAGAGATTCTCATAATCCATACTCTTCTGATTGCAACACCACAGTGTCACTTCCCCCATTATTCTCTCTTTTCTCATTATTTCTTATAAAATAATAGTTAAATTTACAGGTTGTTTTTTTTAACCAGACCCAGAATTAATTTCTTGTCAAGAATATTTCATGGGTGATGGTATGTATTTCTTTCAAAAAACACAAAAGCCTGGCTAGGTGACTCAGTTGGTTGGAGTGTCATTCTGCAAACCAAAGGTCACAGGTTCAATTCCCTGTCAAGGCACATACCTACGTTGTTGGTTGGATCCCTGGTCAGGGCAAGTATAGGAGGCAACTGCTTGACGTCTCTGTCTCTCTCTCTCCCTCTCTCTCTCTCTCCCCTCTTCTCCTCTAAAATCAATAAACATATCAACATATCCTTAAGTAATGATTTTTAAAAAACAAGATATTTGGTTGTCTTGATTTTTTCTGACATTAGCAGCCACTGATGATCATTGCCTAGATTATTATTTCATTTAATGTTGCCAAAAGCCTCTTCAGTTTGGTTTCTGGGTAATTTGGGACATATTTCCTGCTTCTACCTGGAATCAACCATTTCTCTTAGGAAACCCAGTTCCTTTTAGTTAAAAATGGTATTTAGAGAACACAGTCTGGGTACCCGTTGTTACTGAGTTGGTTACTGATGATACAGCTAGCAGATGCATCACACATTCATACAGGTATTTTCCTTCTAAATTTAGAATTGCTGGGCTTTTACTGAACCTTTCAGTCTTGCATAGCATGGTTTCTAATGTCTCCAGAAAAGGTGAGTGAGAGGGTAGAGAGGGCCGATAACTTGAGTCCTGCAAACATACGTATTTAGGGGGTAGGAGAGAGGAAAGGACCTGACAAAGCTGGTAGAGAGGAGCCAGTGGGTGTGGTGCCCTGAAAACAGGGTAAGATAATGTTATGAGAAGAAAGCCATTGTACTGGATGATCCTGAGAAGTTAAATAATATGGCGTTGGCCAAAAATTCATCTTTTTTTCCCCCCATAATGTGGTTCTAGTAGCGCTTAGTTGTCTTTAACTGCATTCAAAACAATTTTGTTAGACTGTATAGTGACAGCTGTCATATCAGTGTGCATTTAAAAAAACTTATCAAAATTGGTGATTTTTTGTGTAGTCGTTTTAATATTGAACATGAAAGAAAGTGACATTTGTAGCTTATTATGCTTTATTATTTCAAAAAAGGTAAAAATGTAACCGACATGCTAAAAAACATTTGTGCAGTGTATGGAGGAGGTGCTGCGAATCATCCACTATGTCAAAAATGGTTTGCAAAGTTTTGTGCTGGAGATTTCTCACTGGGTTATGATGCTCCATAATCAGGTAGACCAGTTGAAGTTGACAGTGATCAAATTGAGACATTAATTGAGGACAATCAGCATTTTAGCATGCAGGAGATAGCTGACATACTCAAATATCCAAATCAATAAAGTTTTTGGTAAAAATTGAAAAAGTCTTTTATTTTATGGGGAAAAAAACACATAAACTTTTTAGCCAACCAGTATGATGTGAAATTGTATGAATTCATATTTGGCAAAAAGGAAGCTGTTTTTGCAATGGCAAGGGCAAAACCCCATCAGAGTGGGTTGATAAGCAGCTGTGAGATGAGAAAATGCAGGCAGTATGAATAGGAATGTGCTCTAATCCTGAAAGATGGAAATTAAGTGGCCATGTATAAGCTGCTTTGCCTCAAGAACTACTCTTAATTGATAAAACCTAGGTCTCAGTCAGGGCAGGTTCTTCCTTAAAATCTGAGAGAGAGAGTATGGCATCTATGCTTATAAAAATATAAATTAATGGGGCATACATAGATTTCACCACATTCCTGCATTCTTTAATGGACTGAATTATTCCATGTATGAAAATGTACTTACACAGTTCTTTTGACAAGTCTGTTCCATAAACCAGGAGAATGTCTATCTTCGCTGAACAGTACAGGTCTGCAGGAATCATAAATCACTGATGTCTTACTGCTGGTCCCATCACTCATATATCATTTCTTTATATTAGCCCTAGATTCTTTTTATTCCAACTGATTATTTCAACATTCAGACTGTAAGAAGATTCACAGGGTAAAGAGAAAAAAATCCAGGCTTCCTATCATTTCCATGCGCTGTGATAGATTCACCTAAAGTAATTACCTCGACTATGTATTTTCAGCTGCAACTGGCCAGGCCAGATGGTGTGCTCCTCTCCTCTACAGCCCGTTAGTTTATTTTAGCAAACCCTTGAGACTGCTTTACCATTCCATAAATGGAGTGGATGAAGGCCAGGTTCTTTGTAGGTTAATGATTTTGAGATCAGTATTTTTGAAACCTAAGCACTGTTTCAGCAAAGGGGAAAAAATCAACAGATGGGAGAGAGGGTCACTGTCAGTGCTTATGACGGCAATAAAACAGCTTACATAAGGAAAAGAACAGACTGTGTGACTGAGTTTAGTCCTTCCCCATAGTTATGTGATGATAGATACAAACGCAAATCAGGCTTGCCTGTTGCTTCAGAGTCTTTAGGAGTAAAGATAAATGGTAAAATGGCAATAATTACTCATGGCTTTCAGTCTGGCAACGTTTTACTTCTTGCTAAGGATTCTTTTTCCAGAATTGTAAGGCCTGCCTTTGAAATAAAGGGGGTCATGTTATTAACTTTTATTTCATAACATACAGTCTATAGCAAATAATTTTAATATTTTTTGAAGGATACCATCTCTTTTGAATCCCAAAAGGCTCCAAGTAGATGAATCCAATGTGACTACTTAAACTCAGCAAATCATTTCTCTGGGGAAATGATTCTTTTTAATAACCATAATTAGTGCACCTAAAAACAGTAGCTGCAAAAACAGGTGATTTTCTTACAAAGGAATTCCAGAATGGGAATGAGGGTGGGTTTTAAAGAAGGGAAAATATGAAGACTTAATAGTGTACCTTGAATCACATTTACTTTCTTTGCACGGGTGCAGGAGAGTAAGAGCCTACTCTTGGTTCGGGTCTGCTCTCTCTCTTTTGTCTTGATTATTGCCATCACAAATTAAAATGCCTGAGGCGAGAGTGGGGTGGAGGATGAGTACCAGAGGTGGAGCTGCGAATAGCTAAGGTTTAACAATTGCTATAATTTTGTGCGTGAGCAGGGGATATCTTTCCTTTGAGCCTTATATTTATTTTTTGAACTTAATACCCCGGCTCCTAAATTATCTACAATTGCTGATTCATATATAACTGGTCTGAAAGAAATACTGTACTGAGGTGACCAGGAATAGAGATTAAATGTCATGAAAAATGGCCTTCAAAAATTGCAACACCTAATGCCTTTCTTATTGCCTAAAATCTTGAGGCATGTGTAGACTGGAAGCTGAGCTGATTCTCAGAAATTTTTTACCTCAAAGATGTCTGGCACTGCCAGTTTTACTTCTACTCTAGGGGAGCTGGCATCAGTATTGGGGGAGGAGACCATTCAATTCCTAAATACGAGATCATGGAGGCAAACCACCATTTCTTCAGTGACAAGTTTTTAAATACCTCTACAGGTTTCACATTAAAACAAAATGATTTGGCTCAAAAGATGCCACACATTTGAAAATGGTAAGGTTGTACAAATTCGGGCTGTAGCTTTGAGCAGCTCAATATTTTTCTAGAAATGATCTTATCTACTTAGAAAATACGCCTCCTTCTTTGTTTCCATTCATTTATTTAAACATCTAACATAAAAAAACACTTAGCTCCCATTTGCCAAAATGGTTGATGTCTTAACATGATCAGAATCGCCTGTGCTAATGAAAGTAAGTAATGGGTGTGGAAAGAATAAGGGAATAATAATTCACACTTGATCTTATTTCAAAATGTTTCTTTTATAAAAATTGGAGGAGGGGAGCCCTCTCTGTCCTTAAGCTCCAATCATGCATATAACAAAGCACTGCTCTCCACCACACAAAATAATATAAAAAGCTTTCTAAATTTGTGACAAGGAGCTAAAAGCATAGGAGGGGAGTCAGTGATCAGTGGTCCACATTCTGGGTGTCTCCTGGCCTTTCTCAGCGGGACTTCAGTATATGGTATCTCAAACATGTGGCCTTTCAGCCCATTTCTAATTGTCAGGAAGAAAACAGTCTCAAAGTCTCTTTTAAGCTACAAGTCCATCAATTGTTTATGCGTCACTATAAGAACAAAACCGCCAAGTTTTACATTCGTGTCAGTTGCCATCATTTGGGGTAGGGGTGGGGGGAACTTAGTGAAAGCTCTACCCTGGCTTTCTAAACTGAGTTCAGGAATGCTTTTACCTCCCATTGCAAAGAAGTTCTCCGTTTTTCTTGTGATGTCACTCTCGAATCAGGTCACCCTCGAATCAGGTCACCTTGCACAGGGGGGATCCCATCTGTTTACCTTAGCAATGAGCCTGCTAAGCAAAAAATGGAGGGAAAAAATCAGACATAGAAACAGTCTTGAAAACCTGTGAGAGACACTCAGAAGGCATACACACAGACACATACTTTAGCAGTTTCTTGGAAACAGTGGAAATCCCTCCTCTTCTTGAAAGAGCTCTCTCCCTCTGCTCTCTAATCCACACCCCAAAACCAGTACTGTAACAGCCATAATGTCCCTGGAATAAAACAAAATGTGTGTCAGAGGCAGCATGGGAGGCTGAGAGCTGTAAATACATGTGCGATGTAGTGTAGTACTAAAATATAGGCCTTTTTAATTAGACCCCAAAACTGCTTTTTTGATATTATTTTTTTAAGTTAGAAATTGCATGGTTTTCTGTCATATAGGTCCATGCTACACCAAGCTTTCTTTTTAATTAATACACAAATAAAGGACACATAACAGGTTGCCCAAAAATGGCACATTTATCCTCACTAATGAGGATGGAGTGTGAGGATGCTCACTTCTTGCCTGAGGCTGTGCTGTTATCAGTTCTTCATCCTGTAATTGCAGAATTAAATGGTTTACACTGGCTTTTGTGATTAGGAAAAGCAGAAACACATTTTAGAAGGTTAAAAATTCACTTGGATATGGCATAGCTACAATTTCCTAGTAGTGCCAAGAATTTAAAATTTTTTGGTTGCACGAATTCTATCTAGCCAGCATCCACCCCCAACACACCCCTGATTTCCAGGATGAAACATTGGTTGGGCAGAACTAAATAGTATGTTCAAGCCACTCTAATTGACCAATATAAATACTGAGCCAGATGTCCAAAGGGGAGTTAAGAGAGTGATCAATGGTGGCAAACTGATGTCTGGACAGACCTTGAGCTCATTGGGCCTTGAGCAATAGTCTTAAAGAAGGGACCACTGTTAGAGCTTCTTGCCTAGGCATTCTGTGAGATAAAACATGAGCAAGAAAAAACCGTGCTTTTAGGCACTACACCATCAAATACATGAGATGGGACAGATGTAAATGACCAAGACCTAAGGAAAACCAAGTTTAGCCAAGAGACTGTCAAACTATTAATGGTGGGGAAAGGTGGAAGTGGGAAATCCAACTGGTGAAAAGATTTAGCAAGATGTTTATTTCAAAATGGGGCTTCTTGTATTAAAGAGAGAGTCAATTTATTATTGAAGATATTGTTATTTAGCATATTCTCCCTTGTGTGCCTAATACAACATAAACCAGGGAGGGAGGAAGTGCTCAGCGAGAAACAGTCAAAGGAAAAACTTTAGGATCCAAAAAGTTTAATGACACACTGCAGTTGAAAATAGAAGCTTAGTACAGAGATCTAGTGGTTTGACAAAAAAGAAGAAAATGACCAACATCTAACATTAGAATAAGGAATAATATTCTATGAACCTGAGTGTAGGGGTATTCTAGAGTCCTTTCACTATGCACACAAAAAAATTTCAGTGGGGACCAAAATAAAAAAAAATCTGTTTGCCATTGATATAGAAAATATAAAACTACCCTGTATCTAGATAGGGAGGTTACATGATGTCAATTACTTATTGACATGAGGTTATAAATTCTAACATTTAGGTGGTTCATAAGAATAAATAATTTGTATAAATTTGTATTAATATATATTGTTTTGTTTAATTGGCAATAATGGATGTGAGTTACATAGGAAAAAAGTCTATTCTTATAGAGAAGCTAGATCTAAATTGGTTTGTACAAATATCTATATACACCTATATCTATCTAGCTTATATCTATCAATACTGTGTGCTGAGCCCTGACCAGCATGGCTTGGTTGGGCATTGTCCTGCAAAGTGAAAGGTCTCTGGTTAGATTCCTGGTCAGGACACATGCCTGAGCTGCAGCCTGTTGTGGAAGAGGCAACTAACTGATCTTCGATATTTCTCTCCCTCTATTTCTCCCTGCCTTCTTCTCTCTATAAAAATATTAAAAATCTTAAAAATATACTACACACTGATAAGAACATTTTATTAGAAGGGAAGAAAACTGCATCACAGATTCTGCCCATTACAAATACCATGTCCTTAGAGAAAGTAGCCAAACTTTTTTCTGAGTAATAAACATAATACCCATACTTCCTTTCTTGTAGCAATTTTTGAGGATTGGTAGAGATGTTTTAGGTGCAAGTATCTTAAACATTTACACATTCACATTCAATTAAATAGAGTCTTGTGAGTAGATGCTTTAAAATGTTAAATTGGAAATGTTAAATTAATAAGAAGTGGAAATAAGCTT
Organism: Phyllostomus discolor; assembly: GCF_004126475.2. Taxonomy (NCBI): domain Eukaryota; kingdom Metazoa; phylum Chordata; class Mammalia; order Chiroptera; family Phyllostomidae; genus Phyllostomus; species Phyllostomus discolor. The sequence continues at coordinate 86,012,812 of NC_040905.2, read as the reverse complement.
CTTACAACGCAAGTCTAATCCCTTTACAAAGAAATATCCCAGTGTTCAAGAATTTTAAGGTAGTAACGTTTTCACATATCTTTGTTTCTTGCCAGATTTAGTTCATTGCTATAACTATCTAGTTCAGACAAAACAATTGGGCTTTCCAACAGTCATCTATACTGAAACCATATAAGTTAAACTTGATCCACTAAAACCTTATTTGAAAATAAATTATTTCAAATAGATATATGGGTCCAAATATACTCAAATGTAGTTGATCATTTGATTCTGAAAGTCTTCAGGAATATCAATCGTAATTAGCTCACATCATAAACACATATATTTAGCCACTTTAATCTCTAATTTATCCATTGTCTGATCAGCATCGTTGTTTTATTTTGGAACTGCATTTGCAGAGGTTCTTTCTAAAGTTTGGTCAATGGGACATTTGCTTGTTTTTTAGTTAATTTACACATTTTCTGAATTAAAATGCTCAATAATGTAGTGACTTTTAGTTAAATTTACTTTAGTTAATCTGCTCTTAAAAAGCAATAAAATTGTTTTTATAATTACCTATAAAATTTTTATTTTGATGCTATGTTTCCATTAAAGTTTCTTACAAATTATGTTATTCAAAGATTGTATGTTAGACTCTTATTTAAAAAGTGCTTAACTTCTTATAATTAAGTGGTAGAATTAAAAATATGTACTATATTTTAATTGTGTGCATTCAGTAAATCATTTTTTTATTTTTTCCCTCAAAAAGTTCCAAATTGAGAGAATACTTTCAAGTTTTGTTTGGGTAGCTTATAAAAAGAGAAGATGTGGGGGGAGAAATTATTGGAAAAGTATCTCACAGAACCAAAGTAGAGAAAACAGCCTGGTTGCAGAGAAACCAAAGCAAGGGCAGGAGAGCCAACAGGAGCCACAGAGTCCTCTGGCTCTCATTTTGGGCTTGCATGGGCTTGGATCTTTGCCTCTCTCTATAGTTTGTTGCCTCCCTAAATAAATTGTCTCACTGAGGTATAAAAGTGGTACATGTACAGTTCAATGAATTTTCCCAAAATGAACTCGCCAGTGAAATCAACACCCAGATTGATAACTGGCAAAGGACTCAGGTCAGAAGCCCCCACTTTCTCTCTCACAGTCCTTAGCTTTTTCCTCTAAATGGTGAACTTCTAACAGAAAGTAGGTCTGCGCATTTTGGAATTCATGTAAATGGAACTATACAATATGTAGTCTTTTATGTCTGGCCTCTGTCAGCCAATATTATTTTTGTGGGAGTCATCTATAATGTTATGTGTTGTTTCATTTCTTTCTGTTGCTGTATAGTATTCCTTTGTGCAAATATGCCTCGACTTAGCTATCCTACTGTGGTTGGAAATTCAATTTGTTTCCATATTTAGCTATTTTACAAAGTACTTTTATGCACATACTTCAGTTTGACTCTGGTGCTCATATATGTGCATTTCTGTTGGATGTACACCTGGAAGTACAAATCCTTGACCATAGGTCACGTGTATATCCAACATCAGTAAGTACTGCTAGACAAATTTTCCAAAGTGGATATACCGGCAACACACAGGTTCTTCAATTGCTCCACACTCTCACACTGTGACAAGAGAAATCTAAATTAAAACAACAAGATGTTAAAATAATATAAAGTTACATTATACTATAGTAGTACATACACAGGATGAAAGTAAGAGTATATTAATGATAGCATTTTTCAAATCTAGAATTTTCATTCGATTTCTTCTGTATGGATGATTCCTTTTCTCAGCAGAAAGTCTTCATCTTGTGATCAATTTGGGGGGCATATTAGTCACAGTTATGTTAAAGTCCATGTGAAATAACTCCAATGTTTAAATCATCTGTGTAACTGTTTCTATGGTCTGCTTTCCCTCTTGGTCCTGTCTCTTACTATGTCTTATAAATTTTAATTAAAGGCTGGATTTAAGAAAAAAATATTGAAAGACTTTGGAAGTGTGGTCTTCCTCTAAGAGAGGATTTTCATTGTCTTACTGCAGAATGTTAGACTAGGAGTAGGCCAACCTTATTCAGTATTAGTTTGAGTTGATTTGGGACTGGACTTGAGCTTTGTTAAAACGTAATCTAGTTGTTTAGATGTTCCAACTAAGACTGTGCTGTTTCCTGGGGTCTTTTGACTTTGGTAGGCTCTTATGTCCATTTTTTATCTCCCAGCACAGTGAAACTGATAGCTGCACTTAGGTTTTCAGCCTTTTTAAAAAGATTTTATTTATTTATTTTTAGAGAGAGCAGAAGGGAGGGAGAAAGAGAGGAAGAGAAACATCGATCTGTTACCTCTTGCACGTACCCCCAACCAAGGCATGAGCCCTGACCCGGAATCAAACCAGTGACCTTTTGGTTTGCAGATGATGTTCAACTCGCTGAGCCACACCCATCGAGGTGGTTTTCAGCCTTTTAGCAACTGTTCTCTGTTTGGCTCCCCAGACTTTCAGTCTGTTTCACTTATGAATGACAAGTGCTCTCAGGAAAAGCTGCTCAAACTGTCAGGATTACTTCTCTGAGCTTGTCTTCTCTTCAAAATATTGGCCCTTCATCCTTGAGCTGCCTTACTAGCTCTGAATGCCAGAATTTTTCTCCCCAGGTGCATGAGACTCTTAAAGACTGTATTCAGTTTCTTTACCCTTTAGTCAACTCTTTCTGTTGATTTATTAGTGTGTCAGGCAATGCTACTTACAAATTAGCAAATAGATTGAGGCAATAAATAGTATGGAATGTCATGGTTACCTCAATGAGTTTCTCATTCTTGGAGATGTTGATTCATTGAGCATCAGCTATTTTGATATCTCAATAATATTTTAAACAGATAACTTATATTTTTACTGTTGTCATTGTCTTTAGTATGAAGATTTAAGTGCTGCAAGTTAATCCATGATCATCAAAAGAAGCAGAATTCCTCTTTTTTATTATCTCTTTCACTATGTTGATGTTTTCTGCTATTTCTCAATTTAGGCTGGAAATGGCCTCTCCAGAACTTCACAACTTTCAAGCCTAACACTCAACAGGCATTGAAGGAAGCTTTGTGTATCAGATCCAAATTTTCAAGATGAAATCCAGTTGGTTGAGCACTTTAACTGACACTGGGAGTTGTGTATGTCAGGGAGTGTTGTTTGGCCTGTTATGGAAGCCACAAGGAATCAGATAAAAAATTCTCTAAGAAGTGGTGGTGGTATTTGAAGAAGGGAAACATGAGAATAATACCACTCAAAGAGAAGCAGGCTCAGAGAAGAAAGGCAGGTAGATATAACAAACGCTTGGCGTAAAGTCTCAAGTCGCAGTCTTCAAGGTCCTGTTTCCTGAGGAGCTTTTTTTTTGTTGTATTTTGAAGCAAGGAGCTCCCAAGGTGTCTTTTCAAATTACAGTAGTAAAAAAAATCTGTATGTGCTAATACATAAAACTCAGCTTTAGGCTGATAAAATTATCTGACACAATCCAGGGTTAGAGAATAACACATAAAAACTATTTCCTGCCATACTTGCATTGCTCAGTTCTGTGGATGGATCTGCTTTAGTAGTTCCTTGGTCTTATCACACAGCTATGCAGTGGTTTGAAGTGTTTTGATTTGATTTGCATTTCCAACTCCTAAACAAGCACCTTAAGAAATTGGACTGCATCAGGTAGCCTTCTAATTGTTCTATAATTTCTTCATTGTTCTGAACAATGTTGGCTCTCTGCTATGTCATTGTGACCTTGCCGTTCTATGAGTTTGTAACCTGAGCATTCTGTTCCCTCATGCTTGTCCTATGCTCAAGTGGGATTAGGTGGGACCTTTCAAATTCTGCTCACCTAAAAGAATCCCTTCCTGTGTGGCTCCACTTGGGAAAAGAGAGAGTCTTTCACTGAAAACAGAAAATCTATATAACACTACTATGAAACATTACACCTCCAAGCAGCTCAGAATCTGTTCCTGGTTAATTACTTATCTTTCCATATTGGATAATTTTATAGTCTTTCCATAATGGCTTAAATTCTTTCTTGAAATAGAACATTCTAAAGACAATTATAAGTAATTTATAATCCTTGTGAAATATAATACATTTGTTTATTAACTGGGCAAATATTTATTGGAAAATCTTATGTATCAACCACAGTCCAAGTACTGCTGAGAGAGCAGTGAGAAAGGTAAGCCAGTTCCTGCCCTCGGGAAGCTTACATTCTAGCAGTGGAAAACAAAAAGCAATGACAAATAAGCCAACAGATTTAAATAATTATTTCAAATAATAATGAAAATTGTGAGAAAATGAAATAGCATAATATAAGAGAAAGTGAAAGTATGGGAAAATATAAGATTTGGTGGAAAAGGAGGAATGCTTTAAAAGGTGACATTTGATCAGAGATTCAAAGGATTAGATGTCACCCTGGCAAAAATCTGGGGAAAAAAAGGTGACCTGGAGAGAAATAGAAGCAAATGCCAATATCCTTGTCCTAACCAGTCCTTTCTCTTGGTATTTATGCCTTTGTATAGTAACCTGCCAAAGTCAATAGTGCTAAGTTATGTAGCCAATATGACAATGTGGAAATAATGGTGTGTGACTTATGAAGTTGGGTCATAAAAGACCTCAAGGCTTTCACCTTGCTGTCCTGGACTCAGTCCTTCTTGGGGAAGACAGCTGCCATGTTGTGAGAAGACTCAAGCAAACACACGACAAGGGCTGTGTGGAAATGAACTAAGCATCCTGCCAAAAGCCATATGAATTAGCCATAGTGGAAGGGGGTCATCCAGTACCAGGTGAGCCTCCGCATGACTGCAGCCCAGACTAACATCTTGACAGCAGCTTCCTGAGAGACATGAAGCCAGAACTACCCAGCTAAGTCATGCCTAAACATATGAACCACAAAAAAGGAGAGATACTACATGTTCATTCTTTTAAATCACTAAGTTTGGGATAATTTGTAACAGAAATAGATAATGTACAGTTTGGTAACCAAGGTAGAGTGCTGCTGTAACAAATATCTAAATATGTGGGACTGGCTCTGAGTCCATGCAGGGAGAAGACAAATGGACTTTGAGGAGAGGAGAGTGAAAAGCTCAGGTGCCTTGAACAGAGTGTAGGCAGAAGCCTGATGCCTTTAGAGGAGGCGGATAGTGAGGGCTTGCAGCAGAATGGAGAAAACAGGGTCCTTATTATGTATTATAGAAAGGTTAACACCACTGTTATCTGTAGCCATGTGGAAAATGTGGTTAATGAATCAGGTGACATAGCTGAAGTGATTTCTGCACATCTTGCTGATTATAATAAAATGAAAGAGATAACAGATAAACTAAAGGAAATTTTTTTAAACAAAAAAGAGACAGGACTTAATGGTTTTAAAAACTCCAAGCCTCGTCCAGATGGCAAACAATGCTAAAATTGAGAAGTGGTTTCTGGGAAAAGATGAAACCCAGGGCTCTACTAGGAAGACATGGTTTAAGGATGAAGCCAAGTGGATGGCAAAAAGATCCTTTGCCAAGGCCTTATAAAGAGCTAATGTGGCACCTCAGAGAACCTCCAGTCCAACAATAGGGTTTCTGAGAAGCTTAGGGTGTTGTTGCTCAGCAGTCTCCAGGAAAGGTAAAAGTAGAGAAGATATTATACTAAAGATTTCCTGAATATGGATTTTACCTAAAAGAACTGAACTCCAATGTGACTCACAAGTAACCATAGAGTTTTAAAAATTATTATCTTGCAGAAACACTACCAGCTTGGACTGACAAATGATAGAGGCAATGTGAAGTGAAAAAAAAGATATTCAAATGCTACTACTGGGAGTAAGCAGGCTGACAAAGCTATGCAGCAGTGTAGACGACCTTTTGTGGACAAGGAGTGAGAGGATGGAACCAAGAGAGCAGATGGTGGAACAAAAAGCCACGTGGAGTTATTCCTGGACAGGAGTGAGACTGAGTCCTGAAAATGGAACTTCCAACATTTGTCTAATAGGATTTCAGTGACTCCTGTATGGCTCTAGTTTTACCTCTTTCCAAGTGGTTATTCTAGGTTTATCCCAACATTGTATGCTTGGTGTGAGGGCGGGGGGGACAGATAACTTACTGCTGTAGCTCATAGTTCTTAAGATCAAGAGAAACAGTGCTGGAAGAGTTGTACTTAAGGAATCACCCCCGAGGAGCCTCATCTGCACTTGGACCTTTGTTTAGACAACACATCTCTGGATTTCAAGCCTGGCATTATAATAGGATGGGGATTTTGAGGGGTTTTGAGAGGGAATGTGAGTATATTTTGTATGTAGGGCAGACTGTGCAAGGCAGCCCCCAAGGTGACCCCCATTATCTCTGCCTCCTGGTAGAACCTTCCACATTGACTAGCCTGACTTTAGTAATCAATAGGATATTATGGAAACAACAGAGTGTGGTTATTGAAGCTAGATTATAACAGTTACTGTAGTGTCTGTCTTGTTCTCTTTCCTCACTTGCTCTGGGAGAAGCCAGTGCCATAACATGAGACTACTTAAGAAGTCTTATGAGGAAGGTGGTTCTACCAACCATCAGTGAAGAACTGAGAGGCCTGCTACCAATAGCTATCGTGGGTCTTCTACTCTGAGTCAAGCCTTTGAGTGAGTGCACACCCAGTGAGCATCTTAATTGCCATACCATTAGAAATCTCAAGGCAGAACCACCCAGGGAAACCAGCTTAACTTTCTGATCAACAGAGACTGTGATATAATAAATGTTTACTATTAAGCAATTATTTTGAGGGGTAAGTTGCTATGCAGCAATAGATAACAAATAGGGTTTCACAAAGAGCAGGACCTGTGCTGTGGAAACATCATGAGTAAAATAAAGAATAATAGATAATGAATTTGGTGAGATGCTTGGGACTAGATTATACAGGGAACTGCAGACTATCAAAAAATTAAATGTATTATAAGTTCAATTGAATGTCATTAAACAGTATTAAGTACAGGTATAATGTACTGAGGAGAAAGAGAAACAAAGAGAATTAATTTATTCTTTTATTCATTTAGCAAATACTTGTTAAATGAGTTTTGATGGCAGGTATTGACCTAGGTACTACCTGTGATAGGATAATAACAAGACACATAAAATACGTCCTTAACATAATTTACAGTTCAGTGTTCATGACACTAACAAGTAAACAAACTATATGTAAACTAGATACATACAGATTGTGACAGATTGGGAAGAAATTAAGAGTGGTAGTAGTAGCATGATGGGGAGGGTTGGATGGATGAAGTTGCTTTGAGCTCAGGACAACCTCAAGATGATGCAGTTTAAGTCCAGACCTTTAGGAGGAGAAGGCTCTAGGCACGGGAAAGTCAATGATAAGTATCTTCAGACATGTTGAAAAGGTCTTTAAGTGGGAAAGAACTTGACAAAACAGAACAGAAAAGAAACAGATGGTTACCAGACATAGCAGAGAGATCACTTCATTAGGTACGTTATTAATGTAGAATAACTATTTTGTATACCTGAAACTAATACAATATTATACTATAATTTTTAATAATAAAAAGAGAAAACTAGTGTCATCAGAGCAGTTTCGGCAAAGAGCAGGTGGGGAATTAGGAAGGAGACCATGTCAGGCCTTGAAGGCCACAGTAAGGAGTTTGGACCTTAGTCTAAATGCAGTAATAACCACTGGAAGTTTTTGAACAAGTACTAAGATCTGATTTACATTTTAAGACAATCATCTGATGCTATGTGAAGGAAACATTTTAAAAATATTTTATATAAAATAAAACTAACATGAAATATACAAAGTGTTCAACTTTATATTTTGAAGAGGACAGGAGGAAAATGCAAAGACTGGTTAGTAGGGTCTGTAGCAGCTCTGTAGCAACTCTGGCTATGGGCAGTGTAGAGTGTGCCAGTCTGGACAAAGGGAAGTGGATGGGTCAGATGGATCAGGACACATTTTGGAAACAGCTGTGGACACTGCAGCTAGATGGGGCTGGGAGGATGGCTTAGTAAGTAGCCCTCTTTGCCATTATAATTGAACAGCATGATTTATTTTCCTGCCTAAAGAATTTTGTGAAAAATATTTTAAATGCTTCTAAAAACTAAAGTAAATGTAAACTAATTTTGTTTCCAATTGCTAAAAAAATTTATGATACCTTTTGGAAATTATTAACAAAATAAGGAATTATTAATTAGCTGGTAATGCTAGTTCATTGACCTTGCTTCAGGTACCTAAGAAAACAAGGAGAAAGCATATAAGATAATGTGTAATACAGGAAGAGGCAGATGTAAGTTTACAGCTGTGACTATACAAAATGCAGAGTTTACTCTTGTATTATTGTTTATTAATCATTGTATTGTTTTCCATAAGAACAACTATAAACCTCCTTTTGCCCTACCCTGTGATAAATTCTACAGACAAAACATGCCAGCAAGGTCTGGTGGGGCAAATATAATGAGAACTATTTTCTGATGTGGCCCACTCCGTAGTTAGAAATTAGATGTCAAACCTTCCTCTTCACACGCACATGTGTATTTATATGTATTTATTTATTATGTATGTAGATACTTTATATGCATTATAGGTGCTTGTACTTTCATTACTGACCAGAATGTTTCATTGCTTTCCTGTCTACCCCTTATACAATTTTAATGTTATATTTTATATTATCCTCAGTATAATATTTTCACTTCAGGGGATCTTCCAATATTTTTCAATGAAAAATAAAACCATTTAGTTTAGGTGATTTTTATTGTATCTCTTAGATCTATTATACTATTTACTCCAAGAATAATACCAATTTGGCTATTGAATTACCTAGAGATTGCTGATGGATATCTGAAATATTATATATTATGCTTTTTCTAGACATGTTTAAAATCAAGCATTCATTTCTTACTTGCAATTGTTCCAGTTGATTATCTCAACTCTCCCTTGTGTTTGCACTTGAAGTTTCTCATTCTCTTAGTTGAAACATTGTGTGTTAAGCCATATTGTGTTTAAGTAGGCATAGAGGCTGCAAAAGTATGTGTTCGGTTAAAAAGCAACTGCCTTGTAGCAATACTTTTCTCCCACAGCTATTCTTGACCAATTTTGTAGGGCAGGAAATGTGAAGGGAATACCTGTATTTGGAAATTTGGAAGCAATGTGAAACTTGTGATACGAAATTGTAGTCTCTCTTATTCTCATTACCAAATAGCAATCTGTTCTAAATAGTACACACTCTCTGAAGAGATGTTAACTTTAATGATTACCTGATTCCTTCTTCCTTTTACATTTTATTACCCCATGCTTGTTCATCCATCCAGTTGTGTCTGTAACTCACAAACTGTATCTCTTCATGAACTCAGCTACCACCTCCACACTCTGCCCTAATCTCATTTTACCCTGTTCTTGTCTGTTCTTCCTGATTTTCACACCTATAATCTATATGTGTATACAGTATTACATGTAGGTGTGTACAAATGTATACAAATGGAAACATTGTTATATACTTGGTGAGCCTGAAAACAAATTGGTTTCTCACAATTCCTTCTATCCCCCTACCTATATATTGCCTCCTTCACATTCTTTTTAAATTTTGCCTAGAGTGAAGCCACGCACCCAGCTTTAATACTATTGTTACTGAACAACAGTTTTTTAAGGATGAGAACTTGACAATCAGAAACATGGAGGCTGCAGCCCTGGAGATTGTGATTACCACTCAGGAATAACAAATTACTAGAGAGGGATGAGAGGAGCAGGCTTTCTAGCAGTGCTCGGAGGAAAGAGCTGAAGTACAAAAATCATGCTGAGGCTGGAATATGTTCTGTGTGGATAAGAGGTCTTAGTGCAAGCTTCTTTTCTTTTTTCTCCTCACAGTAAACACATGGACAGAAGAATGTGAGATATATATATGTGTATATATATACATATATGTAGACATATACCTACATGTATCCAGATATATAAACAGATATATTTCACATATATACATATATATACATATAAATTTGAAGAAAAATAATGTATTTGCTATATAAACACAATCAAGTTTAAGAAGTAGAATGCTACCTGTTTCTTAAAAACAAAACAAACACCAAAAACCGTGTTGCCCTACCTCATCATGTCCTATCTTCCCTTCGTGGGTAACCAGTAGCCTAAATTTTGTCCTCCTAATCTCCTTACTTTTATGTATAGTTTCATTACATAAAATTGGTGACTGTTCCAAAGGGAAAAGCAGAACAAAATGTCATGTTCGTCTTAATGAGTTTTCCTTCTCCCGAGGACCTTTACCCTTCAAGTCTCAGGAGCTCCTCAGTACCTTAAAAGAGAAGTGTCCTTATTTGCTCCATTTTTATCCAGCTCTTCTAGTTATTCTTGGCTGGTTATGAGCTAGTCCACCCATTCCAGAAGCAAAATTCTTTGCATATTTAACTAATAATATGAAAAGTTCATTGTGATATGAAGAAACTTGAATCTAGGCTGGGAGGCTTTTTCTATGAAAGAACAGTGTAAATATTTAGAGGTTTGCCAGAGAGGAAGGAGGAAGGGCATTGTGGGTAGACACAATCAGGGAAATTAGTAGGAATGTGGAATGGCATAATATCACTGGGGAATGCAAAGTGTTGTTGCTTTCCTGCAGCACTCTTGAGTGCTGAGACTTACCGACTCCAAGTTGTCCTGATAGCTTGAGTAATATTCCTTTCTCTAAGGATTGGAGAATCAAAATTTACATTTAAAAAGACCAAGTAAATATCATGTCAGTATGAGCTTTACTACCATGCTGTCCTTTAAAAATTTCTCCCTGCCTCTTTCCCAAATGGACTTTCAGTGTTGTGTTCTGCTGGAATGGTTGTCAGAAGCCCCTGATGCACTGTGTTAACCTCTGGTACATGGGTGATATGCTATACTAGACACATTCCTGACCTCTCTGTACCAGGATCTCTGTAGCTTACTGAAGATCTGTTCTGTGGCCATCACTCTTGCCTCATGGAGTTCATCAATGACTTAGGGAGCCAAGATGTGAATACATGAAAAGTCAATTCACTTTAACAGTGACTCATTGACACCTGCTATGTCTGGAAAGGCACTCATTCCTGTGATACAAAGATGAATAGAATGTGCACCTATATGCCGGGAAATATGCACTCAAATGATTTGGGTGTCACAGTGAAAGACTAGAAACTGTAAAAGTGTCTGTCAATGGAGAAGGAATAAACTATGATATAAACATTCACTGGAATGTTGCAAATAAGTCCAAATCAATTCAATCTGTTTGAATGTATCAACATGGATACATCACAGAGACAAAATTTGACTGAGGAAAAAACATTGCTTTTTGTTTTTATTTTTTAAATTTTTAAAGGTTGTATATATGTATGTATGTGTACATGTATGTATTTATATTTAGAGAAGGGAAAGGAGGGAGAAAGAGAGGGAGGGAAACATTGATGTGTGGTGCCTCTTGCATGCCCCCCACTAGGGATCTGGCCCACAACCCAGGCATACACCCTATACTGGGAATCGAACCAGTGACCCTTTGGTTTGCAGGCTGGCATTGAGCCACACCAGCCAGGGCAAATAAAATGTTGAGTTTTATATAATCCTTAACCACACACATATGTACACACTTTTGTATTGATAATAAAGGTAGGTATACTTATACAGAACTTAACATGGACACTTAAGAAGATTTAAAATGCATTTTATTCCCACAATAACCATATGAGCTAGCCTCTCTTATTATCCTCATTTTTCAGATGAGAAGTTTAATCATTTGTTCAAGGTCACACAATTAAAAAGTGGCAGAGCTGGCTTCAGAGTCTTTGTTCTGCAATGCCATGCTGTACTGCCTGATGGAAGCCTGACAGTCTTGCTGCATGCAATATTCACCAACTCATGATGACGGTTACCCCACAAGGGGAGGAAGGAAAATGGAAAAACTGTAGGACTTTTATCCTATGAATAGCATAATATTTCTTAAAGAGAAAGAAAAAAGAGACCTATGGCAAATTTGACATGCTGTTAAAATTTACTTTATCTCAAGTACCTCATATTAATTTCCCTTGTTTTATGTTTATATAAAACATGCAGTGAATTGAAATATTTTTAATAAGAAAAATAAGAATTGAATTTCATGTCCTACGGTAAGAGAGGTAACCATGAAAATAATAACTGTCTTGGTACAACATTATTATAATTTAAAAAATGAGGACAGGGTTTGCATGTTTACAGAACATTGTTATGTATGCTGTACTTTACACCCCCATGACTGTTTTGTAACTACCAATTTGTACTTACGAATCCCTTCATCTTTATCACCCATTCCCCCAACCCCCTCTCCTCGGACAATTGTCAAAACGCCCTCTGTATCTATATGAACCTGTTTCTCTTCTGCTTGTTGATTTATTTTGTTTTTTAGTTTCCACATATAAGTGAAATAGAACGCATTTATCTTTCCCTGTCTGACTTATTTCACTCAGCACAGTACCCTCTAGGTTCATCCGTGTTGTTGCAGGTGGCAGGATTTCTTTAATTTTTATGGCTGAGTTATATTCCATTATATACATGCACCACTTCTTCTTTATCCATTTATCTATTGATGGGCAGGTGAGTTGCTTCCATACCTGGAGTATTGTAAATAATTCAGCAATAAACATATGGAGACATACATCTTTTTTATTTAGTGTGTTGAGTTTCTTTGAATAAATGCCCAGAAATGGAATTGTTGGGTTCTCATCTGTCTCTTGTTATAGTCTTTGTTTTAAAGTCTATTTTGTCTGGTATAAGTATTGCTACCCAAGATTTTATTTTGTTTTGTTTCTATTTTCATTAAATATCTTTTTCCATCCCTTTACTTTCATTCTGTGTGTGTCTTTTGATCTGAAGCGAGTCTCTTGTAGGAATCACATGGACCAGTCTTGTTTTCTTATCCATTCAGCCACCTTGTGTCTTTTGATTAAAGTACTTAATCTATTTATATTTAAAGTAATTATAGATAGATATGTTATTGCCATGTTATTATTCATATTTTTCATTTTTTAAAAGAGGCCCTTTTAAAATTTCTTGTGACCCAGTTTGGTGGTGGTGAACTCACATGGACTCCAGCCTGCAGTGTCCATGATGTTATGGATGAGATACAAGACAAATTCACATGGACTACCGAGTCCTGTGGAGGAAAAGGGACAGTGCAGCTACTCTCTCAAGGGGAGGGCGTCATGACCCCTGCCTGGACAGGCTTTTATTGGATTCAATTTGCATAGAAATGCAGGGTGTATATGTAAAACTCATCAATCATTGTCAGGCAGAAATGATTAAACAATAGATAACATTCCAAGAACTCTGAGGGCCTATTTTGTGTCCTGGTCAGATGGCTAAAGGGCCATAAAATTTTAGGGAACAAACTCACTTCTTGCTTGGACCCTTATCGTTTAAATTGAGGGTATTAGCAAAGTAGGTTTCATAGGATTTTATGCATTCTTTCTTAGTCCTGATCACCCTAGGGAAGCTGCCCTTTCCAGCACAGGCTGGCACCTACCTCCAGCATTGTTTCAGGCTTAAGGCATTGTTTCAGGCTTATGTCAGGCAGTGGATGTAAGGCAGCCAAAAGATTAGGAGACTTCTTGCAGACAGAATGAGGACTCAGGTTATGTCAAAGCCGAGGGGCAAGGGTCCATCACCCCCTTTTTCTGTAGCCCCCAAGTCCTTCCCTGGGGGCCCACATGATCATGCCTGTCTTAGATCGTCCCTCCCTTGAGTAATCTTACCAGTCATTGGCTAACCAATCAAGCATTGGGGGCCAGGCAGGATGAAGTAAAAGGAGCAGAAGCAGCGCGCCTGCCATGGAGGTAAGCTTTGTCTCCTTAGTGGCTTACAATCCCAAGATCATTCATTCAGCCTTAGCCATGTTGGGGTTACGGCTCCTGCAACCAGGCAGGGCAGTTCCCAACAGGGAACTCCTTTAGCTCTTCCTTGTCTGGGAAGTTTTTTATCTGTCTTTGAATTCTAAGTTATACGTTTGCTGTGTGGAGTAATTTTGGTTGTAATTTCTTGCTTTTTATCACTTTGAATATTTTATACCAACCCCTTCTGGCCTGCGAAGTTTCTTTTGAGAAATCAGTCGACAGTCTTATGGGAGCTCCCTTGTAGACAACTAACTGCTTTTCTTTTGCTGCCTGAAGGTTCTTTGTCTTTAATCTTTTGCATTTTAATTATGATGTGCCTTGGTGTGGGCCTCTTTAGGTTCATCTTCTTTGAGACTCCCTCGTATGTTTCCTGGACTTGTATGTCTATTTCCTTCATGAGGTTAGGAAAGTATTTCTATCATTATTTTTTCAAATAAGTTTTCAATTCTTTGCGTTCTCTCTCTTCTCCTTCTGGCACCCCCATGATGCAAATGTTGCCGCACTTCATAGTTTTAAGAGGTTTCTTAACTATCCTCATTTTTTGCATTCTTTTTTTCTTTTTGCTGTTCTAATTGGGCATTTTCTGTTTCTTTATCTTTTAAATTGCTGATTTGATCTTCTGCTTAATCTACTCTACTGTTGATTCCCTGTAATGTTATTCTTCATTTCAGTTAGTGTATTCTTTATTTCTAATGGTTCTCCTTTATGCTTTTCTGTCTCCATTTTTATGTTTTCTATCTCTTTGTTGAAGTTCCCATTAAGTTCACTTACTCTTCTAAACTCACTGAGTATCCTTATAACCAGTGTTTTGAACTCTGCATACAGTAGATTGATTGTCTCTAATTTGTTTACTTCTTTTTCCAGAGTTTTGTTCTGTTCTTTCATTTGGGACATGTTTATTTGCCCCTTCATTTTGGCTGCCTCCCTGTGGTTGTTTCTATGTGTGAGGTAGAGCTGCTATGTCTCCCATTCTTGGTAGAATGACCTTATGTAGTACATGTCATATAGGGTCCAGTGACACAGTCTCCACAATCATCTAAGCTGTGTACCCTCCTATTATAGTTGAGGCTTGATTGCTGTTGACACATCAGTAGGAGGGATTTATCCCCAAACCAGTTGGCTGCAAGGACTGGTCATAACAACCATGAAGGATCTGCTGAGCAGGGTTGGACCCCACAGAACAGGGCCCATTTCAGTGGAGTTCTGGTGCCTGCTGAGTGTGTCCCTTGAATATGTCACTTATGGAGGTGCTCCACCATGGTCTAAAACTGCCTACCAGTAGTGCTGGCTCTAGAGCATCCCAGGAAGTACAGGCCAAGGTTAGCCACCACCTGTGCCCTACTCAGGACTACCTGGCATGGGCTACAGAGCAATATGCAGATGGCTGGAACATATGCAGACTTAGAGATGCTCAGGAGAGGCCAAACTGTGAACCAAGGCTGGTTGCTGCTAGTGCTGAGCCTGGAGCTACTTAGCAACAGGTCAGGGCAAGCTGAGGCCAGATGCTGCTTGTTTGAGAGAGTTTAGGAAAGTCCACAGCATGAGCCAAGATAGGCCATTTGTATAGAAAAGCTACTGGAAGCAGGTTGGGTGGGTCCACCTGTTGGGTGGGACAGGGTCTCAGGGAATTGTCAGGGTGGAACTATGTTAGCCAGGTTTATGGAAACTCAGTTAAGGTTCTGCCTGGGGAGGGCTTGGCAAAGGAACAATGGCTTATGCTAGTGCTTCTGTCTAGGAGGAGCAAGCTGCCTCTCTAACCCTGATGTCAGACAATTCATCTCCTTCTGTATGTCCAAAATGCCTATTCAGCTGCTGCCCCAGCACTGGAGCTCAGGAATAAGTTCAAGTAAGTTCATGTACAGACCCTTTAAGGGGAATTCCTGGGACTCCAGAAGCCCTTCATCTCACTCAGCCATAATCTCCCTTGGTTTTCTCAGGCAGAAGTTATAGGGAATTCTGTTCCTGGCACTGAAAACTTGGGCTGGGGCTCCTGGTGTAGTTCTGGAACCCCTTGCTCCTCAGCAGCTGAGACATCCTTCCTGATTTTTAAGTGCCACACATGGGTATGGGACCAGCCCTTTCTTTGTCTCCACTCCCCCTACCATTCTCCATGTTGCTTCTTCTGTATATTCTTAGTTGTAGGCCTTTTGTTCAGCTAGACTTCAGATCATCCTGAATGCTGGTTGTACTGTATGTAGTATAGTTGTAATTTTGATGTGGTTGTACAAGGATGCATTTATTGATGCTGCCACCTTGACTAGATCTAAATTTTATTCTTTACACAAACACTTTAACCATCAGAATGGGCACCACATTGTGATCTTCATTGACTTGGAAGAGCCTTGGGGTTCTCTTCCAGGGACAGTCATAATTCATGACCCACAGGTAAGTCCTATACCTTGTGCCAAGTATTCAGCCCCTATTCAGCCCATTGACATCTAAATAGCCAAAGTCACCAAATGATTTGTCATCCTCAACCACTTCCATATCATCTGGGTCAAAGCAGTTGAAGGACCAAGTGGAACAGCTGCAGACAAAGTTTTTGAAGAGGTTGACAGAAGGGAGTAAAGGGGGTGAAGGGATCCCCATGAAAGCCCTAATGAAGGGAGACTCTAAAGCCACCTAATGAGCATTACTAGTCTCTAGGCCAAAAGGGGTGAAGAGAATAGGGGCAGTGCAGTTTATTCTGGCTCCATTCCAGTCTCTTCATCCTACCCTAAATCTCATATCATGGACCTCAAAAGTAGGCATAGCCTATAGCCCTGGAAGATTTTCTTTTTGTCTGCTCTTAATCACATATTTAATAACATTATAGATAATAAATCCATTATTTTATTTGGTTGCCTCAACTTGAAGTTTAGGGAAGCTGAGTTACCCCATAAATGGAAAAATCGGGACTAGAGAACTCATGGGATGTACTTTTCCATGAGTCCATGGACCAACGTTAGCTCAGTGAGGGAGAGATGCTGACTTAAAAGAGCTGAGTGATTGGCCTTGGGACACATATCATGTCATAACTGGCTTCTGATCACCTCTTATTTTGAGAAACACATGGGATGAGGCACTCTGACAGGATGTGCACACACAAAAGGCCAGAAACTGACATGTCCAAATTGTAGCAGAGGCATAGTCCCAGTAGGGATCCCCCACCTTTTCTCTGCCTCTAGCAGTGTTTCCCTTCCTTGACTCATGACCACAGAAGACAACAGGAGAACCCCCCAAGACAGAAGAACTCTTTCTCTCAAGTCTAGAAAATATTGTCAAATACTTTGTGTAATACCAATATTGCATAACTTTAGGGACATTATTCATTCATGTTGTATAGAATTATGCCCCAGGAGGTGAACTGACATAAAATAAGACAGGAATAGGGATCCCTGGAGTTGTATAACCTTAAGTCAAAACACCTAATGCTAAGAAAACTAAGATGTGTGACCTTGGAGATGGAGTGGGCAGAAAGTCCTTAGAGCCCAGAAGCTGGGACCACAAATTTCTCTCTTGAGCCAGGTCTTGAGTAGATTCCTCAGGGATACCTCAATGCTGAGAGTTTCCATTAAGAACTGAGAGAGACTTCTCAGACTCAGGACAGAGGCCTCAGACACTTTGTATCCATTCAGTTGCCCAGTAGGATAACCACTAGGCACATGAGGTCATTAATAATTTAAATTAATTATAGTATAATAAAATAAAAATTCTAATCCTCAAGCCAGACTATCCCCAGCAATTAACCAATAGCCACATGTGCCTAGTGGCTATCGTATTAGGCAGTGCAAATACAGAGCATTTTTTTCCCTCACAGAAAATACTAGTGGGCAAAGAACTTATCTTAGTCCTACAATGCAGAATCTAAATGAGCCCCTCATTTTCCTGTGGACAACTTCACATTTCATTAGGAAGGTTAAGTGAGTGTGGGGTGTGGAGCAAGTCCTTGTCAGACACCTGCCAGCGGGAGAAGGTTGAAATGGTCAGACTTGGGCAGTCAATGCTTGAGACTATTAGGACAGAAGAGGAGGGACTCTTGGGAAATGAGTCCTACGGACAGAATTTGCAAGGAGCTAGTGATGAGCTCCATAAGTTTAAGGGTCCTCTGTAGAAGTAACTTCTTCATCAGGTCTTCTGCCTTGGATTGTCACAAGAGAAAATGTCCGGTTAGGTGAACAGGATCTTTTGATTGTCTAGTGAGCACAAAAATGAGCTTATCTGAGGGTAAAATTGTGTAGATTGTCAAAATGTCTTTCTTATGCACAAAGGTTATACTTGGGAAGATACCTATCACCTGTTCTGCATGTCAAGAAGAAGAGAATAAAGCCACATGAACTGTATATGCAGTCCATAAATTAAAAGCACTTGACATTTGCTATAACACATCCCAATGATATGAATCATCCACTGTCCAGTAAATGGGTTATGCTGAACATTTGCATTCATTAGGTGAGCTGTCATAAAGACAGAGTGTTGGAATTGTTACTTGTAGTCCTAATTCTGAGCTTTGGACACTTGGGAAACAGGCAGACTTTGCTCACACAGTCCATAGCAGGTCTCTACACGTGAGCCTCCATCAGCATCTTTCGTCCCTCTTACTGTGCTTTTCAATGACTGCTAAAGAAATGCTTTAGGAGCTGCAGAAAGCTGTCAGATCCCCTGTGAGATTAAATGAACAAGCTCAACAGAACAGAAAGGCAAAAGGGAATGTGCTCATGCGGGGGCATACTTGCTTTGGCTTGCAGCTGTCAGGAAAAGAAGGATCTCTGTGCCAACAGTAAAAATGGGCTCCTCCTTCAGCCACTTAATGACATTATTTTCTTAGAAAAGTGTAATTTTCTTGGGCATGCTCCTTTAGACCTTCTGGAGAGAATATTTTACCCAAAAGAATTTGCTTTATCTTTAGCTTGCTTTGCTAATATGCAAACCCTCTCAAGCAAATAAATACTTTTTAGGAACTCAAAGTCCTTAGAGCTACTCCATTACCACTGGGGTCAACCTGTGGATGTATATCTTCATTAGGACTATGATTGCTTCCCTTGCAGAACAAGAATGCTACCTTCAAAACCATCCTTAACTTCCAAAATACACTTTCTGCTCTGGTCCAGGAGAGGGTCTAAAAGATGATGACAGAAAGCATGATTTTCTTCTGGATAGTCAGAATCACTTTGGTAATACAGTATACCTTTGAAACCATGCATCCCTCCAAAGCACCTACTTTGTTGTGGGGAGAGGTAAGCTCTCCTAGCCTGGTGTGAGCTACCTCCAGCATGTCACTGGGCACGTGCTTCTTTCTCTCACATGCAACCTTCAATTCAAAATAAATGCAATTAGCTCTACTTGCAGACCATACTCAGACTCCATCTCCTTCTCAGCCCCTACACTGTACCATTCATGTTGAAGTCACCATCATCTCTCATCTGGAGTTTTTTCAATAGCTTCCTAACCAATCTCCCTTGTCCCATATAGCCTATTCTGAGCTGGTGGATCCTTTTGAAAAATAAATCACTTCTCTGCTGAGAACTTTCTAGTCACTTCTATCTTATTGCACAATGTAAAAGCCATTAAGTAGTACTCAGTTCCTACTTTATTTTTCTGTGTTTTTCTTATGCTTTCTTATACAGTAATTTACTGATTTATCATCTAGTTACCTGCTTTCCCATTCTGAAATGTAGCTACACATGGCCACAGATTTTTGTCCCTTATGCTAGAAGCTTCAACCCCTAGAAGAGTGAATAGATATACAGTAAATATTTAATAAATAAGTGTTGAAAGAATGAAAGAATTTACCTGTTGACTTTTTGGGCCTGGTTGCTCTTCATTCTGCTATCCTCCTGCTGCCTGGTCCTTGCCTGCCAGGAACCCTAACATGCCCTGCCTCACTCACGGCCTGAACCACTGCCCTTCCCTGCTTCAGTCCTCACACTTGGTGGGTCAGGCCCTGACACCTCCCTAGCTCTCGCCAACCTTCAGCTCTGCCTGTTTCGATCAGCCTCATTGCCAGCCACAACCTGGCATAACACACAGAATATTTCTTTTAGGCTCCCTTCCAGCATCTTCATACTTTTAGAAACCTGCCCCAAATGAGTAATCGTATAACCCATTTGCTTTCCTATACATGACACTAGGAGGATCACTGAAAACTAATGATTTAGATGAATTATATATTCATCTAAATAAATATAAAAGTATACTTATGTATTAAGCAATTACCTATCATCACCTGGCACTGGCACATAAAAGAGCAATTAGTAAGCAAGAAATGACCAGATTCATAATAATTAATAGTTATTGAGCTCTTACTGTGTGTGCAATGCTTCGCCTGGTTTCTCACTTTTCACATCTTTTCATATCTACCTTTGTCAATTTAGATCAAGAATTCAGATATCTAACGTAGCCTTTCAATCAGAATGATTGTTTTTCCCTTATAATTCTATTGTCCACACTACATCCTCCCTCCCTTATGAAAGTATTTTAAGACACTCCTGAGCTGTCTCACCATGCTTGGGAAAATCCAGACTCTATCAGCGTCCAAAGTTATTATTTATCACCAGTGAATGCTTATTATTTTTAAGCCTTTTTGAATTCTTTATGTATACTTATCATATTTAATGCTCTCAACAATCCAAAGAGGTAGAAAAAGAGGCAAGAAGAGGTTACATGATTCATCCAGTGTCATGTATTTAATAAGTGGCACTTGAACCTAGTGACTTAACCACTCTGCTATCTTGTTACCCAAATGAGTAAACTGGCCAAAGCTTCCACCTCAACTTCACATCCTATCGCGATGTCCACCTACCAAGTTGTGCCACAAACATATCGACTCACTTCCACTCCTGGAACACAAAACTCAGTGTCTCTCCTCAGCAAGGCTTTCCTGGTCCACCCAACCTGAAGTGAAGTCCTTGGTCTGTCATAGCATCCAGTTCTTTTCCTTCACAAGGTTAGTCGAAGTGTATTTTTTTATTTATTTACATATTTATCCTCTTTGCTCACCACATATTTATTTTATTCAAAACAGCCTACACCTAGAATTCTTCTGGTTCTTAATAAACATCAGCTGAATCCATTCGTTGGAAATCTTGACTACAAACCCCAAGAAAGTACGAATCTTCATCGATGAAGATTGTCAGTAACGTGCCCAAGGTCAAAGAGCTGGTAAGCTGGGGTTGGAACCCCATCTTTCCGGTTGCACACTACCAGCAGCTTCCCAAGGTGCTCAGGATGTCAGGACCCTAAAGCAGCTGGCAGATGGGCTCAATAATCTCCTCTATAATTATCTGCAAATTTGTAAACCTTGAAGTGAAAAATAAATCCTCCCTACTCAGGTTTCTTTTTAGAGTGATGACTGAATGACCGAAGCCTCATCTCCGGGCTGCACTGAGCAAATCATAGCGCAAGGAGGCAGCTAATTGCCGAACTTGATTGCAACTGCTAATCACAGTCATAGGGGAAAAAGTGTTGGGAATTAATTAGGCAAGGACCTTCCGAACAGCAGCAGGAAGCCTCCAAGTGACCTTTATTTACAGTCAGTTAAACAGAAGTGTGACTAAAAATGCCAGGGAGCAAATCAGATTATTAATATTGATTGCTTAAAGAAAATGAATAATTTAGAAGCCGAGTCAGAATAAATATCCAGTGACAGAGATGAAAGAGCACAGCACACCGCATTCCCACCATTCATCTGTCATGCGGCGGTGTCCCCTGCTCGGAAATTGGGAATTTTCACCCTCACAAAGCACAATTAGCTCCATGACCCAGCATGACTGCCACTAGGAACTGTTCTCATTCAGCCAAGCACGGGGAGGATTCAGGGTGTTGAACTAAAGCTTTTGTCAACACTTTGCATGGTAAACTAATTACAAGTTCATGGAAGATTTACTTTCCAATTTTTATCAGTAAAACAGCAACCAAAAGAAGTTGGATTACATTTCCTGTACTTACTGTACAAAGCTCACAGATTTCTGTTTTTGATGACAGTCTATCTTTTATGCCGCATATATGACAGAAGCTTTCCACGGGAAGGGCAAAGGTGTCAGACTGTTTACAAGTAAAGATTTTCAGAGGTTATGTCCACCTTCCAATAAAAGTTGCCTTCACATACTGGAGCTGGTTTTATACCATACTTTCCCCGCAATACGCCTCAGTCCTAACTCCATTTAGTGATGACAGATATAGAATATTTATTTACAACAAGATCTTAAAAAGGTAATTTCAAGTTACATATTTTATTGAAGCGGGATTTTTAGAGCCATGCTGAAAGGTTTAAGTTATACTTAAGGTTATATTCTCTTCTACCTGAAAATACTAGTTAAATTTACTAGTGGGGGTGTTTTTGCAATAATTATGTTTTAAGGCAGTAGGTGTTAATAGTTCTGCTGAAGTGAATGTATTTCAGAACCATCACAGTGGTGGAGAATTCAAACATATTTACTCTGGGTGAAACTCAGAGAAATTAAGCTCGTTGTTATCAGCTTAATGTTAGTGAATTAACTAGCTGTGTTCAAGGCAGCCATGATTTCTATATGACAATAAACATAATTTGTAAACCAATTAATAAGGCCGGTCAGGTCACTCATTTTCTTTATCTAGTATAAGCATCAGTATTCATTTATGCCTATATTAATTTATGCCATTCATATTATGTATCAAGTATGGACATTAGCATGATCTCTAACACACATAAGGAAATAGATACTTAGATAAATTGTCTCCCATCCCTATAGAATGAACAGAATTGAATTGCCCTTTCTTATAAACACAGTTGTTTTGAAGTACATCTCCTTATGATACACATCTGTGGGACATAAAATGTATGGCTGGATATGCTCCCCAGGTGTTCCATTTCCCTAGAATTGCAAAGGAACCAAATGCAAGCCTCAGTAAGGGTTGAGATAATTTCACATGTGAATTATTGACATGCAAATACTTCCCAGCAAAGTGGACTGACTGACCCTAGGCGAGACCTAAGATGTAGGGTAAGTGGAGGCAGCCTGGCTTCCTCACCCAGGTGTCTGGGTAACTAAGGGGAGCAGTTTCCCATAACCTTGAATGGGCCTGGTAAGTGGTGTTCTCACAGTCTTGAGACTGGGTCCAATAAACTGTTCCTATAACATGAAGTGGGCTCGCACACGCGGAATCATGCTATGTTATATAATTTTTTGGCTTTTTGCCAGTTTTGTTTGTCTTTGTTACATAAGCAGGTAGGGGCTTCTCACTAGGGAGACATGCGGCTTGCAGCACGCGTGGCTCACCCACCTGTGAGTAAAGGCATGTCAGACATCCCCAATGCTCCGTGAATACCCTGTCTGCTTGAGTACCGTGAACTGGTCAGGCCTTGAATGGTCACAACACACAAGACCAGTACACTTACGTAACAGTCAGACTCCTCAGTCCTCCGGGGTCAAACACCCATAGGCCAGCAGTGTAGAATGATAATCTTTTTGAAAAATTGTATTAAATTAATTGGGGTGACATTGGTTAATAGGATCATAAAGATTTCAAAGTGTACATTTCTATGATGCTAGATCTGTATATTGCACTGTGTGCCCACCACCTACAGTCAAACCATCTTCTGTCACCATATATAAGTACCCCTTCACCCACCCTCTTCCCTCTGGCAACCACCACATTGCTGCCTGTGTCCAGGGGCTTCAGTTTTATATCCCACATATGAGTACAATCATATGGTTCTTAGATTTTTCTGACCGAATTATTTCAGTTAGCATGATATTCTCAAGGTCCATCCATGTTCACACAAATGGCAATATTTCTTCTTTTCTTATAGCTGAGTAGCATTCCTTTGTGCATATGTACCACATCTTCTTTATCCAGTCCTCTACCGGAGGACACTGGTTGTCTCTGTGTCCTGGCCACTGTGAATAATGTTGCAATGAATGATACGGGTGCATATATCTTTGCAAATACATGTTTTTGAATTTTTTGGGTAGACAACCAGAAGAGGGATTCCTCAGTCATATGGTAACTCTATTCTTAATGTTTTGAAGACACTCATACTGTTTTCCATGTGGCTGTATCCACCAGCAGTGATTGAGGGTGTTTTTTGTTTCTCCACGAACTTTCCAGTGCTTATTACTTGCCTTGTTGATAATAGCCATTCTAACAGGTATGAGATGGCATCTCATAGTAGTTTTGATTTGCATTTCCCTAACAGCTAATGAGGTTGAACATCTTTTTTAATATCAGCTGGCCATTTGTATGTCCTCTTGGGAGAGGTGTCTATTCACATCATGTGCACATTTTTCAGTTGTATTGTTTGTTAGACTGATAATCTTTTGATACAAATATTCTCCTTCACTTGGTGTATTGCAGGTAAATAGAGGCCAATAGAAAAAATTTTATTGTCCCACAAATTAAAAAATTAACTATTTATAAGTTATGTCTTACTATTTCTAGATTCTCTTTCTAGATATTTTAAGTTAGCTTATTTTAAAAACATGCAGAATTGATGTTCAGAGGAAATGCAACAAAAACAACAAAATGCAGAGCTTTAATTAGATGCCAGCATAAAGCCTTAATCACATGTTATATTAAAGTGACACCGTCTTTACTGAGGTGTGCTAAATGATTCAGGTAGCTGGCAGGTGGGTTACCACAACCCATTAGATTTTGAGGGGATTTTATTGGCGCTTGTTTGCATTTAGATAGTAGCACACTAACTGTGGCAATTTTTCCTCCCCAAAGCAATTTTCATTTTCAAAAAAGCCAAACCATGCAAAATCATGGTCTCTCATTTAGATTTTAGGAGCTAACCTAAAGTGGGACTAATCTGTGAGTAGAAGGTGGGGATCACCTTTTCTGGTTCTTTCCCTATTTCTAGGCAACAAAATTAATCAGATTCTTTGGAAAGGCAATATGTGCAAATGTGCATCTTTTAATACATGAAAGCTAACATTAAATATGTGACCGTATGGCATTCTTAGATTCCTCCTTTTTGCTAGTACAGGGTGGTGATTTTCACATTAATTGCATGTCATTTGTAATGGGGACGCCTGGCTTTACATGCAGATGTGCCCTATTCCTTCCCATTATGGGAAACAAGTAAAATGATTGCAATAATTCCTGGTACCAGATTATAAAAGCAGCATCTTTAGAATTTGTAAATGTGCTGTTTTTATATTACCCCTTTGTTTATATACAGATTAAAACATGATCCCCCATGGCTGCAGCCTGTAATTGAATAGAGTGCACCGAGGCTGCCACAGAGCAATGGAGCGATGCTTGAGTGACTCCAGAGCAGAGTCTACACCTGTGGAATAAATTCTGCCTGTCATCTTTCACCATGGCCTTGAATTTTTTGATAATGTTGAGAAGACACAATGAAAGTGATATCATTTAATGAGCAAAGAAATGTAGCTAAGCATTACACTGGCTGCTTCAGGAAAGAGAGATTATTAAATATTACTTGAAAAAAAGTAGGGGGGTGGATATTTCCCATATAATTAATTTCATCTTCATTTGCTTAGCTTTCTATAGAAGATCATCAGATTGAAATTGCAGTATGTTTCTTTGTCCTTTGTATCCCACTCAAGTCTTAGCACAATTTAGAACTAAGGAAAAGCAATTTTTTCCACTTTGCATGCAAGTCACAGTTTTCTTATTGGGTTCTAAAGGATTCCTAGTCTCCGAGCTCCAGTACACAGCTGCCACTGCATATGTTGCTGCTGAAACTAAAACTTGCTGAAATAATCATTCCCAATGTTTTTAAGAGGCTGTGTTTAAAGTACTACTTGACACATCTCATTTCTTTAGCAAGCTTGAATTTGTATTATACAACAGCAGAGCCAATAAAAATCGAAGATTTATATTTTCTTGTTCAGTATTGGATAGTATGAACAAAAATTCCTGACAACCCCTAATAATCAGAATTCTTTCAAACCTGAGACATTGTGTGTACTTTAGTCTCTAGAATTTAAGACACAAGTACAAATTAACACTGTGTACTGAATGCAAAATATGCACACATTTTTCATGTACATGATTTTAAAATAATTTCTGTACATACACACAAGATTAGCACCATTTGTGTTTGAAACTATTAGAGGCTTTATTAACTTTTTTTCCTTCTATGATTTTGCTGCTGATTATTTCCAGTACTTTTTCAAATAAGTAGCAAAAGTGGGAAAGTAAAGTTTTAATTGCTTTACTAGCATTTACTGGGTTGGCCAAAAAGTCAACATGGCTTTTTTACATAAAATAAAAGGCACATTTTTTTTCACCAATAACTTTATTGATCTGGATATTTTGGGTATGTCAGCTATCTCCTGCTATTGGCTTCTAGTGGGTAGAGGCCAGGGGTGTTGCTAAACATCTTCCAACACGTAAGACAACCGCACAGCAAAGACTTATTTGTCCAAAGTGTCACTAGTACCAAGAAACTTTGCAAACCACTTCTGACACATTCAATTAGTCACAGCACCTTCTCCATACACTACACAAACTTTTTTTGTGTGTTTCAGTTGTATTTTTACCTTTTCTGAAATAATAAAGTATGATATACCAAAGATGTTGCTTATTTTCTCCCATCTTCAATATTAAATTGGATACATAAAAATTCACCAATTTTGATAAATCTTTTTAATGCACACTGATATGACAGCTGTCACAATACAATTAAACAAAATTGCTTCAAATAAAGTTAAACAACTAAGCACTACTAGAATCGTCATTCAGAATAAACTACATGAACTTTTTAGCCAACCCATAGGATTCATACCAGTTACCCTCGATCACAGGTTACGTGAGATCCCTCTGTAGAGACAGAGATGCCACCAAGCCTAGACATCCATAGACTTTTACTTCCTCTACTACATATTAAAAAGACAGTAAAAATTATAGCTCCCAACCAATACTTTACAAAGTTAACACAGAGGAACAACTATTTGGACATAGCCAGGATATCCATACATTTTAAAGTTAGGTTTCTGTGAAAGAACATTATTCCTGGAAATAAAAAATTTTGTTACCAGCATCCCTGAGATGTAAAATTAAAAATATAAGTTAATGAAAGATAGTCTGGACATAATTCACTGACAGCTTAAAGGGCAAATTATCACCTAGGGCTTCTTCTCTTTTTCTTTCAAAAGAAGTCTTAACAAATAAGGACACCAAGGCAACGTTCTCAAAACCCCAAGCATGTTTTGTGGAGTTTCCCACACCCCAACTTTTCCCCACCATTTTGGTCTTCTGGACTGTCAAACAGAAATAGGAAGCATTTCTAAATAAAAACTTGTTCTACATGTGGTTTAACCCAATAATCATTACCAGACTGAATTTCAAAAATTTCTAAAGATTTTTGTTCTTATGTTTGAGAGAAAGATAAAATAAGTTGCATTTGAATATTTTGGTGGTTTTGTAAGTAACACTTATGCTTAAATTGAATGCAAACTGTGGAGAATTTAAGGTAGAATGGAATTCAGTAATTACAGAGTCTCTTTTTAGCTAAGTCTTAATCAATGTGGAATAAGATCTGCCTTTTGTGGCTTCATGGCATTCAGATGATGTCAGCAGATTCTGAGGCAGGAAAGTAGATATTTGCTCCTTTGATGTTTTTCTTGGGAAAGTTGCAAGTGTGTTCCACAGGGAGAATACATTTCTCCTTGCCTGTTTAATAGCCTCTAGAGACATGGAAAGTGACCAGCATATCTATCTTTGGTTATTATATAACCATTCAATTTCTGAATAATTCAATGATTTAATTTTTTATTGATTAGGAAGGTTATAAGTGTGGCCAATATAACCTATTTTTCAAAATAAATCCTCTGTTATTAACTGCCTAAAAGTGTAAGAAAGCTATGACTTAACCCATTTAGCTCTCTCTAAATAAAATTTACACTGGTCCATACTCTGCTCCCAGGACGGTCCTAACGATTCAGGTGGATCGTGTTTACCACGTCATAATCCATTTTATGTCTATGGTTGATTCTCAGTTAGTTCATCTTCCTTTACCAAAGCCACAGAAAGTTAAAATGATTCCAATTACTATGATCACCAGGTATGGCTGATGGATGATCTTATTATAATATACTTTCTTTAATCCTTTGTTCAACTATCCTAATAGAAAGTTCAAGTAAACTGTGAAATCCAGAAAAGAATGCTTGGAATACCAGGAACAACAAAGCACTGACTAGAAGTAAGTCTTTTGAAGACAATTATCCTGAATGACGATTACAGCTCAAATGCCTACACCTCTTAAAAAATAATTACAGATTGAGAGTATTAGTCATCATTATACTTGATATGTGTTTAATTACCCCCAGATGAGGTTGTGACAGAACTGTTTATTAAACTTTTTCAAATATCTAATTTGTGAGGGAAATACGTCTTAAAAACATAGAGCCAGTTGGATACTCAGTTGCTTGTGTGAGAGTTCCCATGAGGAAGAACAGAGAAAGGAGTACTAATCAGTCCTGCAGATGACAGAGGGGAAGGCCATGATGTGTGGACATGCCACGCTGAGACATGACTGGTCACTTTTAAGAAGCAAGAGACCAGAAGCCAAGAGTGACTTCAGATTTGCCAGCCTTTGGATTTCAGTAGCCAAAAGGAAAAAGGTTATATGTACAGAAACAGGGGAAACAGGCATTTTTGGATACTAAAATAACTGCAGTTTGAGCTTACTTGAATTTCCAGGTTAGGACATTTGGATGAGAGATGGAAACAGCCAAAGGCTCAAAGATGTTGAGACTGGAGATACTGATGGGGAAGTCATCTATATTTACATCTCTATGTATATCTACTGGCTGAAAATAAGAAAGGAACATAAAATAAAAGAAAAATCACCTATAATTGGCTATCTAAAAATAACCAAATAATAACATAACATTTTTCCATCTAGTCTTTTCATTACACACATCCACATCATGAATGTGGTTTCAGCTGCTCAACTGCATGCATAACTCTTCTGTTTTACAAACTTATAAGCAGGCAGCTGAGGTGTTCCAGAATCAGCTCTGCTCTAAAGCCCTGGAGTTAATTTGTCACTTTGTGACCAAATTGCAGTAATTGTAACTAGGAGGGAAAATAACAGACTTGGAAAACACCCTGGCAAATTCCAATATATGAAGTGCAAGTAAATAAGTTTGATTTTTTGTTTTGTTATATTACTTGTTTGGGTTTTTTTTTTTTTGGCATACCTTGTTTAAAAGAGGATCAGAGGCAAAATAAAATGCAATTCAGAAACACCACTGTATCTTAGGTGAATACATAAAATTGCCCCATTTACTTCCTTCCTTCCACCTTCCTCATGCTTACTCTTCAGTCTCACACATGACTGCAGCCAAGTTAAAGTAAATGCTGATTAGGATGATCAAATAATTGATTGGCAAGTCAAATGTGTTTTCTGACATTAAGGGAAAGGGAGCTTGCCTTAGATTGGTACACATCACAGTTATGGCAGTCCCATTTGGGCCTGTGATAACAGTTTTAGACATTATAGCCTCAAATTGCCAATTTTCAGAGGCCCCAAGCAGAATTGCAATTCCCTGTAATGTCTTAATGCAAGCATACAAGAAGTGAAAAAATATTACTCAGGGAACAAAATTACATGTAAATAGAAGGCATGAAAAATATTGCCTTAGTCCGTGCTCCAATAATATAGTCTAAAGACACAAAGGACAGGGGGGTGTGTGCCTCTCAAGTCTCCAGTGAGGAAAACATCCAAAAGTTCACAGAACTCGTTTTTGTAAAATGCCTGATTAGAAAAATCAATTAACTAAGCATAACAGGCCCTGTGGAAAAATTGCTTCATTTCAATGGAATAGAAAGAGAAAATGTGAAAAACCCAACTTTTCTATTACTTCACTCTTCCATGAAGCTATGAGACAGAGAGAGAGAACTGAAAGATGCCTTCTTCTCCTGATTAAGCCTCAGCTACTGGTTATGAAACCCCACCCTCTTTTTCAGAGGATTCTAATTTTTATTAGAATCTCTGGACAGACTTCTACTTTTTTAGGGATACTACTGAGTCGTGGGGTCCTGGTCTCCCAAGTCCAGCTTCTAACTAGGATGTAATCTCTCCAAGTTATCCTTTCTTTAGAGAGTTTGTAAATAGATAGACTTGGACTTTTATTTTTTTTTCAGTGTCAGTGTTTATATTAATGGTGGTTGAAGCTGTAAATGCTAATGCAAAATTATACACATATCCTCAAACACAAACAACAGTGATGTTAGAAATTTTCTCACTGTGTCTGGGTGATTATCCCAAATACCCAGAGACTCTTGCTGTCTTCTGCTCCAGCACATGAGGTTAATCAAACTGCTTTCCTTCAGTCTCTGGACCTTCTCTAGATGATAGAGTACTTTGTGATTTCACATCTGGTTGATTCAGCAGAAAGACCTGATAATACCCACTGGTATGAGAATTACCTGTGCATCTATAGGATCTTTATATAAGCCTGATCTTATGAGGATGGTTTCCTTTTCTAGAGATTACAACAGACTCTGTCTGTTAAGTGCCTTCCACTCTACAGGTCCAAGGTAATGAATGGTAGGGCTTTTTCTCACCATGAAAGCTCTAAACCATCTAAACAGAAACTGCAACCTGAAGGCCTCAGATAGTTCTTGGATTTCAATCCTAGCTCCATCAGATATGGCATAAGTGAGTTAATCGCTTTCTGATTTTGTGCATCCTCTATAAAAGAGAGATCCTAGTATTGCATAGATCATAGGGAGGCTGGGAGAACCCAATTAGTTAGTAAGTTAAAATGTCCTTTCACATTGTAAGCATTGTATAATTATCATTGCCACAATTCATCTTGCAATGAAGTTTTTTTTGGCCTACATTGGTTTTATGGGGTGAATTGTGTACCCAAAATTCACATGTTGAAGCCCTAACCACCCCCAGAACCTCAGAATATGATTGTATGTGAGGATAGGGTCAAAAAGATAAGTTAAAATGAGGTTATTAGGGTGGACCTTAATCCAATGTGACTGGAGTCCACTGAGGAGAGAATAGGACACAGACACTGAGGAGAGACCACGTGAAGACCCAGAAGGTGGACGTCTGCGAGGCAAGGAGACAGGCCAGGCCTACCGACACCTTGATCTCAAACTTCCAGCCTTCAGAATTGTGAGCAATTAAATTTATTTTACTTAGAAGAAAAGTCTGCAGTAACTTGTTATGGCAGCCTAGCAACCTATTACATTTGGACTTCAAAAATTGAAATTTTCTAATAAAAGCTCTTATCTGGGAACTCCCTTGAAAATTAAGAGATCTGACCATGGTGGACCCCCCTCACCTGCATGGAAACAATATGAGTCAGTTGAAAAACAATCTTTAAAGAGGGAATGGATTATCCAGTTGACCACAAGACCACCATTCCCCATATTCTCACATCCAGTCCATTGACCACATGGCTATCTCTGGCATCTGATCAAAAGGTCCAATTCACTTTGAGTAATTATTTATGTTGGTTCTTATTCTTCCAAACTTAGCTAGACAATCTTTGGTATAGAAAAAGATGTTCCCCCGCCCTGACACCCATGGAAAACTATGAGGGCGCCCATGGGTGGGCTTGGGTTGTTCATAATCATGTCGGTAATTCTACTTCTTCTGTCCTACCCAGTATCTGCAGTAAATTGCCCATTTTACAAGTTATGTCATGTGTGAATGCGTGCGTGTTGTGACTCTGTGTTTGAGGATTACTTTCCAAAGGACAGAAAACATTTCAGTTTTTAAACAAACTTAGATATCATGAAGCTGTATTCTTCATTTTTCTGATTCTGGCTCAAAACTCATCCACTTTTCCAGGTGGAGTGCATTACACCTCATTCTGAAAAGAACCCTTGTTTCTAAGATACCAGTCAAAGGCCCTGTCTGCCATGGCTGCCAAGGGAGGCTGTGTTGTAATCCCGTGCTGATCACTCTGTGGTGGGGACCGTTCCTGCTCCCTGGCATTTCTTTTCCTGAGTTGCAGTTACCACCAGAAAGGTGGTCATGTTTGCTGCTGGCTGGTCCAAGAAATACCATCAGTTTCTTAATAACTAGCTGTAAGCACTTGCGAGTCAAGGAGAGGGAGGGAGAAAGAGAAGCGTGCCCAAAGTTATTTCAATAGGCAAGCTCCAAAGTCTTCTAAGGTTAATACTGCCTAATTAA
Source organism: Phyllostomus discolor (assembly GCF_004126475.2). NCBI lineage: Eukaryota > Metazoa > Chordata > Mammalia > Chiroptera > Phyllostomidae > Phyllostomus > Phyllostomus discolor. Next base: position 85,980,884 of record NC_040905.2, on the reverse strand, counting down.
TGACAGCACCAAATGAAGCCAAAAGCGTGAAGTCTGTAAATGGCTAATAATGAGGGCTAGATAGATATACTCCACTTTCCATGTATGTTCATAGGGCTGGCTGCAAAATGTAATTGAAGTAAATGGGGTTTTCTGCTTCCTTCCTATTCTTTAATTTAATGCTTAGAATGTGTTTGCTATAGTCTCTTCTTACCTCAAAGAACCTCAATTAATTATAACAAATCCTATAACTGGTGGTGTCACCTCCAGAATCCTTGACACAGAAACCCTTGAAGAGCATTTACAGAAGAAGGGGGACACACATTCTGTGCACACTGATCTCTTCACGGTTACAGCTGACGGACACTACCTGTTGGGGTGGGGAGGGGAGAGATTGTAGCTTTCAACTGCTCATGCTTGTGAAAACTGCATTCTTTCCTTTAAATGTTCAAATCCATTCTTTCCTTTAAATGTTCAAATCCAAATCATTTTTAAAAATAGCATGACCCTTTAATGAAAACACCCAATAAAATAGGATCTGAAAAAGCAAGACAGATTTTAGGAACGAGGGATTTTTTTTCTTGTTCTTTGTTTTCTCAGCCCTGAATTAATCACAGCTGTCTTTCACCAGCGAAGGTTATTTTTATCTTGCATGCTTTAAATTAAAAAACAACAACAACAAAAGGAGCAATCTGATGTTTTTCAAGCTCCCACAACCTTCCACAGAAAAGGGGGAAGCATTAGCCGTGTGCAGCTCAGAATCCAGCTTTTAATTATATCTTCCTTGTGTTTACATGAACTTTAGTTTGCATTTTAGAAGCCTTGTGGAGGGATTCCTGTGGCTGACCCAGGAGTAGTGGGGAATTTCTCCATCAAGTGAGTATTGATGAGCTGCAAAGTTCAGTGAACAGGAAAATTCTGCTCCTTTTATTGCCAGTGTGACAGGTTACTTTATTACCATGCCTTTCACAGCAATTTAACAGTTACCCTGGTAACGGATTCAGTGAGGTAATGGGATCACAGGCATTAGAGCAGAGGCAGGCTGGCCGCTCCGCGCAGCCATCTGCTGGCGGCTGCTCCGAGGCTGTCTGCCTGGAGGAGCCCTGACAATCACGGGGCCTGCGTGGCAATGAGGCAGGTGAAACCGCAGGCCTGCCCTATTTAGCTGTACTCGGGTGATTTGTCTTTCTAATTCTATTGAAATAATAATCAGGATTTGTTTCTGATTAATTAACTAACCTTTTGGTAAAAAGATTAGATAACGAAATTGCTGCCTATTCAGAGATAATGAGATTTTTATTACTCTGTCAAAAGAAAAAAAGTACATTTATGTGTCACCAGCCGCTCTGTCAAGAGGAAGAAAAAAAAAGAGATTTAAGTCTTTGTCACATGGGTATATTCCTCAACAGACGAAGGGTGTGTTTCGTCCTGTAGGAACCCCCCCAGACTCATTTGAAGCCTTTAGGAAGAGCTTTTGAAACAGCAAACAACGTAACAAACACATTTAAGCCAATAGGCTTTTGGGGAGGGTGCTAATTTGTCTTAAAATGTCTCCTAATGGAAGAGAAATGCTTGGGAGTCTCGGGAATTTGCCTGTACTGTGTGGGTGTATTTATGTAAGTGTGAGAGTGTGAAGAAAGCAGTAAAATCTCCGCACGAGGCTTTAAAATGACATATGTAGACAGGCTGCGCTTCCTCTGCACGGCAGATCTGTCTCCGGCGTGCAGCACTGCATTTGTCTTCCGGCAGGAGTTGTACTTGGGAGACGCGAAGGGGAAATCAGCCAAGCTTAGCAGGCTGGGAGGTCACCTGTGACTGTCACAGGTAGGCTGCGTTAGGATGTGAATTATTCCAACCGGCTGAATAAAAAGGGAAGCAGCTCTTCTCCCTGTTTCACCCCAAGACACACAGCTGGTCGATTTAACCTTTTCTCTTAAGTCACAGCTCAATCCTTTGTTAGCGGGGACTTTCATTTTCTCACTCTTCTGTGGCTTCTTCAATGTTGTACAAAAAAAGAAGGGAAAAAAACCCCTACAACAACAACAAAAAGACAAAAACCAAAACCAAAATCCAGCCTAGGTACAGTGCTTCCCCTGGATACAGAGATAAGCCCCACAGGCTGCGCGTGGCAGTCAGCATCGCAGGAAACAAAGCACGGTGTATTTCCAAATAAAATTTCACAGGGCGACAATATTGTTTTAATTACGAAAACCTGAGGCGGAAACATGGTGCGTGGCTTTTCCTGCAATGCAATAAAACCGAGGCATGGGAGGGAAGGCCAAATGGTGGGCAGGGACCCAGCTGAGCATTTTGTTGAAGTGTATTTATGTCACTGCCTTTTCAGATTCAATGAGACACTTCTGTTTCTTGTGACATCCTGTGGCCTTGGCTGCCTCAGTTTGTGTGTGTATGAGCATGAAGAGATATCAAGTTCTAAAAATGGGAGTCTCTGTTCTGAGTTTCATATGGTTCGCAGACAAGTTGAAACAGACAAAAAAAAAAAGAAGAAGAAGCAGAAGTAGGAGGAGGAGAAAAAAGTGAAGGGGATCAGATGTGAACATTCCAGAGCCTCCTTTCCTGTCCAGGGGTCCCCACTCGCCATCTCCCCTTTATTCTCAGTTCCTCCTGTACTTCCTTTGCCAGCTAACAGGCTCCATTTCTGATAACAGATGCTTGACAAAGAAAGAGAAATAAGACATTAGAAAGGAGAAGGCTGCTGCCGCAGTGGGGATTTCTGATAGTTCATTGCCAATAGCTTTTTACAGGAACTTGCTGTCGTTGGCTCCCTACCAATGGAAGGGAAAGAACGGGCAGGGGCGGGGAGCCTTTGTCTTCAAACTCCCAGTGAAATACAGGGTTAATATTAGCAATTATTATTAAAATTAGCCAAATGTTATTAAATGATCTTTGTATAGAAGAATAAGTATAGTTTTCCCTTTGGCAGACAATGACATCTGCAGCTCTACATTTTCGTGAAATGACTATACTTAACAAAAACATTACTTCATTTTCATGGTATTTCTTTTGTGCCTAGGAGCAACCCTGTAATTGTTCACTTCAATTACAACATTACTATTTTAAACTGAAACCCATTTTATCTGCATGCCAGCTTTTTATTTGTTTTACCAACTATATCTATTTCCATTACTGCAAGGCTGATGGTTTGTCTCAAGAGGAAATCAAATCCATTAATTCAGAAATTTCAAGCCCGACTAGCTCTGCCATAAGCAGCATTTCTTATGCTAATAGCAAATGTGCTGAGACTGAAAGAAACTGACATGGCCCTGTTTTTTATCATAACTTAAGCATTTATGTAAGAAGGCAAATCTAATAGTACTAGGAAACTGTAAGTGTTATTATATATAATTCACTTTCCTGAGATCTGGACTGGGCTCTGCTTTGCGTAGCCATGGTTTAAATCAGGCTGCCACAGGACTTCAGCTCACCTGGCTTTTTCTATTTAGCCAACATATTGCTTCACAACAGATACATCTAGCATGAAACTGAATTTGTGGGGGTTTGTGCTTGAAAAAAAATTCTCAGTTTTTTTCTTCTTGAATGAAAGATTTTTTTTAAGGCAGGAAAAAGAAATCATTCTGTGTTCAGGTGATGTCTGAAACTTATCCCTGTCATAGCATAAGCCTGAGACAAACCTGGCCCCATTCTGCTGCTTTTTTAATGTACCCTGTTTGGGTCCTCTCACATGGTTCATGTTCAATTAACTTGACTCGATAAAATCTGACTCTGACCCAGAAAGGGGAGAGAGAGAGAGAGAGAGAGAGAGAGAGAGAGATTGCTCCTGACTCCTGCATAAGCCTTGCAGGCACTGTGACCTGTTTATGTCAATGGTAAAGTGTAAGAGATTCCTATCACAGCACCACATCATCTTCTGGGATCTGAAAAAATACAGAAAGCTCTGGAGGACCCTGGCCCGCCTTTGTCACCACAAAGCCCTTCAGTGCTGTAAATCAGTCCTCATTGGGAGCTCTTATACACCAGCCGTCACCGATAAGCTTTAGAGAGTAGACAAGGCTTTTAGGAATTGCTGAACCATGAAGTTGACCTGCTTAGGGTTTTGTTGTAGGCTATTAAATCCAGGATGGCCGTTTTAAGATGATTCGGCTTTTCTTCTTCTCTAGGTCTGGTTAAGCAACTCTACCTCCAGCTCACTATTTGACTGATTTAAAAAAAGAGAGAGAAAGGCACAACTTGCTATTTGACCATACTACCTTCAAACATCAATTTAATGAGAAAGACTTATGCTGACGTAGTTTACGGGCTCAAGCAACTTGACACTAATTTTACAGCTAAGAAAAGATTTACTAACTGTACATACTGCTCTGCTTGTGTTGGCATGGGTACCATGATTCTTTTCTCCTAAAACAAACTCAAACTCCTTAGTAAACAGGCATTATTTGGCTAACACATTGTAAATGGATCTCGGTTGTGTGGCACAAGCACGCTTCACTATTATGTAAACAATTGTTCACAGAAAGCTTGCTTTAAATTGTAAATGAATATATTTCAGCTATAATGTTGCTTTCAGACTGGGCCAGTGATATAAATCTGGTCATTTGTTTTTTTGCACTTTGCCTATTACTAACCAGTTAGAAATGTGCTGATTATTTGCACAAGCCTTTCACACTGTGAGAGCAGTTAAATTGCTGTTTTATTTTTCCTGTGTTTGATGAGTGTTAACAAGAGCACCATGTGAGGAAACCCAAACCAAACACAGCTCTTTAATTGGGGTTGGGGGTGTTGGGGAAAAGCCACCCGGTGAGTAATTCCACTGTTTAATGTTTGAGAGCTCACCCATCCCACCCTAGGACTTATGGCAAGATTAATTAAAGGGGGTTGACAAAAATTCATTGCTTTTGTCAAGCAACATAAATAGCTTGAAATATGATGTGTCCAGTTCTGGGGGAGCAGATTACTTGGTGGGGTGTCTAATGTCCAACGCTCTCTTTTAAATGCCTGCCATTGCCAAACAGCTCTATGTTTGGATTAAGCAGTTTTGTATTCTATAGCCCTGAAAGAATGCACAATTTGGAGAGAAAATGCTGTAGTGTTCTGATTGAGCATGTGACTTGTCTTCACAGGGTATGCCCAGGGGCTGATGAAAGTTCCAGCTGACCCAGAGAGCTTTGTCTTCTCCCCATGCCCCTAAAAAGTTTTTCACATTTCCTCACCCCTTGCAGATTAATGAAGTTTCAGTAATGTGCTGATCTGCAAAGCTTTGGAGACAGAAATAATATGACCTTAGATGGTCTCATTGGTGTGAACCGGAACAAATGCTGTAGCTTTATCTACCTCCATTGATAGAACTACAAAACTGCACTTGCATTGCCTTAGATAAGGTAGACCTTAGACCAAGCCTAAGATAATGGAAAATGTCCCAGGTTCTACCATTGGGCTTGTTCCTGAGTAGCTCAGTGACTTTGGACTCTCATTTAACATCTTTGAGCCTTACCTGTGATATGACGGTGAATCAGCATGATCACATTGTCCTTCCAAAACTAAAGTTCTAGGATTCCTGTATTGCTTAAATCTAACTGCTTCTTTTGTGTCCATAAATAAATATAGGAGGCAGACTTGATAGTCAAATGTATGGTATTTAAAAGATGGAAGTATGAGTCTTTTCATTTCCATATTGAACATGAAGAAGGAAATCCGTAGTTTCCTTGTTACTGCAAATTCTGTAGCGTTAATGTGGAATAGATACACTTCCCCCAGTGACTGTTCTTCGTAGCCCTCAACGCCTATACTAGGACAGAGCGAAGCACAAGTCTTACATTTTAGATCTAAAATAGTTTGTAATTGTATTCTTTCTGATTTCTTTAAAATACTTTCCCCTGTAGTGATCAGGAATCAAGCTACATTTTTCTTCCTAACAAGCTATTTATTTAGGTACACTATTTTACATATTAAATTTAATTTAAGTGAAAGAATGGAAGTAATGTGCACATCATTATATATCTGTGAAAATAAAGATAGAAGGCTTCTCTCAGCTGAAACTTTCTCTTCTCTAGATACTGATTCAAGTTATCACTCATGACAAATCAGAATCATAAGCCTTGAGTACAAAAAGACCATTTAAGAGCCATTATTATCAGATTTATTATAATGGCGAATATAGAATTCACTTGATTATTTTGCTGTGCTAAATACAGCTTTCTAAATAAACAGAAATGTTCCTGTAGTATTTCTCTTACCCACAAAATGAACAGAAATATTTTTGAATTACATATGTTTTAGTTATAAAAATACTAAAGACTTTTTTTTAGCTAGTCCTGTACCTTAATAGTTAGTTCATTTAAAAATTCAGATGTTAGACCAAATTGAAGTACAGGCATTAGTAATATGGCCTTTTATCAGTTTTCCCATCTTTGACACATTCCTTCCTTCCTAGGAAATATATATTTGATTGCTCACTGTTTTACTGTTTTCTTCGCTCACTCTGACCCTATCGAGACAGACAACTGTGCTATCCTGATTTCAGCTGTCAACACTCCACCTTATAACACATCGTCTAGAAATACTCCGTCTAAAAAAACCACCACCAACAACCAAAAAAGAAAAAAAACCCTGTTTATTTCAGGCCAAATATGTAGAGTATTGATAAAGTTATTTCAGAGCGGCAAAGTATGTATAGCAGCTCGCTGTGGCCTTCTTAACACACTGAGGAGGGAAAGATGTTTCTGGTCTGGTGTTATTATAGTCTTAGCTGTTTAGACAATGACAGACTTGGTCTGACTAATTTATTTTTAATCCAATACATTTTCATGTATGCTGCAATAAATGATCACCTAAATATCTGACAGAGTTCAAGGAAGTTTTTCTGTCATTATGCTGAATAAGTAAAACATTTTCAAGTTCTTTAATATATAGCTATGCTTGAATTGAGACTTCCCTGTCATTGTCAATTAGCCAACACAATCTAGTTGGAAATTATTTTGTACCACTTTTATGAGCAGACAAAATTCCCTTGCCATGACCTGGATCTCAGAGGATGTCTAGCTATTTCAAAAGTCTTTAAGATAAAAGTCACACAGCCTTGATTGATACATTCCCCTTCAATTACTTAAACTCCTCTTTGAAGGAAGGGAATTTACCTTCCTCATCTCCCTAACCTGAGATCTAGCACAATGACTTATATCAAGTAAGCATTCAGTAAATGTTTGTTGACCTACGTAATTACAGCATCCTGCATATTTATTTTTCCCTTTGAAATGGTAGAGATATTGTAAATCATGTAATTATCAACGTACACAATTTACATGTGTAGGAAAATGTTCATTCCTACTTAGCGAATGTTCTTTTTGTAAATTTACTGAAGTCTAAACAGAGATTAAGAAGTTAAAATGTCTGTCCCAGGTGCGATTCCCAGCCAGGGTACATTCCTAGGTTGCAGGCCATAACCCCCAGCAACCACACATTGATGTCTGTCTGTCTGTCTGTCTCTCTCTCTCCCCCCTCCCTTCCCTCTCTAAAAATAAATAAATAAAACCTTTAAAAAAAAAAGAAGTTAAAATGTCATTCATATTGCAAAAATAAAGATTTTCCTAAAATGGGATTAAAATAATACACCATTTAGTAAAAACAGTGTGCCAGGGGAAGGAGGGAAGATTATAAGACATAAACAAAGAATTGAATTTCAGGCATTTAGGAGAGTCCTCATCTTGAAAATGTTTTTTTACTATCATGTACATAGAATGTGACTTTCTGCATAAACCTGTACAACAGCTTTTAGCTGCCCCTTTTTTTTTGCTTTTAAACCTGTTGGTATGAGGACTTATAATTTGACAGTCTCTCATTTAAATATTTTACTAGCAGGAAGAGAATAATTTAGTATCCATTGTCATATAATATATTATTTTACTCTTCTTATTACCTCAATGTATTCTTTTTTATTAAGAAAATAATAAAGCGATTTTGGAGGAGGAAAAAAAACCTGAACATGTCATTCTTTCAAATGCAGTGCGATGCCAAAACCAGACAAAAGGAATCAGGAAAGGCTACCCTGCAGATCGATGTTGCAGCTCTGCCGAGTCTTGAAGGATAAGTGAATTTAGCCTGGAGAAAGGAAGCAAGATTCATTTCAGGCAGAGGGAAGAGCATGTGCTGTTCTAGCTTTGAGTTTAAATCACACCACGTTAGAAATGGCTTTGCTGATGACAATACAAATGTTATTTCTATTTCATGGAAACTCAATTAATAATTTAGAAAAATTCTCTACCTCCTTCCAAAAAAGTATGTGCTTTCCTTTAAAAATGGAAATTTGAGATTTATAATAAAACAGCAATTAAATAGCTCAATTTAACCTCATTAATTTTAGCCACTGAAAATATTTAATTTTGTTTACTTGTTCATCGATTCAATAGAACGTTATTGAATCTACATAACTACAGAACTATGGTAGCCACTGAGGGCACAGGGGTGAAAAAAACAAAACAAATGTGGTCTCATGCTGCCGTGACACTCACAGATCTGTAAGGTGACCTTCTCCTTAATCATCGTGACTAGTGAGCGGGTCTAGAAAATCTTCAAGAAGGAATACTCATGTATTATGATTTTTTTGTAGTTGTATAAGAAATTACCATAAAACTTGATGTCTTTAAAAAGTAATAATCGTTTATTATCTCAGTTTCATTGGGTCAGGAACTTTGGAGCAGCTTTGCAGGGCTGTTCTAGCTCTGGGTCTTCCACGAAGTTGCAGGCAGATGTCAGCTGATGGCTCACCCAGGCTGCAGGATCTGCTGGTAAGTTCTCTCAGACACATGCCTGCCGGTGGGAGGCCCCAGCTCCTGTCACTGGGCTTCTCCGCACAGCTACTGGGGGTAATCTCACAGCATGGCACTGGTTTCTCTATGAGCAAATGATCCCACAGCCTAAGCTGGAAGCTGTGACTCCTTTTATAATCTCACCTCACAACAGACCCATGATCCCATCCATAGTATCAACAAGCCAAGATTGATTCAATGTAAGAGGGACCACTCTGGGACATAATGCTAGGAGGTGAAAACCAATGGGGTGGAGGGCATCTTGAAGGCGGGCTACTGCAATTGCTTCTGAGCTTTCTTTAGAAAATCTCCACATCTCTGAATCTAGTTTGTGACATAGTCATCAGTTTGAAATGCCCATTTAGTTCACCAATAGATTGAAGTAAACAGTTCTTTTACTTAGAAGATATAATCTGATACATTAAAGGAGCAAATTTTCAAGGAGTATTGTGTGTTTTGTTTCTTTGTTTGTTTTCAGTTAAATAATCACTCTTGTACTTTGAAACTATTATTCTCAATCAGAGCTATGGCCTGGAGTGAGCTTTTGCTCTGCTCTCTGTGAAGCATAAAGGCCCCAATAAAGTGCTGGAGAGTGAAGCGAATCTTGGTGTATTCTTCCCAAGCAGTAAAAATCAGAACTTGCCCAGGAATAATTTCAGCTTCTTCATCTGGTTTTTTTATCTGTTTTATATATTAAAATTCTAATTAAGATTTCAACCTTTCAAAATTTATGTTGCAAAAAAACCATTCAAAGTACTCATCTAATACAAAATCTTACCAAATGCAATGGTCACCAGGTAATGAGGCCACTTCATGCCAGGAGGCTCACTTCCTCATGGAAAACTGAAATTCGTGTTCAGGAGAAAGACAAAATCAGCTCACTGAAACTTCCACTCATGGATTTTAACTTTGCCTTCTGGAGCAATGTAGAACAAGTTGGCCCTTGTTACTGGGTAACAACTTCACATAGATAGCTGTCATCTCTTGCCCTTGTAAAAACTAATAAATTAACTATAACTTGACATTCTAACCATAAGTCATTATTATTTAAATCCCCTGAGGCCACATTCTATTTACCTGGTTTCAAGGCTTCATCAGGTATTTAAAGATACTGTTTAATTCAAAATTTATCTTCTTCTTTCTTAGTCCAAATTAGTGAGATTTTACTAAATGCAAAAGCAAATATTCATTAGGCTTCTCAAAGATTATGAATTTAATTTAATGATCTTCTAGAAGTCTAAAGCTCAATTGAAGCAAAGTCGTTTTCTGCCTTCATATCTATTTCCCCACAGAAGGACACAGAAATCAGGTTGCAAATCTTAACTGCTACTGCTGTCTGTCTGGTTGACAGATATTCCTTAGGTTTACTTGGAGTCTGAGATGAGAGTACCTAATCTCAAGAGTCCTATTTTCCCTTTTGCCTAAAGCCTTCCTGCTTTTAATTAGGTGTAAAGAAAGGTGCAGAATTAACTCTTTCAGGAATGGCATGTTCCTTCCTCTCATTAAAAGCACTACAGCAATAATGATTTAATAATGTCCTTCATTGTTGAGGTTGCCATCTTTTAAAGGAATTCCTAGTGCACCGTAGAGAGTTCCTAGATCTAATTCTCAGCCAGAGAGCTACCAGGAAAGGACTTACGATTTGTTGACAGTTTGCTCAGTGTCATTACTCCTGGGGATGAACTATTTTTGAAAGATTGCCTTGTTGGGGGTAGCTGGTTTGTGGTCTTTCCTCTGACCATCCTAAGTGGTAAAAATGCCCATCTTATGATAGGTTTTGTGTTGCTTCGAAATGATGTCATGTGGGAAGATTTTTCTCTTCCTCAACAATCGAGATAGTTAATTCAGGCTTTCTGGAGAGTTTTATCAATTCCAGTGACTTGTCCTATCACTGCACACAATGGCAGCAATTGCTACATTTTTAAAAAGTGCATTGTTGTGTAAGGGTTCTTCATAATGATGTTGAAAACATAGCATTGTTATTTATAAAATACAAATAGGGCTTTGGAACTATTACTAAAACTGGTGGTTTGTGCACAGTCAAGAACAAGGCAAACATGCTTCATCTCTACATATTTATTTCCTATTAACTTTCTCTTTGAATACTCTGGCTGAGACAACACTACAGAAACTGAACTCTTCCAGTAGGAAAAAGAGATGGCTTTGCCAAAGACAGAGCCAAGTGGCACCAAGTCTCACCTCAGGCGTAAATGTTCTGGGTTTAAGAAGTAATTTAAAAGTCTCATTAAAACAGGCTATTCATTAAATATAGAGAGTCATGCTATTTTGGTAGGTGGAAAGTTAGATGACAATAATTTTGACAACTAGTTTAAAACTCTGGGGGTTAGTCATGATAGAGAGATGAAAACTAAATTCTGATTCTCCTTGCTACTTGCTGCTTTTATTGCATCTTTGTAGTTTTAAAAAATCATTAATGATGAGGTGTATTTCATCATAATTAGAATTCATTGAGTTAGCATAAACCATTCATTTCCAGGAAAATTAGGAAGATTTCTCTGGATGTCTTTTGCTTGACTAAATTTTGAACAGTTTGGGAGCTATCTTCATATTGGGAGAAGTAGACTTCAAGGGGATAACATGGTCATTGGGGCTTTTCTTCAGATTCTATCTTAAAATGCTATCTAAGAAAATCATAGGAATGAAATAATAACCACATAATTCTTCCTACTATAAGAACTAAGCTCAAAAATTTGTTTTAAATACAATGTTATCCTACTCAAATGGCATTATTGCCTCAGGATATTATGATCTTAATGAATCTACATACAGTTTCAAAGAGAAAAAAGACAATACTAAGTATGCTAAAAAATTTTTTAGACTAAAAATAAGAATGTATTTATAATGTTTTTTTAAGAAAACACACTTTTTAAAGATTTATTTATTAATTTTTTTTAGAGAGGGAAGGGAGGGAGAAAGAGATAGAGAGAGAAACATCAGTGTGCAGTTGCTGGGGGTCATGGCCTGCAACCCAGGCATGTACCCTGGCTGGGAATCGAACCTGTGATGCTTTGGTTGGCAGCCTGCGCTCAATCCACCAAGCTACACTAGCCAGGGCTAGAATGTATTTATAATGTTTAAAGCACAATATAGTGCTCAAAGCGGTCCCATGTCATATTTTCCAAGTCTTAGATGAATATTATGTAGTTGCTAAAATAATGTGTTGTCTCTCCTTTACAGATGACTAAACTAGCACAGAAATTTAATAGTGGTGATGGATCTAGGTTACAGGTCAATGGGTGCCTTATTCTGTGTCCCTGCCATTTTCCTCTGAGAGTCCTTTGTCATTCCATAGCATACTGTTATGAAAAAGAGCAAAACTCCCTGGCTGCAGTCTCTGTAGTTACATTTACATGTATTATACATATTAATAAACCATAGTAAGGCTAGTATATGAGTAGGATGGATTTATTAACAAAACAAGAGTAATTTTTATAGTGAAAGGGGATGCTATTAACAATTATGCTGGGACCTTATATGATCTGATCATACTCAATATGAGCTGTTGGCCAAAAAAAATTTGTGATTTTTTTTCCAGTTATGTTTTTTTCTTTTGCCACAAGCGTGAGAATCCTTTTTTTTTTTTTTTTTAATGTATGCGAGAGTTTTTGTTTATTGCTTTGGCTGGTTTACTAGGATAAGTTTTAGAAGAGTAATTCTGCCCTTAACCAGGATATGGCATTTTTTCCCTCTTTACTTTTTTTTTCTTGCTTTTAGAAAGAGAGAGAGAGAGGGACAGAGAGAGTGCAAAATATCCATGGGAGAAAGAAACATCGATATGTGGAGTCCTGTATACTCCTTGACAAGGGATTGAACCTGCAACCTTTTGGTGCACGGAACAATGCTCCAACCAGCTGAGCCACCTGGGTCAAGATCCCTCTTTACTTCTTAATATCTCTGAGAGAGCTATGTAGGTTAGCCAGTCACGTTCAAGTAAATAATACACAATAAAAATAATAGGGAAATTTTCTTATCTTCAGATGTTCTTCAGGATATATATCTCTGCATGTGTGTGTATACATGTATTTGTACATATATTTTTCTTGTCTTAAGAAGATCAATGAGAGCAATGAAAAGAACTAATGTTGAATACTTCTTTTAAAACACAAATGTTGCATAAGTATCTGTAAATACTCACTAAATTTAAATTTGGAATACTGAGAGTTACAGTTTCAAGCAAAATAATCAAGTGCTTTCATTAGCAGGTTTTAATTTTTATTTCTCAATGGCAATTAATTACTCAATCTGAGATTATTTGTCTTTTAATAAGAAACTTTAATCTATAGACTAACATTTTTATTACTAAAATATATGTATTTATTTTTACTGTTTTCTGTTATATTTTTCTCCTATTCTGTTTTCTGGTTCTTATTATTTTGCTCGTTTAATTTTTCCTTCCCTGATAATTATTTGGTTGATCACATTTTATCTCATTCTCATTTTTTCTAATAGGTAAATCTAACTGCATTAATATTTTACTAGTAATTACCATATATTAATCACAGAAAGATTTTGGGTAAATTTTTCTAACAACATAAAAATCAACCAGTTAACTGTACTAGTCAGGTTTGCACTGATGACAAATAACCTTCAAACCTCAGTGGTTTACCACAAAAACTCACTTCTGTCTTATGGTTCATGTCATCTGTGAAGGTTGTAAGTTGACTGGCTCTTCTACATATATCTTCTTCCATCTAGAATCTAGGCTGAAGAAGCAGCTCCTTTTAGTACATGCCATTGTTTTGGCAAACAGAAAAAAAAAATAAAACAAGATCGAAAATGTAAGGCACTCAAGACTGTCAAAACTTCTGAGCGGATATGGTATATTTCATGTCTGTTCACCTACCATTGGTCAAAGCATATCACATCAAGGGGAGTTGTGATGCATGCTCCTCCAATAATATAGTACTTCAAATCACATGGGAACAGAGAGGATAAGAATGAATGGAAAGGATGGCACAGCTTATTGCAGTAATTTCAGCTTATGTCTCTGATAAGGCAAGATCGAAATGTCCTGAACTCATCTAGGTGCTGGGGATACTGTAAGAAACAAACCTATCTTTGAATCAGTGAAACTTACACCCACGTTGTGACTTTCCCTCCCCACCAATTTTCTGATTTTGTATTTAAATAATATGGAATTTGCACTAAATTTTCTCAAAATCTGACTCCCTCTGTTTCAAACCAGCATTCCTTAAATTTGGTATCATGTCAAATCCCTCTAGGAATATGAACACTTATTTTAAAGTGTTGTTCTATTTCTGATGTCAACTTTATATACCCAGATGACAGTTTATCCTTTTATATAGTTTAGGCATAGCTTTATCCTGTGTTGGCTTTTCTCATGTTCCTGATGATTGATGAATAAATATTGTAGACTAAAGAGGTTTTCTTTCACTTGTAGGTCATCTGGCTATAGCAAATAATCAGTAGCAAATACCCCAGGAAGGGCCCTGGTATGGGGGAGCAGTGAACATATTGTTCAATTAGTTTTAGCTTAAGTACTTGGGAGTTTATCTTCTGCATACAGGCTATTCTTATATACTGTGAAAGTTATTTAGATTCCTGCTTCATTTCTCTCTCTAACCTCAAAGCCCACTTTGTAAAATTCCAAGGGAAACTTGACATATAATTTAATGGACATATCCCCCCACTTTATCCTAAGAACAAAGACCAGAGCCAGTGCTTTAAGAGTGGAGTCTGGCTGAGTGATTCACAATCCCTTAAGTAACACCCAAAGCCCATCTCATAGTCCATTCCTGCTGCCTCTGATCTGAAGATAACTCCAGATACACACCGAGACTCAGGTGAGACACACAAGGCTAGTGAGGCTCCTGATGCAGGCACAAAATTTAAACAAGTGATGAAACACTCAATAATCAGGACAAATAATATTTTAGTGCAGTATTTTAAAAGAAAAGTAATCAAAATGTTGCAGAAAACCTATGATGGACAAAATAGAAAAGCACTAAAGACAGTATCACTCACAGTGCCATGCCCAGCTACAACTGGAGCATGAAGCAAAAGGAAAAGCCAGTAGTACTGATCTTTAAGCATGGGATTTTTGCATCAATTTTGATTTTTAAAAATATTTTGTATCTTAGCCCTGGCTGGTGTAGTTCACTGGATTGAGCATAAGCTACGAACCAAAGTGTTGCAGGTTCGATTCCCAGTCAGGGTACATGCCTGGGTTGCAGGCCATGACCCCCAGCAACCACACATTGATGTTTCTCTCTCTCTCTCTTTCTCCCTCCCTTCCCTCTCTAAAAATAAATAGATAAAATCTTTAAAAACATATTTTGTATCTTAATTACTGAGATTTTTGTCATCCTCTCCAATTTTGCATTCAAGGCAGGAGCCTCACTCTTGTGATACACCTTGCCCTAGTCGCGGCTCTGACTCAGGCCCTTCTGGGAAAGCCTGCTAGTTCAGCAGTTCTTGCTCATGTTTGTCGTGTGTGAGCAGGTTTGTGACTTTGTGGGACTAAGTAAAAAAAATTTCAATTATTAGCTCTAGAGATATTTTAACTTTTCCAATATTATTGTCCACTGATGTGATTCTTTTCTGTGCTAAATATTTATTCTTATTTTTGTTTTTATTCTTTCCCAGTAGAATTTTAGGAGAGAGGAAAGGTAACTTTATGTGGACACATGTGCTTAGTTGACCATTTCAAAGTGGAAGCTGGCTAGATATATGAAAGCAAGAGAAAAATAAGGTAAAGTTAATTATTTAAATTAAAAGTATGTAGTGGGGGATAGAATGATAGGTAAAAGAGATAGGATACCAAGACTCATAATTGTTTTTTAAATAACCACTTTTTTTCTTCAAAAATAATGGAAGAATTTGGGGTGTTCATTTTGGAATTTGGAGAAAAAGGGGTTGAGTAGAAAAGAAATGGATACATTGGGCCTTCTCAATGTAGCCATAAAGAAATAATCTAGAGCCCTGGCTGGTATGTCTCGGTGAATTAAGTGCCAGCCTGCAAACCAAGGGTCTCCGGTTCAATTCCCAGTCTAGGACACAAGCCTGGGTTTCAGGCTAGGTCCCCAGCAGGGGGGAGGTGAGAGGCAACCACACATTGATGTTTCTGTACCTCTGTTTCTCCCTCCTTTTCCCCTCTCAAAAAATAAATAAGTAAAATATTTTTAAAAAGAAAATGTAGGAAAGTAGGGAGACAGATTACCCTGTTTCCATTTCCTATGGAGATTCCAAAGTGTTATATAGAGAGTCATTAGAAAAGAGACACATAACTGAGCAAATAAAGATTTTAAAAAATCAAATTTAGGCAAAAATATGTATATATAGTCAAAAGCATCCAGGAATATTGTGTTGTGACAGAGACCTAGACCAGGCACTGCTGACCTAGTTAGCTCCAGCAAAACCCTCTGTTCCACTGGAACTTCAAGTCAGAACACTAAATAACTAATTTGTGTCTAAAACACTGAGATTTTCTAAAAAAATATAATGTCTACCATTTATTAATTGCTTTATATGAGCTATAAACTAAGCTATGATCTCACTTTGTCTTTACAACATACAAAAAAGTAGGAATTAGGGGACTTGCAGCCAAGATGGAGGATAGGTGGATGCACTGTGCCTCCTCGCAAAACCAAGATAGGGACAACAACAATTTAGAAACAGAATAACAACCAGAACTGACAGAAAACTTGAACTGTATGGAAGTTGGACAACCAAGAAGTTAAAATAGATTTATTCAGACTGGTAGGAGGGGTGGAGTCAGACAGCTGGGAGCGGGTTGCAGTGCAGAAAGTGTTGGGACCAGGCATGTAAGGCATCCGTGGCACGCAAGACCACAGTGGGTGGACCCTGAGTGCTCAAGCAGCAGCTGGCAGACCCCAGCCCAGGGGTGGCAACCAGCAGACCCAGCGAGGCAGCGATTGTGAAGCAAGGCATTGCTTGCAACCCAGGATCCCAGTGCTGGGAAATAGAGCCTTGGGACACTGATTGAAAACACTTGTTGGGGTTGAGGCAGAAGGAGAGACTCCCAGCCTCACAGGAGAGGTCATTGGAAAGTCCAACAGAGTACACATGCCCACCCACATGGGAATTGGCACCAGAGGGGACCAGTTTGCTCGGGGAAAGTGGGGAAGGGACTGAGGTCCGATGGAGAGCGGAGCAAGCACCATTGTTCCCTCTCGGACCCCACTTCCACATACAACATCATGATCCAGTGACTGGGGTGCCCTGCCCCGGTGAATACCTAAGGCTCCACCCCTCATATGTAATAGGCATGACCAGACCAAAGGAAAAAAAAGATGGCTCAAACAGAATTGAAAGCCCCATGACCAGTACTTTAAGCAACTGAGAGACAGTCAACCTATCAGATGCACAATTCAAAGCACTGGTGATCAGGATGCTCACAGAATTGGTTGATTTTAGTCACAAATTAGATGAAAAAATGAAGGCTACAATAAGTGAAATGAAGAAAAATGCACAGGGAACCAATAGTGATGGAATGAAAGCTGGGTCTTGCATTAATGGAATGGACCAGAAGGAAGAAAAAAACATACAATCAGAAAAGAATGAAGAAATAAGAATTCAAAAAAATGAGGTGAGGCTTAGGAACCTCCAGGACATCTTTAAATGACCCAGCATCCGAATTATAGGGGTACCAGAAGGAGAAGATGAAGAGCAACAAGTGGAAAACTTATTTGAACAAAAGATAAAGGAGAACTTCCCCATTCTGGCAAAGGAAATAGACTTCCAGCAAGTCCAGGAAGCTCAGAGAGTTCCAAAGAAGTTGGATCCAAGAAGGAACACACCGAGGCACATCATAATTACATTAGCCAAGATTAAAAATAAGGAGAGAATCCTAGAAGCAGCAAGAGATAAGGAGACAGTAACCTAGAAAGGAGTTCCCATTAGACTGTCAGCTGATTTCTCAAAAGAGACCTTACAGGCAAGAAGGGGCTGGAAAGAAGTATTCCAAGTCATGAAAGGCAAGCACCTACATCCCAGATTACTCTATCCAGCAAAGCTTTCATTTAGAATGGAAGGGCAGATACAGTGCTTCTCAGATAAGGCCAAGTTAAAGGAGTTCATCATCACCAAGCCCTTATTATATGAAATGTTAAAGGGACTTATCTAAGAAAAAGAAGATAAAAAAACATGTACAGTAAAATGACAGCAAACTCACAATTATTAACAACCACATCTAAAACAAAAACAAAAACAAACTAAGCAAACCACTAGAACAGGAACAGAACCACAGAAATGGAGATCACATGGAGGGTTAGCAACAGGGGAGTGGGAGGAGGAGAGAGGAGGAAAAGGTACAGAGAATAAGTAGCTTAGATAGTAGGTAGAAAATAGACAGGGGGAGGTTAAGAATAGTATGGGAAATGTAGAAGCTAAAGAACTTATGCCACATGGACATGAACTAAAGGGGGGAATGTGGGTGAGAAAGGGTGTGCAATGTGGAGGGGAATGAAGGGGGGGTAATGGGACAACTGTAATAGCATAATCAATAAAATATATTTTCAAAAAATAGGAATTAAAACTTTCCTTATCATATGAATAAGAAAATTGAAGCCAGGGAAGTTAAATTACTTGATCAAGAGCACCCATTTAAGATTTGCTGAGCTGGGATCATGCCCATCCTCTTGGATCCCAAGCCAGTACCCTCAACTACCAGGTTATAGTTTTAACATAAAAGGGTTATTGTTCACCTGTGGTGGTAATTAGGCAGATACCCCAGTAAGCATGGACCAGTAAGCACAGTACCCTAATTATCTTTTTCTTCATCCATTTCATTAAAACCTGTTCATTGTGAGTGTGTAACTTCTTTGTGCTTCAGGTTCTCATGTATGAAAAGAAACAGTGCCTAATATTTTTACCCACTCTATAATTCTGCAATGCTGTGATTATTATCAACAAGCCATTTGTTCTAAGTAGGGCATAATTGGAGACCCTGGTGACTTAAAGGGTAAACCAAGAGAATAAGATTCAAACAGACAAATTCTAAGAAAACAGAGGTAACATTCTTAATTTCATGCAGCTCTTTTTATTCTCATTCTCTTCCTTTCATCATGAATTCACTGTTTTTTTTTAATGTATCAATCTTGCCTTTCTTTCATCTTATAATAGAACCAATACAATCCTAACTGGCCTTGCTTTCTCTACCCAGCATTCCCCACCTTGAAAACTAAGCCATCTTTGAATGAGCAAAATACGTGATGCCCAACCTCTGTGTGTTCCATATATCTCCCTGGGGGGTATATGCCATCTTCTCCCATTCCATGAGAAACTCAGACACAGCCTATTGCATTACCTTGTCAGCCAAAAAATGTTTGCTGAGCATTGCTTTCTGGAGTTTGTTTTTACTACAATTATAGGTTGTCAAGGAACTTCTGTGTAAAAGGATGAGATCCCATTTCACAACCATCAGATTAAAATTTGAAAGCACTGGAGAGGGCATCGGGCAACAGAGACTGTCATAAATTGCGTGGAGGAGGGACGGGGAAATTTCTACAACTCCTGTAGAGAGCAGTTTATCAAAATGATAGAAATTTGTGGCCTGGCCAGTGTGGCTCATACAGTGTCAGCCCATAGTCAAGGGGTTGTGGGTTTGATTCCTGATCAGGACACATACCTAGGTTGTGGGTTTGATCCCTGATTTTTGGTCTGGTGATGTACAATTCCCCTATCTGGCACGTTCAGGAGGCAACCAATTGATGTTTCTCTCTCACATTGATGTTTGTCTCTCTCCCTTCCCCTCTCTCTAGAAGCAATGATAAAATGTCCTTGGTTGAGGATTAAAAAGAAAAAGAAAAAAATTTTTTAAGATATGCATGCCTTAGAACCCTACAATTTCACTATCATACATGTGCACCCATATATATTCTGAAAATGTCCATGGTAGTGCCACTAATAACATGGAAAAATTGTGACTAACTTAAATGTTCATTAGCAGAGGAACAGATTCATGAACTGTGATAGATGCAAACAGTGGAATACTATTTTCAATAATCAAGATGAATGAGCCAGAGCTACATGTAACAACATGAATAAATCTTTTTTCCCACAAATTTTTACTGATATTCAAGTATAGTTGTCTCCATTTTCCCCTCACTACTCCCCTCAGCCATCCCCTCGAGCAAGGGGCATAAAGGAAAGAACATGAATAAATCTAAAAAGATAATAATGAGAGCAATAAAACTAGCTGCAGAATGCTATACACTCTATGAAGCATTTAAATAGTTTGAAAACATATGAGACAACAGAATATTTTGTTTATGCACATATAGCTCAAAACTCAAAAAGAGCTTGGAGGATAACAGTTAGGAAAACTGCTACTTCTGGGGAGGAAGTGATCAGCTTCATGGGGCAGAGAGTTCAGTAATATTTAGTGTCCCTAATTCTTAAGTAGGTATTGCATACATGGTTATTTTTGTACTATTTTTATAGTTTTTTGCATGACTTAAATATTTTATAATAATAAAAGTAAATATTTTTTACTTTCTAAATATAAAATTATATTATGAAATTCAATACATGTTTTCAGGTTACACACATTTTTCTCCCTAGACACTGATGTGTCCCCAATGAGAACGGGAATCACTGCTCTAAGTAATCTACACTTACATTGATTTAATCATCTAACATAACTTTAAGTGGCGACAATGAGCTTAACCAAGTACTACTTTATGGTGTTTACACCATTTCCCTCTGCCTTGTAGGGGAGCCCAAATTTTCTGGGAGACGGTAGCAGCCAGGAGAGTAATCTAATTATCTGGTTGCTAGATTGTCCAACCTAAGCAAATTTACGCTGGGCTCAGGGCTGCTGAGTGGAGCAACACTAGCTTAGTTGAAATCTAAAGAACAGCTTTGGTCAGCAGACCCCAGAACTCTCAAGTACACAGACTTGAAATGACCCTTGACTATATCATTCAGATTCTTTCCCTTCCTGAAATTGTCCTTGGTGCCCAGGCTGCCTGGTAAACTGCCACCCCAAGAGGAACTCAGGAAGTAAGTACTGTGTGGCCAGGCCTCCAATGGCTCTGTATTTCACTTGCCTGCAAATCTCCTCAGTAAACGGTTATTAAATAAGGTTTGGTTCCCACTGCCAAGATAACAAGACTCATTTTATAATGGTTTGGCCTCCACTGAGAACTTGGACTCCGTTTCCTCAGAGCACTACCATAACCTTGGCTCCCTCACTCTTGTGGTTGAGTAATGCCCAGCATTTCACATTTTTTGGAAGTATTCACAGCTCAAGGACTCAGGGTTTCTTTTTTTTCCTCTTGAATTTACTTTTTTATTTTTCTCTTGAACTTATTTACTTAACTCCAATAGTCAGCCTCTCCTAGGCAACCTCAGTACATTACCCCACCCACCTCACCTCCTCCACTACACATTTCATTACCACATTAGCTCATTTTACCTCTTTTACTCAAGTACTATCTTGTGGAATGATTCTTGGGCAAGAGCTCTGATTCATTAACTACACCACTTCTATTTCCCTGCCGACAATCCTGCCGTGTTCTCTCTCTTCCCTGGATGGGATTCCAGGGGACACCACTGAAATCCTTCTTTTGCAAGTACCTTCAATTCCCTGGTGTTTCTCCCTCCATTGCACTCACTTAGCAAATACCAGCTTTCATTAAGCCCATATATCTGTCTTCTCTTTGGCTGAACCCAAGCAACTAAATATTGCTGCAGAAAAAAAAATCACACAATTTGTTGAGTGAAGTCACTTTAAATACAACATAAAAATCTCAAATAGAATTTAACACAAATCCTGATTTTATTGTATCTTCTTACTAAGTTTTCTTAATCTCCAAGGTCACTATTTCATAATTTTTCTCCATAGGTATTAAGCTTCCCATTCCTCTACTTCTCCTTTGCATTACTTACAACTTAACATCTTGCCTGATACTTGAGAAAAGAAAATCAATAAAATTAAAATTTTCTAATAGGTAAACATATCCACAGATTCGGATTTGTACCCACATGCTCTACATCTTTCCTATTAAAAAAAAGAAACACATCCTTGCCTCTATTAATAGCCAATCTATTCACTTGTGCTGTTTATCACTCCCTATTTTGTCTTCTCCAGGACTTGCTTCTGGGGTGTATTAGTTATCTATTATTGCATAACAAATTCTTTTGGAGCATAACAGCTAAAACAGTGAAGATGTATTATTTCACATTTCCTGAGGGTCAAGAACCCAAGAGTAGCTTAGTTGGGTAAATATGTGTCAAGGTCTCTCACAAGTTAGCAGTCAAGCTATCCGAGCGCACAGTCATTACATTTACCTGATTCGGGCTGGAGGAACCACTTTCAGAATAATTCACATCGTGTGTGGTCACTTTCCCCATGGCTCTTAGCTGGAGATTTCAATTTACCACTATTTGGGCCTCTCCATAGGCTCCTCACAGCATGGCACCTTGCTTTCCCTATGAGTGAAGAGAGCGACAGAAAGAGAAAGAGAGAGTGAGGTGAGCGTGAGCGCAAGCAGAAGCTGTAGTCTCATAAAATAATTTGGAAGCAACCACACCATCACTTCTCTTGTATATTCTTGATCTCTATGAGGTCATAGAAAAAAATACATATTGTTTTCTCTCTCTGGTTCTTGGCCGAAAGCCCCTAAAATCATTGAAATTTCCTAAGTGATAAGAGCATTACAAGCATCTTTTAATATTTGGTCTTTGACCCCAGTTCTTGGCACAGAGTTCCTAAATCCCTTGGAATTTCCTGGAGATAACAGTCTTTTGTTCTAATGAGGTGGCTCTAGATGGGGACTGGTCACCAGATATACCGGCCATAATTAGAAGTTTGGAATTCCCCACCCAAACCCCCCATTCTTCAGAAAGGAGAGAGGAGATGGAAATGAGTTAATGATCAGTCATGCCTGTGTGATGAAGCCTTCATAAAGGCTTCGAAGTACAGGCTTTGGAGAACTTCTGGGTTGGTAAATACCTGGAGGTACTGGGAGAGAGGATCCATGCCCTCTGTATCTCTTCCATCTGGATGTTCCCTTATCATTTCCCTTCCTGAGTCCTGTGAGCCACCCTAGCAAATTAATTGAACCTGAAGAGGGGGTCATGGGAACCAACTTACACAGCCAATTACTCAGAAGCACACGTAACAACCTGGATTCGAGATCAGCTTCTGAAGTGGTAGGGGCTGTCTTAGGGAACTGAGTCCTTAACCTGTGGGAACTGATGCTATCTCCAGGTAAATGGTGTTTAATCTGAGCTAATTGCAGGATGCACAGCTGGTGTCTCAGAGAATTGCTTGGTGTGGGAAATCTCCATATGTACCTGGTTTCCGAATTGTTGTGAATATGGTAATAGTGTGAGAGTAAAAGGAGAAACACAGGAAGAGGATTGAGGTTTGTCCTCAGTCACATAGACCAATCCAGGTACCACTGGTAGGTCTATATAGGGTGTGAATACCAAGAGGTGGGATCACTGAGAGTCATCTTGGAGGATGGCTACTCCATACAGTTACCATTGTGCAACCTACATTGTAGATATCTCTCTTCCTATTGGAGCATTGCCATCAGTACACAAAGCTGCTTCTACCAAAAACAGCAACAACAAACAAACAAACAAAAAACTTCCATGGTCTCACATTCCCCTCCAACTGCCACCTTATCTATTGGCCAAACCTCACCACCAAACATTGCAGGACTTGTTGATAACCACTGTTACCATGCTGTAGCCCTTCTGGTTCAGTCTCTAATCCTCTCTTCTGTTTTCTGGTCACATTAGTCCTCTGGAATAATTCTTGTCAAAGTCAGCAGTGCACACATAAAGGAAATAAATCAGCAATGATTTTATGTTGCCAACTCTAATGGACCCTAATCAACCTTCATCTTACCATAGCTGCTAGCAGCATTTTAAAATATCACTTCTCTTCTGGTTTGCATGCAAAAGTGAATTTAGGTTTCGTGAGACTTGAAACTTATGCAATTTTGACCACCCTATTTTTAAAAAGAATAAAAATTATAATTTTAATATTATATGTGAAAGTAAATATTTATTTAAAATAAAAAATCAATCACAAAAAACACTAACAGTAAAAACTCAAAAATGCCACCAACACCAAATATAAAATATAACACCACCCTTTATACTTTTTTCTTACAGGTTTGGCTACATATTTTTTAATACCTCTTCATATAATATTGATTTGGATGTATTATTTTCTATAATGAGAATGGAAAGACAATTTAATTTCTCTTCTGGAATGATTGATCAAAAATCTTTTTTATTATTTTTATTTTACAAAACTATGCTTTCCATTATAGCAATAGTGATTAAGCTATAACTTGTTTAACTTAAGTACCCCTGTCTGTTTTTTCTTCTTTGCTACCATTTTTCACTAAGTATCATAATATAAGTACTCCTTATTTTTATAATCTTTATCCTCCATGTAAATATGTCCTTGGATTAAAAAGCCATGTTCTTAAAGCAGAGAAAATACAGATGTCTCAACTTGCCCATTACTCCACACAGCAGTGATACTAGCTCTTTAGAGTATATGCCAAGTTAGCAATCTGAGAGTGTATTGAATCAAAGCTGAAATTTGTTGTGCCTCTAATGTGTAATGAAGTTGCACATTTTTACCATGTATTCGCTCAAGCATATGGGTTTTATAATTGAACTCAAGAGATTGTATTTTGGATTCCCTTCTGCTCTAATAAAAATGTACACATACCAATGTTTCTGTCCTTATTTGGAGACACAATTGGTCATCTGTTATAGTGTGTAGATATACTTTCATTACTCTGTTGAAAGAATAGTCATGATAACTTAATTGTGCAAAATAACATCACTAAATAGCAGTTTATATTATATCCACATATGGTCATTTTGAAAAAATTACATGATGGTATGAACTATCAGTATGCAGAACAAATATCATTGGAACAAATATGCTTAATGGTTTTTGAGGAGACATGGAATTTAAAAGCATAAGCTTAGTTTTAGTGTTATTGTCCTTAACCAAGTTTTCGAATAAATGCTCACATTTATGTGAATGCTTAATTTGTGGACTTAAGGAGTTCTCAGATTACATTCAGAAGCAAATATTTCTCAAAATATTACTTTTAAAGTATTTATTTATTTATTGCAATTAAATGTAGTTAAATCACATCCAACAAAAGAATAGTACTCAGAAAATTCATTACTTCCTTTAGACAACATTTAAATACTTGAATTAAAGTTAGATATTTGACTAAGTTTATACTTAATGGCTTTCATCAATGTGCAGTATAACTTCAAAGGCCATGATATTATAAATTAAATCTAAGTTGTTTTAAATTTTCTCTTTTTTTAAAGTATATTTTATTGATTATGCTAATACAGTTGTCCCATTTGTTTCTGCCCCCCTTAGTTCAGGACCATAAATCATATATATAAGTTCTTTGGCTTCTCCATTTCCTATAATTTCTTAACCTCCCCTGTCTATTTTGGTTTGTGGGCCAGTGCTCAATCCACTGAGCTACACCAGCCAGGGCTTCCCCCATCTATTTTGTACCTACCAATTATGCTTCTTATTCCCTGTACCTTTTCCCCATTTTCCCCCCTCTTCCTCTCCCTCCACGTGATCTCCATTTCTGTGATTCTGTTCCTATTCTAGTTATTTGCTTAGTTTGTTTTTGTTTTAGTTCAGTTGTTAATAGTTGTGAGTTTGTTGCCATTTTACTGTTCATATTTTTTATCTTCTTTTTCTTAGATAAGTCCCTTTAACATTTCATATAATAAGGGCTCGGTGATGTTGAACTCCTTTAACTTGACCTAATCTGGGAAGCACTGTATCTGCCCTTCCATTCTAAATGATAGCTTTGCTGGTAGAGTAATCTTGGATGTAGGTCCTTGCCTTTCATGACTTGGAATACTTCTTTCCACCCCCTTTTTACCTGCAAGGTTTCTTTTGAGAAATCAGCTGATAGCCTAACAAGTACTCCTTTGTAGGTAATCCTCTCCTTTCCTCTTACCGCTTTTAAGATTCTCTACTTATTTTTAATCTTGGGTAACTTAATTATGATGTGTTGTGGTGTGTTCCTTCTTGGGTTCAGCTTCTTTGGGACTCTCTGAGCTTCCAGTACTTCCTGGAAGTCTATTTCCTTCTCCAGATTGGGGAAGTTTTCCTTCATTATTTTTTCAAAGAAGTTTTCAATTTCTTGCTCTTCCTCTTCTCCTTCTGGCACCCCTATGATTTGGTTGTTGGAATGTTTAAAGTTATCCCAAATGTTCCTAAGCCTCTTCTCACTTTTTTTTTAATTCTTGTTCCTTTATTCTGTTCTAGTCAAATGTTTATTTCTTTCTTCTGCTCCAAATTATTGATTCGAGTCCCAGTTTCCTTCCCTTCACTGTTGGTTCCCTGTATATTTTTCTTTATTTCACTTTGCATAACCTTCACTTCTTCCTCTATTTTGTGGCCATACTCAACCATTTCTGTGAGCATTCTGTTACCAGTGTTTTAAACACTGATTCTGATAGGTTGGCTATCTCCTGGTCTCTTATTTCTTTTTCAGGAGTTTTGACCTATTCTTTCATTTGGGCAACATTTCTTTGTCTCTGTGCCCCCGTTACATTGTAAGGGTTGGAGCCTTAGGTATTCTCCAGGGCAGGGCAACCCCAGTGGCTGCATTGTGGTACTGTCTTTTGGGGAGGAGTCAGAGAGGTAAAAGTATCACTTATTTGGCTCTCACCCTGCTTTCAGTCACTTTCCCTGCTACTTACAAGCAATTTGGGCCTTTCTGGTGCTGATTCCCAGGTGTGTGGGTTTGTGTACATTCTATGACCCTGTGGGTCTCTCCAATGAATTCTGTGAGGATGGGAGTTTCTCCCACCCCACCACCCCCCACAGATTTTTACAGCCAGAGGTTTAGTTTCCAGATCTGGAATTCTGGGTTGTGAGTCTGTATCACTCCCTACTTATCTAGTCATTCCTACTGGTTTATCTACCAGCTGCTGTCTCACCTGCCAGGTCCTCTCGACCCTTGCTTTCTATCTCAGCCCTTCCAGTTTAGATGAATGTTTCTTCTTTAACTCCTGGTTGTGAGACTTCCATACAGTTCAATTTTCTGGCAGTTCTGGTCACTTTTTCTTTGTAAATCTGTTGTTGTTTTTCTTTTGGTGGTGCAAGGAAGCAAACTGTATCTACCTATGCCTCCACCATGGCCTGAAGTCCAGTTTTAAATTTTCTTATGCTTATTGTTCTCACATGTGATCAAATCATTAATTGGGACAACCATTATAATAGTCATCTAATCTATGTAAAGAAGTTAACACTGAAATAATCAAAACCATCAAATGGAAATTGCTTTTAGGATTTTATGATAATTAATTAGGAAATAGAGTATTTATTTGTTATTTCAAGATGAAAACATAATAATCACTAAAACTTATTGAGCATTTACTTCTCTAAAGTGTCCATTTCTATGTATCTCAGCATTCTATCTTCACAACAACCTTATGGGGAAGTATAATTATTTTCCAAATTTCACAAAAGAAGACACTGAGGCACAAGAGGCCCTGAAGGATAAACCAAGATTCTAACCCATAAAGTCTTGCTCTTAATGGCCTTCTTATATCATCTTCAAAAAGTCATCACTGACTCAAAAGCATCTTTAGACAACTTCCTGTCTTCTCAAGAAAATGTTAAAGGGTGTCGAATTTGTTTTGTCTTACATGACATTGAATTTTATTTAAAAAATTATAAGACATATCCAAAGTCTAACTCTGTTTTTATATATAACACTCCTGCATACAGTCAAAAGGACCATCATATAGGTCCTTTTATTTTATTGCCATTTCTTCATAGTATTTCACATTTCAAAAACATTTTCCTCTTTTGTTCTCCAAGTTCAGCATCAGTTCTCTGCTGCACACCAGCCAAGTCAGGAGTTATCCTCTAATTGCTCAGCCAAATATTTTGTGTAAATAATTGCATTTATTAAAATAACCAAATTGATTTTCTGTCTATAAGAAAAGACATTTTGAAATCTATATGCTTCTCAGTCAAAGTTTATGTCAATAAAACGGTCAGTACAGTGGAGATTTGGAAATCATCCAATTAATCTGATCAATAGGGAGACAAACTCAATATATTCTATCCTAAAGATTTTCACCTCTTCTGAATTACTGTCTTCAGACTACATTGATACAATTAGCCGGATAATCACCATATCTCAATGCCGCTTGTGTTCCATTGTCCTCAGCATGTTAATTGAAGCCTTGTTAAGCTTAACAAAGGTACCATTGAAGATCTGGCAAAGGCGAAGAAGCTGCAGCACCTTTCGGACCTTTGGGCTCACACCATTGATACCTCTGATCCTGATGACAAATGCCAATATGGGTTCTGCAGGTACATAGAAGTTGCCAGCTTTTCTTGCCATTCTAGCCATTTGAATCTCAGTTCTGTACATCTGCCTATATTCCTTGTGATAGTGCTTAGCTTTTTCATAGATAAGCTTCCTCCTTGCCTTTTAAAGCATCTTTTAGGCAAACTTCTTTCTCAGGCACTTGATTTTCAGCTCTGTGAAATTCCTTCGCTTTTTCTTAAGGGTTTCTGGCATAGCAGGAACCTTCTTCTTCTTCTCTTCTGCACTCTCCATGGTTCCAGCCGGAAATAAAAAAGAGCACATTTTTCAAAACATTACCCAAAATGCTGAACAAAGGGAAAAGTGCAAAGGAAAAGTAGATATATTGCTCCATGTAAATATATCAAATTTACTACTAACATTTATTGAAACAGACACTGTAGTTATATAGGTCAGAGACCAAGCGGAGAGGCAGGAACCACCCTAGGTATTATAAACAGAAGACTTTCACAGAGAAAAATGAGTGACTTAGGTGTTGAAAGCCTGAGAGAGCAAAGAAGGGAAAGTTGATATGAAGAAATGGACAACGTAGAAGTCAGCACATGGAAGAAGTGGTGACACCACAAAGTAAAAGACTGAAATAGAAGCCTTGTGGGATTGGGCTTCTCTTGAGAGTGGCTTCCATGGTCACTGCTCAGAATACTGAGGCAATTGCCTACAGCTCAGAGGGAGATCTCTGAGAGAGGATGCTTCACTGGGATGCTCAGTCTGGTGTAGCCAGCCTGTGAGGACAAAACTGATGTTTGGGAGGTAGGGAGTAGGGTGATCGAGAGCAAGCACAGCTGATGTGTCAGTCACTGAGAGGCATGCCCTGGTGCTCAAAACACTGAAAACCATGGACCAAACAGTGTTGAAAGCACTAAGAGATATTAGAAGCTGGTGCCTTCACTGTCTTCTGTTCCTGGAAGCATACAGAAAAAATGAGAAATGGATATGAGCTTATTGTCTCCTCCTCCTGCCTTCAAATAACCCCCAGCTCCAACTCCTCCTTACTCCCAGCCACTGGTGATCACTGATCTCCTTTCAATTTCTGTGGATGTGCCCATTCTGGATATTCCATAAAAATGGAATCACACAACATGCAGCCTTTATTATGCCTTCTTTCACTTAGCAAAATGTTTGGAAGATTTGTCCATGTTAGAACGTGCATTAGTACTTCATGCATTATGATGAATGAATAATATTCAATATATTCCAACATCTGCCAATAATACTCCATATAATACTTCATATTGTATTTTGTTTATTTACTTATTAGTTGATAAACATTTGGGTTATGTCCACCTTTTGGCTTTCATGAATAATGTTCATGTACAAGTGTTTAGGTGAACATATATTTTCAATTCCCTTGGCTATATATCACCGACTTGGTGTGGTAAATATGTATACAGATGATATATTGGAGAATTGTATTTGTGAAGCCTATATCATTTTATTAACCAATGACACCCCAATAATTTAATAAAAAAACAAAAGTTTTAATTGTAATGAAGTTCAAGTTATTGATTGAACTTTGTTGGCTTGTACTTTAGGTATCATATCTAAGAAACTACCACATAGTCTAAGGGTTTTTTAAATTGTTGACATTATTATAGATGTCCTCCATTTCCCCCCTTTGCTTCCTCCACCCAGCCCTCACCACTTCCCCAGAATGCTTCAACATTCACCACAATTTTGTCCATGTGCATGGGCTGTGCATATATGCATATATGTTCTTTGGCTCACCTCTTCCAGTCCCCCAGCTCACCTCCCCACTGAGACCTATCAGTCTGTTCCCTGTAGTCCATGCCTCTGGTCCTATTTTGTTTGTCAGTTTATTTCGTTCATTAGATTCCACATAAAAGTGAGATCTTATGGTATCTGCCTTCCTCTAACTGGTTTATTTTGCTTTACATAATAATAAGCCAGTCAGAGGAAGGCAAATACCATATAATCTTATAGTTTTCCTTCTTATATGTAAGTCTTTGATCCAGTGTAAGTAAGTTTTTTCTATATAGTATGAGGTAAGGGTTCAACTTTACTCTTTTGCGCGTGGATAGTCAGTTGTCTGGTACCATTTGTTGAAAAATCTATTCTCTCTCCCCATTGAATGTCTTTGTATCTTTTTCAAATTTATTTGAGAGTAGATGTGGGTTTTTTTCCTTGAACTCTCAGTTTCATACATTGATCTGTAAGTCTATCTGTAAGTCAGTACTACTGTGTCTTTTAAGTCTGATTCTTTTACAGTTTTATACAGAGTATATAGAGATAAAATGATATGATGTCTGGGATTTACTTCAAAATAATCCAAGAGATGAGGATAGGAGGAGTGAGTAGGTGTACCAGTTAAATAAGATTGGTCATATATTGTTTAATTGTTGAACCTGTGATGTATGCACAGAAGTCCTTTGCACGCTCTAATTTTTATATTTTCAATAACAAAAAATGAACAGAGTGTCCACCACCACCACAATAGTATAGCTTTTAAAGAAGTAGGAGAGTAACTTAGGTTTACTTTTCCCATGTGGAAATTCTTTCCTAGCATATTTCAGGAAACTTCATATATCTTATTCCTGAATCCTTGAAAATTGATTTATAAAATCAAGAAAACAGAGCAAAGCCTTACAATTCTCCTGTAAGATTTAGAGCTTAACAATCAAGATAGAGACGTTACTAGTTAGAAGAAATTGCAGATGCCAAATAGAAAGCAAGAACAGAAAGTGCTGACATTGAAGGTAAAGGGTAAGGTGGACATTTCTGGGAACCAGGACAGGGGCACGTTGTGGGGAAGTGGTCTGATTGAATCCATTTTACTTTTAGTTGTTGTCACACTGTAAATGTGTTCCTGACCCTGACTGGTGCTAACAGTGAATCATTTTTACAAATGTATAAATACTGATAAGATTATTTACATAGCATACTTCATACAAATCTTACAAGTGATGTTCTAAGAAATAAGTTTTAGAACCAAAATATACCCTTAAATTAGTTATTTTGACATGTCATTCTGTGTATTACTGTCAACCTTGCTAGGGAATTTGAATGTTATGTTATTTGCATACTACCCAGTAATGTTCCTCACATTTCCCAGGGATTGGATGTGTACTGTGGGACAGTTCTTTGGAAATACCTGAACTGAAGAAATAAAAATAGAATTTATTGGGGATATTCCAATACAAATTCAGAAACTGATCTAAAATATGTATTAACAAAGGCAACATTAATTTTAATTACAAAATCCAAATCAGGGCAAGCAAACAATACTTTCATTATTAAAAAAGTAAAAGATTTATGGAGCAACTGGTCATTCTAATGCTTATTGTAAAGAAGCTTGTGGATATAGTCTTAATAATTTGATCTACATAGTTGAAAATAAATGTAATTTTTCTGGACTGGAATATTTATTTTTAAAAAATCAAGATTACATAATAGAAAGTTTTGACCTACTGCATTCCAGAAAGACAGTGGCCTAAAGCTAAGAAGCTTTTATAAATAAGTGATCACTCAGACTCAGTTAACAGAACCTTTTCTCAGCAAGACCCAGAAACTCAATGGAGAGGAGACTTAGTAAAAGATTGAACTCTCTGTATTTTATGGAATGGGAGTTCAAAATGTTATTTGGCCATAACAGGAAAGACTGACCCCTTAAGGCTAGAACAGTCAGAGACATCTGAAATTTGGAAAGAATTTAAGTTCTAAAAGTAAGAATGAAGCGAATGAACCCTAGATTTTCCACTTACAAGAGAGAAGTAACACAGTCACTATTGTATAGGAAGTATCCTAAACAGTTCTTGATCGCCATGGAAAATCTGCTAGAAGGAGATGGAAGCAGTTTCACATAGACATAAGAAATGGCTATCTGAGTATCGGGATGATAAATTGCTATTTAATTGTAGGCATCTCCAGCTCTAGAGATGTTTAATGAGAGGTTGAAAGTTACTTATTCTGAGTAGTGAAATCCATGTGTCTGAAGTAGGAAGGCTGGGCTCTTGGTGTTCTTTCAAAAGTATTACACTGCATATTTTTGTAAGAGTCAGAATTTAAGGTTTTATTTACTTTAGGCGATAAGCTTTTACCAACTTAAGATCTTTCATTGTGCTATGATCATATAAGAATAATCAATGTAGTTAAACATACATGATCTTGAAATTTAAATCACAAGCAATACCAAATGTAAGAGTTTCTCTTCTCTTTTGTGTGGAGAGGTGGTACATGCAGGCACACGTGGCAGGGGTCATTGCAGGATGTGGGGAAGAAGGGATGTTATATGCTTATGTCACCAGCCCATAATTAGATCAATTCTTACAAACACAAAGTGAGACTTTGGGATGGAAAGTTTGATGTACTTTCCAAGAGAACAGTTCTTTCCCTATTAGTCAGGATGACAGGCCTAAGTGACCGCTTCATAGATACAGCTGACATTCTGCAAGCTGAAAACAAGCATGACCAAGCTATTTTATTTTCAAATGACTGCAAAGTCAAAGAGACTACTGTACCCACAAATGTGCTCACTTGAAAGAGAAAAAAGCACTTCCCCTCATTTTTCACCTGAAAAGTTTTGACAGTTGAAGGTGAATTGACTGGCAATTTTTTTGTTTGTCTTTTTATACTTGCTGCTCTTTTACAGAGAAACTTAAAGATCAATTAAGTATATTATACTATGTTGAAATTGTATACGATTTAACTAAAAAACTAAAAGCAATATAGCTTTTCAAGAGTGGAAAAGAGGTATAATAGTCCATTAGAAGTGGATTATTTGTATCATTAAGGGGAATGATTATGTTCTTTGAATGAGAAAACACACTGAAGAAACAGAATTTGATGGTGAACAAACATTTGGTTAATAGTTATGCAGCATATATTGAAGCACAAATAAAGATATACGTATGTGACTAATAGACAAAAGAATTTAAAGCACAAGTTGCATATACCATTAAAACCAGTTATTCCTGCAAAACCTATAAGAAGATTTTGCATCAATTCACATTATTATGTTAATACACATTTTTAAAACATATCAATTTTGAATTATAATGTGCCATTTCCTTTACTATTAAGAGTGAAATTGCTGCCACTGGAGGATTTATACACCTGCCAGATGCTGCACAATTCTTCAGTCAAAATGCAAGTATCTCAATCACAACCCATATGTACTCTCAGCCAACCATGGGACTTGAAACACACCCTGCCAATTACATGGAAACATACACAGTCGTATGGGTTTGGAGACTGCTGGCAGAGTTGGGTGCGGGTGTACCAAACACATCTGTTCACCCACATACACATGAACGATACTCCTTTTCTTCTATCCCCGCCCCCCCCCCCAATTATTGAATTAGGCACTGCCAGAATACTCAAGCACTAGTCTTAAATAGAGAGCAGTAGACAGGTATAAAGGAAGAACTCCATATGGCTGAACACATGCCATTAAAATGAGATTACAGGATTTTGGTTTTGCTAGATTGAAAAATTAACATATCATATTATACTCTAAAATTCTCAGTGAGATCTTACTAGGAACAGAGAAAAATGTTTTCCTTTGAATGTTCTCAAAAAGAAAATAGCAAAATTAGCATATTATCTTAACCTGTTTTGGTGTTGTCTTACAAGCCTGGAAGGAGGGGCCCCAGGCACGCAGGCACACACTCACGATAGCGGGAGAGGGGCTGAGGCGGCACAGGTCTGCACCGTCAGCTCAGAGGTTTCCCAGTGCTCGTTTGTATCTGGGACTGGTGTTAGCCAGACACCATTTTTTTCCAGATTACTTAAATTTTTACTTAGCAGGTCCCAAATTTTATCTTACGTTGTAGTATTTTATATCTGAACTCTAAGCCTCTAGAAACCCTCCATCAGCACCTAATTGGTGTCTCCTAGCCTTCTGTGATTTGGGGAATTATGTAGTGTGTCTTGCTGTAATTGTGACAAATATCAGGTAAAGGAGAACAGGTCTGGAGTGGGGACCAGGAGGGCTCTACAGTAACTCTGTGGCAGATCTTCATGCAGCCCTGGATGATCATGTAAACTCTGAATTTCAGTTTTCTCTCCTGGAAAACATGAGGTCAGACTCCCTGGTCTCTAAGTTCCTTGATAACTCAGGGAATTGTTTCGCTACTCCAGACAATTTTGCTGTTGCTGTTATTTTAAATCTCTGCTTATTTTTTTTTTTTTTAGTTTGCTGAATAACTGATCTCCTTTAGAAGTATTACTATATCTTATTCTCTCAATTATGTAGGGGCAAGTTCTTTCCTAAGAATTCAAGTACAAAATGAAGCTTAACATATAGATAGTACAAGCCACCCTTTTGTGGTACAATGACATATTTTTATCTCCCCACAATGAAATCATCAGTAAATGTGTGATACCTGGATGAGAAATTGAATGTGGAACTGAGTAGATCAGGTAGTATCATGTATCAATCAGAAAACAGAATTTACATTTTAACATCTTTTTCATCCTTCACTTGCTTTGATTTTGTTTGTTAGTTTACAAAGGAGAGTAAACAATGTTCCTTTCAAATTTAAATATAGTTTTCTAATCTATATGGACAGAGGTTAATTTTTGCTAGAATTTATTCTATCTTAATTTGTTACTTGACTTCTTTAATATCCGATAATTAATAATGTAATAGAGATAGAGCGATTCTGTTGTATGTGTATCTATCAATCTATATATACATACACTCATAACTATATATGTGAATGAGGCACTATATATAAATATACACATACACAGGACATTTATTAGTAGAAGGATTATTTTGTGTTAAGTAGCTGTGTGCAATGAACCTGATTTCTTTCTTTTTACAACTTCCCCTTCCATTAAAGACTGTTAAACTCAGAGTTTAGATCTACTAGGCAGCAGACTCGGTAACAGTAAATGAAGTGCCCTGAGCTTACATCAGACTAATTAGTCTAAGGGATAAAAAAAAAAAAGGATGGGGGAAGGGCTTGGGAGGACTTTCAGGTTGCTTGTGAAAGGCAGTTTGCTTAATTAAGCCAACCACTAATTGTTAAATATTTTTCAGGCATTAACAGAGCTACTCTGAGTGTAATTAAATTTTGATTTTAGTGGTATTTGCAGGGATTAAAGTCACAATCTGCTGAGGCACTGAGGTTAGTTAATATTCACTTCACTGCCACAGCTGTCCTCCATTATAATACAAAGGACAGGAAAAGAGACAGCAGAATGGGGTGAAGTAATGGGAAAGCTATTCATTCATCTGAACCAGCTCAGCACTCCACAGCCTTGTACAAATGGGTCTGAGCTGGGTGACACACAACCAGGCGTTAAATCCGATTTAGTCCAATACAATAAAGGGGTGTCTGAGCCCTGTGCATTTTTTATTTTTATACATGAGACCATGGAATGGATTTCTTAAAAAGATAATCATATGATTATCATACGTTTCCATCCAAGTGATATTTCTGGATTTATTAGCTCGGCAGGAGACTGCCAGGATTGTAAACCAATTCCTGCTAAGCCATTATTTGTCCCAACTGAGCGCGAATGAACCCAGTGGAAGGTGGTGGTGACTTTAAATCCCTCGTTAAATGTACGCTGGCAGGATCAATGTTTCCAGTTCTTTTTTGGACTGAGGCTGCACCCCCTCAAAACCAAAATGTCCCAAGGAGTTTTATGAACTTGAAATGGATGAAGCTTAACATCCTGTCACTGACAAGGAACATTCCTAGTACTGACTCATAACATTTCTGGGGTTTTATGTGTTGTTTTTGTTTTTTTTTTAATTCAATAACTTTAATCAGTATCTTCCAGTTATTACTTCAAAGAGAGAATAGGCATCAAAAGAAATCTGCCTGTCCTCTCTTCCAACACCACCCTCCAAAATAAGAGTCTAACCTAGAATCTACTGTCATTTTGTGTTCCATCATTGCATTGGCTATTGATGGTAGAGTTTTCAGGATAATCCACAATCCAGGGTTTCTGCACCCATTTGGAAGCCATCGGTGGTATTAGGCTGCCAGTATATGCAAAGTACCAGTCTTGGAACTACAATAAGAGCTAGGGCTAGAGGCATTAATGTGAAACATCTAGCCACTTACATCCTGTATTGGTGAAAATAATTTTTAAAAAATCACCCAAAGGAAGGAAAGGGAAGGGAAGGAAGGGAGGGGAAGAAAGGGAAGGAAGAGGAAGGGAGGAGGGAGTATCAATCTAGCAAAATTTTATGTCAAGAGAATCTATTCATGAGACAATTTCAAAAACCAAGTGGTTTGTATTGGTCATGAAATCTCCCTGTAATGTAGTTGAATTACTGTATAGTGAACACTACATTTGAATTTGTCCTATAGCAAAGGTATTGCCTGGCTGTTTCTACATGCAAAAAAAGTAGAGAGATGATAAGTGGATTACATGGCACAATTACTTTGAATTTCAATTAGTGTTAGTGAAGTTTAATTCTAGTGTTAAAATGACCCTGGCCCAAAGGACAAGGTTACTTTTTTAAGGGGCTTTGATTTTTCACTTCACATGAAACCCCACTCAGCAACTGGGAAATGATTTTTATTGGATAAGTCAGAACTTCCTATTTAAAAGAGCACAATGCTGTGCTATGGAATGAAATTTAGCAGAACTCAACATTAACCATGCAGTACAAAAATGCTATGTAAATGTCTCATGATGCCCTGATCTCTTTGGGGTTCCAAGTGACTAGAAGTAACAAGAACATTCTTGTCCTTCACTAGTTGTACCTCATGACTACTGTGTGTGGTGTGACCCTTCGTCCTACACTCTGGCTTGCAACCCTCCCTTGATGCCTTAGTAACAGCCCTGTGGCCACTTCTGCGTGCTCCCCTTTCCTTAGTTTCTTAGCTTAAGCTGCAGGGTTTCCTTTCAAAACTTTTCATCTTGGAAGAGGAAAACACTATGCTTATTTTAGTAAATGAATAAAACAAACAAGCAAACAAACCAAACCCCACTCCCAGGGAGGGCATTTCTCTCTTCATCCTTTCCTTTGTTATTAATCATACATAGCAGTCACTATACACAATCCCAGATGAAACTCTAATTTTCCACATCATGTCAGTGATTAGTGGACATTTGGTCCTATCCAAAATGTCCACAGAGACATTTGGTCCATGCCAAAAGGTTTTTGAAATTTGGTCCCACCAAAAATGTCCATGTGAAGCCCCGACCAATGTGGCTCTATGGTTGGGAGTCATATTGCAAAGTGAAAGGTTGCCACTGGCTTGATTCAGTGCATATGTCTGGGTTGTGGGTTCACTCCCCAGTTGGGCCCCATGAGAGAGGCAGACAATTGATGTTTCTCTCTCTCACATCAATAATCCTTTCATTCTCTTTCTCCCTCCTTTTCCATCTCTCTAAAAAATAAATAAATAAAATCTTTTAAAAATGTCCTTGTGCATACCTGGTCCATGTCAAATGGGTCTTGCCTGTCATATTGTCTACACTTAAGGCTCTGGACAGGTATCTCAGTTGGTTAGAGCATCATCCCCATACTCCAAAGTTACAGGTTCAATCCCTGGTCAGGGCATATGTAAGAATCAACCAATGAGTTCATAAATAAGTGGAACAACAAGTAGATGTCTCTCCTTCTCTCTCTCTTTCTTTCTCTCTCTAAAATTAATCAATCAATAAAAAAATATGTATGAAGGGAGACTTAAAAAACAGAACTTATTTATCAAAAATTGTGTATCCTTACATGTTTAAACTTCAATTGCCTTCAAAGTACTCTCCATTTGATGCAATACACCTATCAAGATGTTTTTTTTTCCACTGCTCAAAACAGCTTTTGAATTCATCGATTTTGATGCCTTTTAGTGCTTCTGCCTTTTTTTCCCACCTCTTCCACATCAGCAAAACTTTTCCCTTTGAGGACTTTTTTCATCTGGGTAAACCAAAAAGAGCCACTTGGTGCAAGATCAGGTGAATAGGGAGGGTGGGACACAGGGGTTATGATGTTTTTGATCAAAAACTGCTGAACACTCAGCAGGATGTGGGCAGGTGTGCTCATAAATCACCCATTGTGAAATGGGCAAATGTATTGAAAGAGTCTTCAAAAATAAATCACTGAAGCTGGATGTAGCCTCTCACAACAACACCAGCTGGCACACTGATACAGATGGGTTCCTAGAACACTCACCTAGCTGAGGAAGCCTGTACTATCAGGGGCCTACCCTCCAGAAGATAATTTCCTTTGGGGGGTCTCCCCTTGTATATGTTCTAAAAAAGTATTCTCACTTAGAAAACATTCCTGAGTTCAAATAGCCCTAATGTTTATTTATACCTTGGCTTTCAGGATTAATACATAAAAATGCCATCACATTGTTGGTTCAATAATTATAAACAGGACCAACCATCAAGGACCTTCTGTCATGGACCAAATATCCCCATGTATGTTTTGGACTTGACCAAATGTCCTGCAAGGCATTTTGGTTGCAGTCTTGAGGCCCTTCTCTCTACTACTCTTGCCTGGGGTACAGGGAATACACATTCTTTGCTTTAGGGTACTTGACCCCCAATATATTATTCAAATAAGTATATAAACATAAGAAACAAAATCTCCAATGATTTCCATGTGTAATGCTAATAATTTTTGCTATCACTGCCCCTTAGATGCACAGTGCTTTTAGTCTCAAGAGATGAAGCCTAGATGTGTTTATGCTAATTAGCCCACAATTCTCTATTGGTTCCTGACAAAGGACAAGACAACTGTGGACAGTTTCAGAATGGTTTTTCAGAAAATGGCATTATTATATACTACTGTGGAAAACACCAAAGCTAGCTAGCTAGCTACTCACACAGCATAGATAGTAGCTATCTCTATGGCTGCTTACATCTCTAAGCATGCTTCAGTTAAACTGAGACACCTTTTCACAGACAGGATTGAAACACCTTTGGTCCACATTATCCAAATTCATGAAAGATTTCCATTTTACCTATGGAAACACAAGCCTGTCCACTCTCCAATTTGCAGTTACCATCATGGCACAATGAAGCTATTACACTTACCTAGTAGTTTGTTTGACTGATATTTCAAGATCTATTCCAACCAAACTGATACATCAGGAGGTTATATCAGGAGTTTACATCAGTGAGCAAGGCAGTCATCAGCCACGACACGTACCAGTTCTTTTTCATTTTCAGTCCTCATCCAAGAATTTGTTTATTGATTTTAGGGAGAGAGGAAGGGAAGTGGGAGAGAAAGAGAGGGACACACACACACACACACACACACACCCATGTGAGAAACATCTGTCAGTTGTCTCCCATATGCAACCTGATCAGGGATTGAACACACAACTTAGGTATGTGTCCTGGCTGGAAATGAACCTGCAACCTTTTGGTGTTCGGGACTACATTCTTGCTGACTGAGCCACCTGGCCAGGGCACCAGTTCTTTAATCAAAATCAGTTTGGAAACTAAAGCCCCTAAGAGACTTCCCCCCACATTAAAAACACAACAAACAACTTTGCTCTACTCCCCACATCACCCCCAAATTCTAAAATAAATTGTGTGGCAGGTATTATTTTTATTATCATAGTAGTTTGTGGAAGAAATAAAATTTATTTTAGGATAAACCAAGCTGAAAACAAACTCAAATAATCCAAAGAAGTGATTCATTTTATAATTTCTTACTCTTTTCTGGAGCTGAGTATTTGGAAGTCTCCCATTTTTCTTCAACATCACCAGTTACTCTTAATAGATTTAAAAACACCTTGGGAAATGTTTGGAGTCCTGTTAATATTTCTTTTCAAATTAATTGTTTTATACTCAAAATAAAAAATTGTTAGCATCTTTGTAAATTTATATTTGATTCTTAAAATTGTCTAACACAATCAACTTGGAGCTAGGAAGAATCATTATTCTGTTTGTTGTGTATGATTTATTAGATAATCCAAAATGCTTTGGAAGTGTTTTGAAAAGTTTCACTTAGAGGCTTTTACAACAATTATGTAATGTACTAAAATTTAGGCCAAAATCATGCAAAAAATTCTTAAGAGTCTGAAGCTGCAGCTGAATCCATTTTTTTCAAGCCAGTGATTTCACTCTTACTAAGATGTTTCTCGCTGTATTCTAAAAGGAAAAACTCCTTCACTGTCATGATGACAAATCATATATGTTATTTCTTGTTTTGCATCTAGGGTGGGTGTGTGGGAGACAGAGTCATGTAATTACGTGTCAGCCAGGTTGTGTATTCTCCCTGCTATTTGTGTGATACAAATATTTATGCCATGCAAATACTTTGCCTTCCTAACTCAGAACTCTGTGCTTAGAAGACCATAGCCATTAAATAATTGCAAACAGCACATTTTGAGTCTTCTGGCCACCCTAGAAGATCAAGTTGAAAGATTTTAGACTGCCAGAAAGCAAATGCTTGTTTAAACACATGTATGATATAATTAAGGGAAGACTCTAGGGAAATTATTTAAAGCACGTAAGAATCAAAGAGACTCACTTGAACAAGTATAAAATCTCTTCTTAAATAAAAGCTTTTCTTGGCTTTCTAGGAGATCATATTTGAAAAAAATGGGGGGCATAGAGATTATAATTCATTCTAGAACTATATAGCATAAGTAAAAGAATAATAAAAATGACAAATTGGGCAATAAAAAAGATTACAGAAATAATGCTTTCACATATTGGGCATTCATTACATTGACTTCTCAGTGTAATTACTTTAACATTTCTACTTCTGATTCAGTACAGATTTTTGGATCATTAAATTAGATAGTAAATATTATATATTTTTCAAGAAGGTAATTTATAGTCTAACAGATTCTCCAACAGAGAGTAAAAATGTCTTATCATCAAACCAGCATTTTCTGTATTAAGTTTTTAGACTTAAAATCATTCTTTAAAACCATTTAAAACCATTTTAACAAATATGTATCATGCAACTGCTACATAAAGCACTTTGTAGTAAACGAGCACCTAATTGACACACAACAATTATTCCGCATGCATCTGCATTTCCATAGGATTTTTAATGCACTCTATACATTATGTGTACATTATATACTCTCTGTATATGTTATACATCATATAATAATTATTTTGGGTATGAGTTTGTATCCCCACATAAATTTCGATGACACTGCAACCACCTGCAAAAAACTTACAACGTAGGGAAAAAAAACATATATGACTAAACAAGTATCAAAAAATCACTATAAGAAAACAGATAAAGATTCAATTAAGTTCTCCTGAGGAAGGTAGAAAGAAAGGCTTTAAGAAATGAAAGTCAATCTAGGTTTTCAGAATACAGGAATTTACCAGAGAGTGAGATAAGGAAAAACATTCTGGGCAAGAGAACAGAGCCCAGCACAGCCATGTGGGATTTCACGGCCTGGACCCTCCATAATGGAGCCTTGCTACTCCAACAGACCTTTGACCACCTGGGAGCTTTCTGGAAATGCAGAATCTCAGACTCCATCCATGATCTTCTGAATCAGAACCTGTATTTTAACAATATCCCCAGATTACTTGTGTGCCAACGAAGGACTAAAACACAGTAGCGTGGAACACTTGCATTGTTGGAATGGTGGAAGTCCCACCACTGGAAAAGGTGGACAGAAATGATAGGACACATCCAGACCACGACATCTTTGAGCCTGCAGCTCATCCTATAGGCATAGCGGGAAGCACACAGGGTGTTCAAAAGGGAAGAATAACACTACAAAACCAAAGTTTTAAGATGCTAATGCCTGTGGAAAATGATGAAGAAGGAGACTGGTGAGGATGTTTTTTTAACAGTTTATGTAAAAGGTCATGATGAATCCTGGCCTGAGACAACAGTAGTAAAAATTAAAAGAATGAGACACATTGCAGAGAATACCTCCGAAAGGATTGCCAGGATTCTATCACCACTGTAAGAGGCCATATTCAGAGAGGGGAAGTTGAGAAAAGGTGTTACTTCCAGAAGTGGTTAGTTCCAAGAGGACTCCTATGATATACTGTTGAAGTCAAATAGAGATGTTAGAGCTACAAAGGTAAAGAAATTTCAACAGAAGATGCTACATTGGATAATGGAGGTAACACCAGTCATTTATTCACTTGTTCATTTACTCAATGATGTTGTTAAATGTCTGACACCAAATATGCCAATTACTTATGAATACTGAGGAAACTGAATCACTGCCCACAAGGGACTTTCATTCCAGAGAAGACAAAAATACCTAAACAAATAAATGAATGAATATGTAATACAGTTTCAGGTAGAGATTAGTGTTCATGCTATTTAAAAAATACAATAGGCTCAACAGTAAGTCAGAGGTCAGGAAGGGAATCTCTGTAAAACTAGTCTTCATGATAAAAGGAAATGATAAAGTATCTAGAATCATCTTGGGGAATTCAGGTACCTTGAGAAGACATTTATTTTGTTTCATTGTTTTGCAGAATAAATTGAGTCATTGTCATTTTAATGATAACCAAGATAATACTTTACATTTACATTATTTTTACAGTTTCACACTTTCACATATGTTATCTCAGCGATCCATATAATTCTTCTAAAGGGGAGAAATGACAGGTTTATAGATAAAAAATCCAAATTTCAAA
Organism: Phyllostomus discolor; assembly: GCF_004126475.2. NCBI lineage: Eukaryota > Metazoa > Chordata > Mammalia > Chiroptera > Phyllostomidae > Phyllostomus > Phyllostomus discolor. The sequence continues at coordinate 85,938,229 of NC_040905.2, read as the reverse complement.
CAGGTAGGGTGATCTCTAAGAATTATGAGATCTCTGATCTTTTGACTTACAAATGACTTAATTATTAAATAATGAATTACACCTTAAAGTTTGTTAAGCACATAAAAGAGAGGGCTTATATTTTTCTTAAAAATATAAACCTAATTGCAGTAGATTAAAGATGGCTGCAATTTTCCCCCTCCCATTCCCATTGAGGAGTGGTGTCTAATTTTCCACCTCTTGAATCTGGGTAAATGAAGTAACTTAATTACCAATAGCATGTGGTGAAAGTGATAAGTGATGTGTCTTGACATTTGAAGCTAAAACTACAGAAGCCTAGAAGTTTCTGCCTTTGTCAACAACATCACTCACTCCGGGAAGAAACCGGCTACAAGTAAAAAAGTCTAAGTATCCTGAGACTATCATGCTGTGAGGAAGACCAAATGACCCACATAGAGGAGCTGTATGGAGAGAGATACCCAACCACTTCAGGCTGTTTCACTCACGCCAGCCCCAGTACAAGATGTATGAGTGTGGAATCCTTCAGAGGACTCCAGATCCAGCTACCATTAGGTGGCAAATGCACGAAAAATGCCCAGGGAAAACTATTGAATTTAATCAACCCACAATACTGTGAGAAATATTTAAAATATATTGCTCAAAGCTATCAAGCTTTGTAGAATTTTCTTACACAACAATAAACAATAGGGTCAATCATTCTTTTCAAGAGGCATGTGATGGAATAAAAAACATAAATGCATGGATACTGACTAAACTAATGACTTTGAAAGTAATTTGTTATCTAATAGATATCTCATTCTACAACATCAACATGGATTTCACATAATCCATAGGACAGTTTATTTTATTTTAGTTTAGTTTATTTTACTTTATTTTATTTCATTTTATTTTATTTTATTTTATTGATTAGATTATGCTATTACAGTTGTCCCATTTCCCCCCTTCATTCAAAGGACAGTTTTTAAATATAAAACTTCAAAGAACAGTTTTTAAATGTAATACCTTTATTTTGGATTTATAATGTATTTTAAATGTAGTGCTCTGAGAAAGTAATACAGCATTAAGTGTCTTTGTTAGAGACCATTAACCCGATCCTCTCGATTTGCACATGAGGAAAGAGAGAGGGTATGACACCATCCATAATTTGCAAAAATACACACAAACTTAGTGATAAGACTTGGAAATGCCAGCTCTCTAGACTCATGTTCCCCCTCAGAGGTTGTTTTAAACAGTATTTCAGCAGATGATGACATGGCCAAGGTATTGTTCAACTACTAGATTACATTTATATTGTCAGACAAATGCAAGTATTATACAGCTTAGACCTAACACTTCAGTTCCAAAAACAGTACTATTTATTTTATGGTATGCTGTATTGCACTGTATTGTTTGACAATTGCAAAGCAAATGTGTTCACAGGAAAACCAATCTATGAAAACCAATCCACCACCTATTCAAATCAAAAGAGCCGTTACCTGCAGGGTGCAGAAGGTCTGGCTGGAAAGAGCCACATGAGAACTTTTCTGGGGTGATGGAAATGATCTCTAACTTGATTGAAATGCAGTTTATGTGGGTATAGATATTTATTTAAATTCATAGCACTGCATTATTAAGATCTGAGTATTTCATTGGAATAATATGAATTACTGTAAATTACTTCTTAAGAAAATAATAGCAAGAACAAAAAGAGAGGAGAGAGAAGTTTTGTTTCTTACAAGAAAATGACTTGTCAACAGTTGTTTTGCCAGTAATGGAGATGGTTTGGGCTTATTTAAGTACCTTCATTTTCTGTTTTTCAATTATGAAATGGATGGGTGAGGTTAAAAGTACGTACATCTGTGTTCATAAAACAAAGTAAAGCTAATGAAACCATGAAAAGACTAGACATATGTGACCACAAAGCATTAATTTTAAAGAGGATCTGATAAATCATCGAATTCAACTCTTTTTCATTTTACAGATAATCTTGGCCTTGCTAACAAATGTAGTCAACAGCTGTGCTCTTTTAAAACTTGATGGGAAATGAATATATGAAGCCATGGTTTACAGAGTAGAAGACCCTTCATCCAATGGAATTGGATGAGTATATAGCAGTAGGTTAAAGTCAATATTCAAAAAGAGAGAAACCAAGATAATATAAGCATTTTTGTTGAATTAAAACATGATTTACATTTAAACTTTCCTTCCTCAATCTTTTGATGAGGGACTACAGCATTTTGTTTTTTTCCTCCTGTAAGTGAAGTGTCCTTCGGAGAGTTGCATAGACTGTCGTGGATAAAGTGAGGTAAGGTAGCATGGGGGGAAGAGAATAGAATCTGGACTAAGTTGCCTGGGTTCTGAATCTCACCACTGCTATTCACTAGCTGTGTGACTTATGGGAAGTTCCATAGCCTCTCTGTGCTTTAGTTTCCTCTTATGTCAATGGGCTAATATTATCTACCACAGAGCAGTTATGAGAAGTAAGTGGCTTAATAGTTCTAAAATACCTAGAACAATGCCTAGCTCATTGAAAGAACCACGTAAGTGCTTATTTATACAAATTAAAACATTCGTGATGCATCAGCTTTGACTTCCAGTTTAGTTTCTCTAGACAGCTAAAAATTTTAAAAGAACTTGTTTCCTCTTTTTTTTTTACAGTTGTCTAGTCCATCTAATTTGACATCAATATTTTTGTTGTTACTTTAACAAATCAACTTTATTAACTCCTTCAGCATTAAATTTCTTTGCATAGAAACTCAGTATTCTTTCCTTCACATTCATATTTGGTGAGTTGGTGTAATATTTATTAAATTAAATAGTGATAATATGAAGTAAAGCTGGTGTGGTATAAACACAATAAGTGCTTGGTCACCACCTATTCAACAAGAGGATGCAAGTGAACAGTCTCACTGAGAACAGTGTACCAGCCAGTTGCTTTCAGAGTACAGTGAGCTCAGTCCCTGTGTTTCATTGAGAGAATGAGAATTTTGGCTAATCCAGTGAGGCTAAAAGGGTTGCTACTGTACCATGAAACTGTCATCTTAAGACACTTGGAGCTTTTATGCTGTTTCAAACCTTAACTTCAGAGCTTGTTCATGGCTTATAAACTAAATACTTATAACAGCCAGTGAATCTCTATTTTTCATGCAGTGTCATTAATACTAAATAGTTCAGGGGGAAAATTCTAGAATAATTATCAACAAATCTTTAATACACAGAGATTATATTTTATAACATCAGATGAATCTAAGTATTGTATAAATTATACATGACTTCACTCTCAAAGCAGTACTACCTGTATTTGTTTTTCTGTATCATACTCTATTTTTGGCAGTTTAAAAACAAACATGAAAAATTAATCTATGGGATAAAAACCAGAAGAGTGGTGACCTGTGGGGTGGAAAGGGGCACACGAGAACTATGTCTCCTGTGATGGCAATGATCTAGCTCTGGATTGGGACGCGCGTTACACAGGGAGTTGGGGTGTGACCTAAATAGCCACTCCACCACTCCCATGCCTTCTCCCGTGCCCGCTGCCCTTTCGGTTCAGCCCACTCTTGCTACTTCCCCCACCCCCCAAGCACTGCCACTAGTAACATGTCAGCAGGAGCAGCATGACTTCCCACATGCATATCTGGCCAGGACAGAACAGGAACTAAATCCCTGATAAAACAGACACTGGCATCAGCTGGGACTCTATTTTGGTTTTAAAAGCCTGTGTTGGATCACTTCAGACTGACTGAGCTTGGACAGGCTGCATTTCACTTCTTCCATTCTGCTCAGGAAAGTGGTGGACCACATGAGGACATGGCAATGACACGTCGCTCAGCTTCATGGGCTAAGCCTGCATTCCAAAGATAAATACAAAAATCTCCAACTAGTGCTGGAAAGCATGCGTTTTCATCCCAGACAGGCTGATTACAGCCCCACCAGCAGGGCTGAATGCTGATCCCCATTCAGGAGCTCCCTGGCTGCCTTTGTTCCAGCATTTCCCAGCAGTGAAACACAACAGGAAGGAAACCGCCAAATGACAGCTCGCTGTGACTGCTGTTCCTTCCTCATCGTCTTCTTCATTTTTTTATATAACAAAAATAATTGTGAGGAGGAAAAATAAAGTGAGTAGGAATATGAAAGAAGACAGGGGCAAATGTATAAAGCAAATTTACATCATCTGAAATAGAGGATGCTTTTGCAAACATTTCTCTTCACATTTTCCTTAAAAGGAAAGCAAACCATAAAACAAAACTAAACAAGAAAATGATGTTAATGATTACCACTTCTGCTAAGTGTCAAATGAACTTTCAGCCTGAGCTTTGCCTCCCTAATGGTGGCATAAGCAGAACTTAGGGAATATCAGTGAAAACAGGTGTAATTGAGGAGAATACACCCCAGTGACTCTCAAGACTACCTAATAATGAAGCTGTGCTTTAGGATAATAAAGACATATTCTACCTCATTGCTGAACAATAGCCCTACAAGGAGAAAAACATAATGGGAGTCCTTATAAATCAACAAGCACAAAGACCAAGTTGGCTGAAGCATAGCTAGAAACGCCATTGTGCCCACTACTGCCATTTGTCATATTAGGGACTGCAAGCCTTTTTTCAGGCCCTTCTCCTCTGTTTGCTTCCCCTACACATTAGCCCTCATTGTCACACATGTGAAAGTCACATGAACATTAAATGTTTTCATTATGGCCACCACTGAATTCCAAATGAGAATAGTTAAAAAATACATTTTTTTTTTCGAGACAAGTCTACACACTGCAAACGAGAAAGCCCTGTTTTAATTTAGAGAGCAGACTAAAACCCACAGCGGAGAGAGCTGACTCCCCAGTGCTCTGTGCTGTGAGGATTGGGGGCGGAACTGTCACAGCGAGGCAGCTCTCAGAGAGAGCGAGGTGGAATTCAAAGCCAACACCAGTCCCCCTGGGGTCTGTTGTAATCAGGAGACAAATGGTCTGTACTCAGTAGCATGTATTCATTCTGTTGCAAGAGGCTGCCAACGAGCTTTTTCGAAGCTTTTGTGGAAATACAGTAAGAGTCTTTTTCCCCCCCTTCAGTGGCTTTAGAACAAGGAGAATAAAAAAAGTCCACTGCTGACAAACACTGCTTTGGGCATTTGACACTGGGCTTTGATCTAGTTACTCAGACAGTTCAAAATGAACAAATTAGGTGTTTACAACAAAAGACATTCCGTTTCAGCCTGTTCAAGTGCCAAGCGGGTGGACAGGCCTCTCAAACAAAGCTGGGAAATATCTCCCTGCCAGGCCACGGGACAGGCACTGGGAGTTGATTCTCCCACAGAAATTAATAAATCACGATACTGCTTTTTGTGAATTAAAAACAATAAAGAAAGCATGGGGCTGGGGGTCAACAAAGTAAAATCTAAACCATCTGCAGTTTGAGTCAGGTCACTTCAGAGCAGTGAGGCTCGAAGTCCTAAGGAACATCGCTCAGTTCTTCATGGGGAGGTTTCCTTACGGGACAGACACAGAAACAGCATTCATTTTCTTTTCTGCCTAAGGACCAAGGCACCCACCCGTTTACACACCACACAGGACAGGGTGAACTCTTTATACTATTATGTAAATTCAGCTCTTAAACGTATTCTAACATTATTCTCAGAGAGAGGAGGAGAATTGGGTGTCTCTATGTCCTTTCTGTCCAGAAAAGAGAAGAATGGTTTTGTACCTTTGGCTTAAGTGCCTGTTTTATTCCTATGGAGGACAGTGCATCTTAGAAAAGGACCCTTGGCCTTGGTTTCCTCTTTGTGCAATGAGGTGTCTGTAGTATGAGATGATTTATCAGGAGCTTTCGCAGTGTGGGACCCACAAGGGGCGCCTATAAATAGAACATGTAATTTGCACCATATTTCCTAGGAGGGGACACCTGGGCTCTTTTTCATAGTATTTAGCGGTGTTTAGAAAAGCAGACATCCTCTCAGCAACTGTGTCCCACAGCGGTGGCCTTTGGGCTGTGCTGGCTGATAGAAAGGGTACCTACGGAACACGCTGGAAAATGATGCCTTGAAGTCACATTTCCTTTTCAACCAGCAGTGGGGAGTGGGAAAGGGAATGGAGAAAAAGAAAATCTCTGAGCACAGATCCCGATATCCCCTAGAATCGAAATGTCAGACTTGAAAATACCAAGTGCACCAGCTTGTCTAATGTTTCCATTCTGGCTTATAATTACCGGAAAGTAGTTATTTATCTGTTGTGTTCAGCTACCCTGTCAGTACTCCTGAGTTTAATTATCAGACTTCACTGAAAGTTAAATTCCTCTCTTCCCTCCCCTTTTTTCTAACAGCAAAAAGTGAAATTTCTTTGTGTTTTCAGTTATCTGTTTTGGCCACACCTTCTCACACATCCTCCGTCCTCTCTTGCCACCGAGGCAGCTCCTCCCCCGGCCCCTCCTGTCAGTGAGGCAGGCCACTGTCTGGGTCAGTTTGGGCCCTCACAAGCCTGACTCTTTCTGTATTGAAGTTCACAGCCTCTTGTCCATCAACTCAGTGGAAAGGAGAAGCCTCCTGAGGAGATTGTTGGCCAGCTCCTCTGCACAGAGCACAAGGGCTTCAAACATCTGCCCCGATGGTGCCACCAGCCCAGAAATCCAAAACTGCTCCAACTAAGGGGCCCCAGGGAGGAAAAACAAGTGGTTGTTACCATGCCCTCCTTCCTGCACCTCCCAGCCAAGGGATCTTGCCAATGAATAGGATCTTGTTCTGGATGTGACTCTTGCAAGCCATTTGTAGACACAGAGCCTTGATTGTCAGAGTTGAGAGCAGGGTAAGGCAGAGAACTTTGGGACCTGGGAGTATGTAACTTAGAAGAAAGAAAAAAAATCTAGGACTTAAATGTGGCTGCATTTCCCTGCTCTCGCCAATCTTCCTCAGCTTGAGCCCTTAGCAGAAAAATGCATACTTACAACAAGCTATTGTTACCAGGTCTGCTAAGAATCTGGACTTCTCTCACAGTTTAGTTGGCCTCTGAAGTATGATTCTCTCTGTCACCCAAGGTGGGTGGCGGTCAGGGAGTACCAACTTTGCCTCTCAGCAATAGCAGTAACCACTCCTGGGACCTTGACCCCCATCAGTGCCTCAGTATTCTCTGTACAGTGGGATAATAAAAGCTCCAACTGCAAAAAACTGTTAGATATTGTAATATGTAAATGAACTATATGCCAGGTACTTAGAATGGTGCCTAACACATAGTGCTGTGAAAGTGTTAGGTATTATTATTATTGTTTTATTTTATTTACTATTTCCCCCTCCCCAACAGTTCCTGGCACACTGCTTTGATTTACTCAGGGTAAGCTTTCAATAAATACAAATTGGTTAATGATGAACAGTACAGTGTTACAGGTTTTAAGGAGAACTAGCTCAATGACAAATACTTTGGCCAAATATTCTGGTAAGTTCATCTAACAAAGTGACAATGAACACTAATTTATATAAAGTAGAACTCCTCTGTTTATAAGCAAGCATCTAAAATGGGCAAACTTTTGTACATTTTCCACAATTTTAGAATCTAAGGGTTTGTTTCCTGCCTTAGTTCCCAGCAGCTACCAATACAAACCACCAGAGCCTTGGCTCAAAACAACAGACATTTATCTTCTTGTAGCTCTGGAGGCCAGAAATCTGAAATCAGGGTCTCGGCCAGGCCACACTCACTTTGAGCACTCCTGCAAAGATTCTGTTTCTTGCATCTTCCAGCTCCTGTTGGCCCCAGGCATTCCTTGGTTTGGGGAACCTCCAACATCTGTCTCCGCAGTCACGCTACCTCCTCTCCTTCTCATGTCTTCTCCCTGGTGCATCTGCCAACTCTCCTGCTGCCTCACTCTCATAAGGGCACTTATCATTGGATGTAGGGACTCCCTGGATAATCCAGAATAAGTTCTGCCTCTCAAAATCCTTAAATTAATCACTTTTTTTTTTTCAAATAAGGTAAGAGTCACAGGTTCCTGGGGGTTAGGAGGTGGACATAGCTGTTTGAGGAATACAATTCAGCCAACTGTAGTGTCTATTACCAAAATATGCTCACAGAGATTATAAACCTCTGACTGATTTCAACCAAACACAAATAAATAATTTATAGGTTTAGAAGGAGTATTTGTGCTGGTCAAATAATTACACACACACACACATACACATGTGCCAGCACACCAGCTTTTCTGCATTCACGTGAGGGTGAGGGTTGGGGGGAATTCACTTTTTACCTGATGAGGATCCAAGAGAAGAAGGGAAGGAAAGGAAAGAAGGTGGCAGGATTCTTGTATCACCTCCCACAGACTGGTTTTCACTCTCCCTGTGGGAAGAGACAGCACACAGCAGAGGCTATGAAGGGTCATGTGGTTCCTCACAGAAAGTAAAAGGACTTCGTGAGGCCCCCCAGGCACAGGCAGAGTTTCTCAGAGCTCAGCGGCTATTTAGGGAGCAGAGAGACAGAGGAGTCCATTCTGTCTGCCTCTGCAGAGCCAGCACAGCTTTGGCTTCCTGAGATTTGAAGCTTTGGGAGCAACTTGCAGCACCTTCATTTATCTGAGATATGGGTCCCATGTGCTGGGGCATTAGCAAAGCAATGGAAATGGGGAAGCAAGTAGAGCCAAAAGAATGAGAGACAGAGGCAATTACTGTAAGGTCATGAAAGACCCATTTCACTAGAGATTTCTGGAAAGTTCTGGGGCTTTTGCTGGGATGGGGGAAGCCCTGTTGGTGTGTGGGTGAATGTTATCATGCAAGTTGACATTTGCCTATGTCCTTCCCCAATTAGAGAAGAAAATGAGGATATAGAGATTGAGGAAGGGTGGAAGAAGCATATTGACAAACTGATTGAATTCATTTTCTATTGCAGCTGTAAAAAAAATTACCAAAACCTTTGTGGCTTAAAACAACACCCATTTATTATTTCAATTTCCATGACTTGCCTGGGTTCTGATATCAAAGTGATCTTGGAATTGCATTCCTTTCTGGAGTCTCTGAAGAAAAATCTACTTCCAGGCCCATTCAGGTATTTGGCCAACTTTAGTTCTGTGTGGCTGTTGGACTGAGGCTGTTAGTGGCTGCTCATGTTCTCTGACTCATGATCTCCTGTTTTCAAACCATCAGTGGACTGCTTTGAGACTAGTTTCTTGTAACTATGAAACGAAGGAGTCTTAGTAGTGCAGTCTTTCATTGCTCCAAAATTATGTCATTCTGTTTCTGCAGAGTAGTAGAAGATTATAACCCATTAGCAACCTGTGTGCAAAAGGTGTCTTGTGATTTTTCAGCCATTTGCTGAACTATCGTCAATGCCATTGCCAGGGTCAGAACAGTGGGCTGCTGCCAGCCTATTTATGAGCTGTGGTTTTATAACAGATAACACTGGGAGTATAAGATATGATAAGCATACCAAATAGATTCCTTTAGGAAATCACTGAGTATGCATGCAATTGAGTCTTCCAGAGTAAAGCTTTGAGTTATGTGAGTTTAGGCTTTATCAGCAGACATTAATTCTGTACAAATCATTACACGTGGAATTTAAATGCAACCAAGTATTCAAAGTGAAAGACTCAGAGGGCCTGTAACCTCCAGCACATCTCAAGTGCAAACCCCAAGGACTGCAATGAACTCCTCCTATCCATAGCATTCAACTCCTACTATAAATCTCTCCCAGATGCCCAGGCTCATACAGCATTTTCCAAAAGGATTGCAATTTGGCAAACCTTATTAGAGCCTGAAGTCTAAAGCATTACCTCAAACCCACTGACTTCCAAATAAGGCTTCAAAAGATCTAAACCTCTAATCCTATCATTCATGTTGGTCATACTAACAAGATTTCAAAGGATCTTGGTATGCTAAGTGGATGAACCCTAAGTAGTCATATTTTAAATTGGTGAAAAAAGAGGAACTCCATCTTTCAGGTTCTTTCTCAATTGCTGCCCCTCTATTGCTATATCCCTAAATCCATATTTGATTCAGATTATTTTTTGTTTTATTTTTATATCAGTAACATTCTTCAAAGACAAAAAATGAATATTTTCATGAACTATCCTAACAGGTTTCTACTAGTAGTTATTGAAATTGAGCTACTCAAATTTCATGACACTAAACAGAGAAGCTCTCTAAAAGGAAACCATTGGCTTCTAGTCAAGATGGAGGCATAGGTAGACATGTGTCACCTCCTTGCATAACCACAAGAAGAATCACAACTAACCTCAAGCAAAAAAAACACCCAGAAATGCCAGAAAATCAGACTGTATGGAAGTCCAACAACCAAGGATTTAAAGAAGCCATATTCATCCAGATCCAAATGGGTAGAAGGGCCTGGAGACAGGGAGCTGGAGCAGAAAGGATGTAGTATGGCAGCACCTAGGGGGCAGTGGCGAGGCAGCAATAGTGGCAGCCTGTGGAACAGGCAGCCCCACATTCACATTTGGTGTATAAAAATTGGGAGGGATACCTTAGGAGTGAGTGATCCCAGCCCCAGGCTAGACCCCACAGTCCAGGGTTCCAGCACTGGGGAACTAAAGCTTCATAACCTCTGCCTATAAAAAACAGTAGGGGTTGGGGTGGAAGAAGAAACTGCTGGTCTCTCAGTAGGCTCTGTTTAAAGGGCCCACATGGTCCTAGAACATACACAAACCCACCCACTTTGGGAACCACCACCAGGGCAACAACAGGAAGGGTGCTAGCCACATATGGGAAGTAGGTGAATTGACTAGAAATGGAGCGAGTGCCAGGCAAGCCTCCAGAAGCCAGGCATTGTCCCTTTTCTGATCTTTCTCCCACATACAGAGCCACAAAACAAAGAAGTGGGTTTCCCTGCCCTGGAGAATACCTAAGGCACCACCCCGTACAACTTAACAAGTGCACTAAGACAGAGAGCCAAAGCGCTATACCTAATACACAGAAACAAACACAAAGAGGCTGTCAAGTTGAGGAAACAAAGATATATGGCCAAAATGAAAGAACAGACCAAAAACCCAAGATAAAGAACTGAACAAAATGGAGATAGCCAACCTATCAGGTGCAGAGTTCAAAACACTAGTGATAAGGATGCTCAGAGAACACATTTAACACAGCAAAAGCATTAAGGAAGAAATGAAGGCTAGACTAAGTGAAACAAAGAAAGATCCACAGGGAACCAACAGTGAAGGGAAGGAAGCCAGGGTTCAAATCAACAATTTGGAGCAAAAGAAAGAATATAATGAAGAAACAAGAATTCAAAAAAATGAGGAGAGTATCAGAAGACTCCAGGACATCTCCAAAAGGGCCAACATCTGAGTTATAGGGATGCCAGGAGGAGAAGAGGAAGTGCTAGAGGTTGAAAACTTATTTGAAAAACAATGAAAGAAAACTTCCCCAAGTTGGCAAAGGAAATAGACATATAAGTCCAGTAAGTACAGAGAGGTCCAAACAAGTTGGACCCCAAGAGGACCATATGAAGACACGTCATAATTAAAATACCAAAGCCTAAAGATATAGAGAGAATCTTAAAAGCAGCAAGAGAGAAGGATACAGCTACCCACAAAGGAGTTCCCATAAGACTCTCAGCTGATTTCTAAAAAGAAACTTGCAGGCAAGAAGGGACTGACAAGAAATATTCGAAGTCATGAAAGGCAAGAACTTACAACCTAGATTACTCTCTCCAGCAAAGCTACCATTTAGAATGAAAGGGCAGAGAAAGTGCTTCCCAGATAAGGTCAGCTTTAAGGAGTTCATCATCACCAAGCCCTTATTATAGAAATGCTAAAGGGACTTATCTAAAAAAAGAAGATAAAAATATGAATATTAAAATGTCAGCAAACTCACAACTATCAACAACTGAATCTAAAAAAAACAAAAGCAAACAACCAGAATAGGAACAGAATCACAGAAATGGAGATCATTTGGAGGGTTATCAGTGGGTAGGGAGAAGGCAAAGGATGGTGGAAAAGGTATAGGGATTAAGAAGCATAATTAGTAGGTACAAAATAGGGGGATGTTAAGAACAGTTAGGAAATGGAGAAGCCAAAGAACTTATATGCATGACCCATGAACATGAACTAAGAGGGGGATTGCTGGAGGGAAGAGGGGTACTGGGCAGAGGGGGAAAGGGGGAAAAATTGGGACAACTGTAATAGCATCATCAATAAAATATACTTTAAAAAAGAAGCTTTCTAAAACTCATATTTTAGATCTAGAACTAAACTGAATTTCATTCATTCAACAAATATTTATGGACTATATACTATCTATAATATTTATTTGCTAGGGATAAAATAATGAACAAACCAGTCCTTGACCTCAGAGAATTTACATTCTAGTAGGAAACATATAATAAACAAATAAATCAAAATACTGTGAAGAAACGTGAGATAGGTAAAGGAATAGAATATAACTGGGAAGTATATTTTTAGAAAAGATATTTTCTGGCATGGTGACAAGTTAAACAGAAATGAACATTGTGAGTGTGTGGGATACAGACATTCCAAGCAGGGGGCCTGGAGGACAAGTTCAAAGACCCTGGAGTCAGATGTGTTTGGCACATGCACACATCATCACAGAAGCCAGTGTGTCTCCAGTGGTGAGAGTAAGAGTTAGGGTGGCAGAAAATGAGTTTGAAGGGACACTCAGTGTCAAATCATGTAGGGCTTTGGCAGTGGCTTTGGGTTTTATTTTAAATGTGATGGAAGCCAATGGAGAGTTGAAAACAAGAATGATATGATTTGATTTATAATTTCAAGTTACTTTTTGGCTGCAGTTGGAGAATAGAGGTCAAGGGTGAAAGCTAGAAGGCAAATTAGAAATGTTATTTTATAGAAAAAATACAAACTCAGACACTAGATGAACTAAGGAGACAGTTGTAAAAAAATGATAAGGTTTAGTATATATTTTAAGGTTTTCCTGACAAGTCTTCCTAATGGAATGTATATGGAAAATGAGAAAAAGAGAAAAGTTTGAAAGCTCATCATTGACCAGTATAGGGTAACTGTTGATTACATCCTCAAGTATAAATTTATTCCTGTCTTTAAGAAGAAGGGATTACTAGTTTCCTTCATTATATACCCCCTTGAGAGAAGTTACTCATGTCTACATATGAGGAGATAATGGTGGATAACTAGAGAGACAGAAACTACTTCTGATGCTGTCCATGCCCAAGGCCTATCAGCGACATGGAGAAGAAACCAGATAATCATTTTACTTTAAATATAATGATAATAATAATTACTATTATTATTATTATTTAGGTGATGGCCTTAGGCAAAGACGTTTGAGAGAGCTGGCATTTGAGTTGGACCATGAATCCTTACTGTCATGACAAAAAGGAAAAGTTAGAGAAAGTATGTATTGGCCCAGCACTTACTGTTGCCGACGTGGGTAGTTCAAGGTCAATGGGATGGGGGAGTAGGGTGGTATAGTCCTCAAGAACATAGTCTCTTCAGCTACAGCCTCAGCTTAAATCCTAGTTCTACTACTTACCATGTGCCACTGGGCAATCTACTTAATTGCTAAAGTGCCTTAGTTACCTCATCTGTAATGCCAGAATAATAGATATTTCTTAGAGCTTTATAAGGATTAACTAATTTAACATTTACTGCTCTTAAGTTTATAGTGCATAATAAGAGCTATACAATACTGTTAATGAAGAAGGCAAGGCAACTTTTAAGGTATGACTTAGACTTGCAAATAATTATTTTTCATCTCTCTTGATTTCAAAAGTTAAAACTGAACTTACAAGGATAGAAACTTAGCTTTCTAATGACTATATTGTGGTGAGTTATATCTAATGAGGTTGAAGTGATGGATTTAATGCCCAGATGGGTCAAGTGGCTTCACCCTGCTCTTAGCCACAGACCTCAGCCCTCACTAACTAGGAGGCAAATAGATCATGAAGGAGGCAAACCACACCATGGAAGTGCACCTGCATTACTTATCAATTAGCCACTAGAGAAGTGATTCCAAGTCATGTTCTAATGGCAGTGAGGCAGTGCTGTCATTTTAATAAGTGAATTGGATACTTTAAGAATTATAAATTGAGCTACATTGTTCCTATGCCTGCAGAACAGACCATTCTTTGAACTGTTAAGAGATAGATTCTGGGTGAGATTCTGGAATGCTTGCTGCATAGTAATACCTCACTTGTGGATGCTAATGCATATGTCACAAAAAAACCCTCTTTCATTGGCCTTGTCATAGTCTAATTTTTGAAATGATAAAACATTGAACATAAGAATCTTAAGCAAGACAATGTGATCCAAGTGCAAGTTTCCATGGAGAGAAACAGTGAAGCTACTGTGGGTGGGGGAGGGAGAAATTACTAGTGTTTGCCATGGTGAAGACCAGCTTGTTGAGGGAGCAATGAGTCCGAGAAACAAAAGAAAGGCAACTCACATTAACTGATCATTCTGCACCTTCTTCATCTATTCTATTTTTCCCTCTTTGCCTGGCAACTGCTTAACATTCTCCACTTGCCAAAGCAGATCCACAGCCACAGTCTTGTATTTCTGTGCCAGAAATGTATTTAAATGACAATGTAACACTGGTTGTTAAGGAAGAACAGCCCGTTGAACTGGAGATGCCTTGCCCACAACTGCTTTGCTGTGTTTAAACTGTCCTTTGTGCATCATTTGTTCTGAATACATTTGAGGGCAGCTGGAAATGAACCATGAGTGAGTCTGAATATTGAGACAGGTGAAGGAATGACATTTTAAAGGCAAACACTGAGACTTTTCTTCCAGAAGAAGCAGCAACTGCTACAATGCTGATATAACAGATGACATTGGCAGCAGTGCACGGGGTGGAATGTCAGTTCAATAAGAAAGGCTGCCACACACAGAAAGCAATCCACTAACCACAAATGCTACAGCACCCAGGCAGCGCAGAGTGGTCTGAGTTCTTCTCTCAGCGAGATGGCTTGCTGAAAGATAATGGGGTGGAGGGGGGGGGGGATAGAGAGAGAAACTGAGATTGATTTAGAATGCATCCGCCTCTGTGGCAGAAGAGACCTTGTAAGTAGCATTCCACACCTGCGAAGTGTAGCCTGCAGGCTTCTTTCTTCAGAGAAAGCTGTGCACACCTTCTCTGAAAGCTAAAAAGATGTTGCTTTATGTTCAGTGGTCTTAAAGAAATTCTATTTTGGTAACTTTGATTCAAGAATTCTTTGCCAGCCATCTGGTTTGAAATCATTACTAATGATAGGGACAAGTGCCAAAACATTTGACTAGGTGTCCAAAGCATTTGAGAGTTTAAAATACAGCCTTGTTGGTTGAAAAATACCATCTGCATGTAGGTTAACCTTGAGGAGGTTCTGACCCATATCTTCTAGAAGAGTTCTTGAAAATAGAAACAAAAAGAATCAAAATGCACCTAACTCAGTATCTGCAAACCGATGAAACAGCGTATTAAAGGTCTGGTTCCAAGTTGATCTGACATTTGAAGAATAGGAGGGCTATACTATAATATTATATTAAATTTTAATAAATCTAAAGACATGTCTTTTTAAATTAAGCCAACAAACTTAAGTCACTTTTAGTACCAAATAACTCTTTAGACTATATGATCCTGAAAACTTTGTTACATTTTTTATACAAATACTAAAATTTTAAGCAAGTTAAACAGGTTTTTCCTAAATCAATTTTAATAATTTCTTTTGAAAATGAGTAGATAGATACATCTAGAAACCTGAAGATTTTATTTTAAAATATCCCTAGCCATTGGACATATACATTTAAAAAGCTATTATTTTATAACAGCTGGAATAAGTAAATCTTGTACATCAGGTGAGATATCAAAGAAAATGCAAAAGGAAGTCAGGCAATCACAGCCTTACCTGATCTTTGCTCAGAAAGAAAGTCTGGAAGCTCCGAGGCATCCATTTCTCAATGTATTCATGTGTTCATAGCAAGTCAAATGCTTTCGTTTATGTAGAAAATTTACCGAAGCCAATTCCATTTGGTCTTCTAGAGCCATTTATTGAGACACTTGTATCGGGCAGAGGGGGGCTGAGAAACAACTGCAAAGGCATGGTGCTTGAGAACAGATACATATGTATTTCAAAAGAGTGACATAAATATTCCAAAAATGGATGCAATGCTTTTAGAATGACATGGAATAATTTTAAAGAATCACTCAAAAAGGAATCTAGTAAATATTAATAACAGTCATCTGGAAAGGTGCCCAGATTTTTTTAGATAATGAAAAGTAGGTTGTGCCATTCATTGAGACAGCATATAAAACAAGGAGTACATTTAAAAGGAAATATGGTGGGTGAATTCAGTTTTGAGGATGCCTCTCAATTTACATAGGTGTCCCTAAAATAATAAAATAGCCTGAACTGAGTTTCATTTCCTTTCCTGCCACCATCACCACTACTGACATTATAATGCATGACTAGCAAAATGAGCAGAAAAGACACAGAAATAAAAAGTGATTTTCCTATAACAAGAAAACACTTTTAGTATATCTGAGAGTTCTGGGCAATTGTGGCAACACTCAGACTTCTTCCATCTTGGTAGGCCCTCCCCCCACACTCTCTATAACCTGAGCCCAGAATCTTCACAGGTTCAAATTCTACCACTTGCTGGTTGGCTGACTTTGATATCTTACCAAGTCTCCCAAAGGCTCTGCTTCCTCTTCTGTGAAATGGGGTCACAGTACCTAATGCACACAGCTGATGAAAGGTTTAATGGGACCCTGCACATTTTTGAAAAGTTAACACAATGCCTGGGAAGTAACCCACACTCAATATGTGTCAGCTACTTTCTTTCCCTGTCAGCTTTTCTCCTGTTCTGTGTTCTAATTTCCATTCCTGCCCTCAAGCCCCTTCTCACTTTCTTATGAAAAACTTCACAGTTTTCATAGTTGTTTTTTTTTTAAGAGCTTTGGACTGAGAAGTTCTAGGTTTCAATCTTGATGCTGTCACCTGTGTGTTCTTGTGAAAGTTCCTTGACCTTCTGAACTAAGTTTCTCTTACCATAAATTGCTGAAATTAATAACATATTTCTTATTAGGCTGTGGTAAGGGGTGAGTGAGATATTCTGTGTGCTGGATGTTCTCCAGCTCCGGCCCCTCAATTGACTCCCATTTTCTGTACCCTTCTGTCCCCCTAGGTACTGACATTTACCAACGAAATCAATGAACAACCTTGCCCTCTGCCTCTGGCTTGGCTTAGTGGATAGAAGACACCAAAAAAAATTTTAATAGACAGGATGGTGAGGTCAGGGTATTTCCCTAGCTCTTTGCTTGGTGCCTGTGGGGTGAAACACATCAATCTACTACTGGAGTTCTGGTTATGTGGCCCCTCTCTTTCTTGGCTCTGCCAGGTACCCTCTTTTATGGTGCTTTAAGTATAGGGGTGGAAAAATTTCCCCACATGTGCTACTCCTGATGCACTACCACCTCCCTTGCTAGTTTCCCTAAAATAAATCCATAGATGCCTTAGTAAATAGTCCCTTTATTAAATTCTCCTCGATTATCCCTGCTCAAGTATGCCATCTGCTTGTTTCCAGGACCCTACTGCTACGACATGTCAAGTATCTGGCACTATGCCTGGCTCCTAATAAATAAGAGTTTCTCCCTAAAAACAGTGCCTGCCAATGACTCCCTCAAGCATTGCCTGGCTATAGGGTAGTGTTCACAGTAAAAGAGAAGAGTCCTGACCTAGGCAGCATGAATCTGGACAATAATATAGACTCTCTGAAAAAAGTGAGGAAATAATATTCCCCAAGTAGAAGACTCTATATGCATATCTTAGAAATTCAGACCTGAAACCAAGTCTGTGATAAGTGAGGTTCATGTTAATTGTCACTCCTACTGTCACCTCTACATGCTACCAGGGACAGTAGTGCCCTGTTCACTCTCCTGTCTTTTGGACAATACCAGAGTCCTCTAATGCATGACAAAAAAAAAAAGAGCAAATCCCAAGAAAGAAGAATGAAGTTGTTTTTTTCTGCCACGATCTATAAGTTATGCCTCTCCAAAGGATCTTCTCCCAAAGCCTCCAGCTAGATGATTGCATAGAATCAACACAAGAACAATTGGAAGCTGATTACATCCTTTAAAAATAGTATTAAAATTTCCAGTAAGGTATTCTGTAGAAGAAAAATATCTAAATTTATTTACTGTTCATAACAACACTACCAGCATCTTCTTTAGTTCAAAATCAAAATGTTTATATTTTGGCCTACAAAAAAATAAATTGAATGATGTCAATTATGCAACTGAAAAATAATATAGAAGTTAGTATTTTTATGTGACACACTTCTATTTTGTTGTATTTTCTTCTGTGCTATAGCTTTTTCATACCACCATTTCACTTCCTTTACTGCTAATTCTTTGTATGAAAATATGTTTTCCCTAAGCCTCATGTTACATTATACTTATCACAAATATCAAATGTTTCCAATTCATATCCTTAAATATATGCAAGATATTAAATTCACAGTGCTGTTTCCATGACCCCTGACACTGCATATTTAACATGGACTTTTAAAAATTCTAGTAATTGCTCCTGGTTGTGAAAAAAAATATGTGGTCATAAGACAGACACTGAAAGTGCAAGTAGCATTTTAAATCATTAGTGCTGACATGTTACAGTGTGAAATTTCTTTTATATGTTAATATTAGCAACGTCTTTGGATGTTTTGTAGTCTTCTTTATCTGCTTCACAAATGCTTTGCTCGCATATTTTAAGAACAGTAAATCTCACTGATGCACAGATAACAAACACTGATGTCTCTGTTTTGTTTACAGTCTGTAAACTCTGATTGTTCCTTGTGTTCTGTCACGTCCCTGGTGGCTGAGGGCCTTAATCTTCCAAGTGCCTTGTGTGAAGCAAGATGGTACATGCTCCCTCATAACAAAACTGACACACAATAATAATTACAGGGCAGAATTCTTTTCCTTTACAGCTAAAGGCATATAATTTGCCCCTAGGAACTAAACTTGCATCTACAAGGCTGTGCTGATATGTTGGTTTACTAAGAAGAAATATAGGGGATGTTGACAGATGAAGTAGGGCATTAAGGAAAGATATATTTTCCAATTTGGGGCTCAGCATTTTCTTCTTTTGGGGGGTGTTTTAATCTCCTTTAATGCTGATACAGCTGCATCAAACGAAGAACATCTGGTAGCATTAAGACCACCTCAGCTCTCTCTCTCTGTCTCTTGCATTTCTGACATGGACCAGCACCTGAAATGTTTGGCTGAGGAGCAGCCATAATAGGTTTTCAACTATGTGCACTCAGGGAACATCACAAGAAGACTGGATCAGTTCTTCACAGACAAGCCCAAGCTATAACATGTGCAATGAGACTGAGACACTTGGAAGAATCATTTAAAAAAAAACATTGTATAAAACAGTATTTTAGAACCAAAAGGTAAAGATATTCTAGTTATAGTAGATCTCACTGTAAGACTACAAAAAAAAGGCACTTGATCCATCAAGTTACTTGCTTGGGTAGAGTATTTTGTATACACTTTCAAAATATGCATTCTAGCATTTGTAAGAATAGTATTATGACCTGTTGCATGGAATGGTGGCCATTGCCCCAAGAAAAGATATAGGGTGCCACCATGTTTCATGAACTGTTGCGTTGTCAGTTGCCATTCTCCATAGAGAAGAGGAGGGACACTGCAATCCAAAAATAATCTTTTAAAATCTGTTTTCATTTTCCATTGTAAAAACTCTTATATGGATTAGTTCAATAGAAGGTCTGGTGTTGTTAAACCCAATTCCACATGAAAAAAAAATCCAGTCCCCTGCAAAAACTCACCTGCTTATTTTGATAGGGAATAGTCCTATCACTAGAAAATTTAGGATTATAACACAAATAATTGGGCCCAGGAGTTAGAGGCATAAAGAGAAGAACCTAGAGAATAGCTTTAAAGCTCATGACCTACTCAACACATTTCACATAAATAAGGCATAAATAGATCATATTAATTCAGTGAAAAGAGTACAGATTTTGTAGAAAGAAGGAGTGTAATTTTTCTCAGCTCTTTATTAGCTGTATAGTCCTAAGTCACTTAAATTGCATCTCACTTACTCCTTAGTAAAATGGATAATATGTATGAGGACTAGCAATGTGATTCCAAAGCCAAGGCAAAGATTAGCAAGCATGGTTGTCCAACAAATGGTTAACTAGCTAAGGATATTTTGTTTAGTATCTCATAGTGTGCTATAGAAGAGAAGAGTTCTAAAGAAAAAAATGTCAAACTCAGCCATAAAAATCTTCATACCTAACATTGACCCCTATCCTTCAGTATTGTCCTAAACTTTTTCTTAGCTCTAGTCTACTAGTTTATTCTTGTTTATAAGACAGAAGAACTTAATTTTCTCTGGCTATTTAATGCCTCTGCACTGACTAAGAGTTTCCCAGAACTGTTCCTCTAGGACAGGAAAGGCTGCATTATTTCCCACAGCAAGAATTATACTTGTCCTTGAAGTCTCAGCTCCTACACAGTGTCTCTGCCCCCAGCTAAAAATAATCTAAGTCAGAGAGAGAGAGAACTTGGCAACCTTATTTTTCTTCTCATTAACCAACCTCACTCGATATTCTTCACTGTTGATCAGCAGTTGGCTTTACTTTATAGTTTAAGTAAGTCTACAGTGAAAAAGTTGATGTACTCTTATAGCTCAGTCACCTGGCTGAGGTGTCAGACATTGCACAAAACCTGCCTGGGTCCTCTGTGTTTTGTGTTTGTAGGCTGTAGGACTAGGGGCAAGTGATTAATTTCTCTTTCCCAGCTGCTCATTTGAAAAAGGAGTATAAAAATGGTATCTACCCTTTACAGTTGTGGTGGAAATTGAGTTAATATATGCAAAAGAGCAGAGAAAATACAGTAATGCCATGTCCGTGTTGGCTATAATTTCCCAAGGGTTTCCATTCAGCTTATTTCATAGTTAACATTGATGCAAAGAAAAAAGATATGCATATAAGTCAACTATTAACATGTGTGATCAAGCTGGCTGGGTTAGTACAGGTAATGGAATCTTTCCCTCATCCCTTTCTGTGGCTGGCCTGGCCCCACTGAGTGTATGCTTGGAGAGGCATGATTCTTTGACTGTTTCTTTCTTCATCAGGCTAGTTGTCTGGGAAGATTTCCCTCAAATCTTCCTCATCCCAAGAGCTCAAAACAATGTCTTTGCAATAAATTCAATCCATCTATCTTTTTGTTTTTTAGCTTTATTGTGATATAATTGACATATTGTGAAAATTTAAGATTTGCAATGTGATGATTTGATATATGTATGTGTTGTGAAATGATTATTACAATAAGATGAGTTAACATATCTACCACCTCACTTAATTAAAATTTGTGTGTCTGTGGTGAGAGCTTTCAAGATCTACTCTCTTAGCAACTTTCAAATATACAATGCAGTATTGTTAACTACAGTCACCACACTGTACACTACATTTCCAGGACTTATTTATCCTATAACTGGAAGTTTGTACCTTTTGAGTACCTTCACCAATTTCCTCCACTCTACTCCTACCCTGGCAATCACTGACATGCTGTTTCTATGGGTTCAGTTATTTTAGATTCCACATGTATTTGTCTTTATCTGTCTGACTTATGTCACTTAGCATAATACCCTTAAGTTCGATCCATCTTGTCAAAAATAAGAGAATTTGCATCTTTTCTGTGGCTTAATAATGTTCATCCATCCAGAGACATTTAGATTGCTTGATCTTTGCTATTATAAGTAATTCCATAAAGAACATCAGGGTGCAGATATCTCTTCCAGATGGTTTTTTTCCTTCAGATATATACTGTTTTCTATAGTGGCTGCATCAATTCACATGCCCTTCAACAGCCTATGAGCATTTCCTTTTCTCCACTTCCTTTTCAGCTATATCTCTTGTCCTTTTGATAATAGCCATACTCACAGGGGTGAGGTGCTATCTCATTGTGGTTTTGATTTACATTTGCCTGGTGACCTTTTCATGTTCCTGTTGGCTATTTGAATATCTTCTTTGGAAAAAATGTCTACTCTTGGACGGATTACATGTCATTGGCTTATTAACCTATTTCGTTCCCCCGGTCATGGGGATGAGTGGGTGAACTTGCTATTGGTAAACCATACATCTTTTATGGTTTGCAATGAAAATTTAACATTTTTATTAATCATACATATTTAAACTAGGGAGATTTTGTATAAAGGTTGATTTGGGGCATCTCTTAAAAAATGGAAAGATCTGACAAAAGTGGGCCAGCCACTTTCATGACAATAATGACCAACCTACAGCTGAATTGGCTCCACCACACTCACACAATGTGCATACACCAGAGCCTCTGCCACTCCTCACTGTCTCAGACAGTTGAGAGCTGCGCTCATGGTACACAGCCTGCCAAGGCCCTTAGATGCCATCAGTTGTTTGACACCTGACTTAGGAAGAACCATTCTTTCCCTTGGTCTGCTCTTTTCCTCCCTTCCCTCCCCTCCTCTTTTCTCACTCCTTCTCCTCCTCACCACTTGATAGCCTCAAGAGCTATAACAAGAAATGGGCCTAAAGAAATGATGAAAATTTTAATTCAAAGTTTGTGGTCCACTTGATGCAAGCGAAAAGAGTCCTCAGCCATATTAGCCTCACAAGATGAGCTAGGCCAGATAGTGTCCAAGATGAGGTAGGCCACATGAGCCACCTCTGGTGTCCCTTATTGTCAAATGCAGCATCCTGTCTAATTTCCTCTCTCTTGCTAAGAGAAAAGAGGTAGCAACGCTGTTATTACAGACAATGCCATGCTCTTCAGAACTTGTTTATATTAAAACAAGTCCTTATCTCTGTAGATCTCAAATGCTATTTATTTATTGTTGGTTCCATTAATTTTCTTCACACTGCATCATCCACCCTGCAGCCTGTGAACACTGGATTCTGATGACCATCTCAAAGGTGGTGACTAAGCTTCACAGGCATGACCACACGTACATGTGCACCCAGAGTATGCAGGAAATGTGAGCAACACTTTGTTTTCTGGTCATGTTAAATTTATACTACAAAATTTTGCAGTATATACGCATAGGATAATACATCTTCTAATGCTGTCTCTGTAGGCTATATGTCGGCATCTCTATAACACGGTTTCTTTCAACATGGACTGCTCCCTTGACTTCCACAACTAAGAGGTACAATAGGCAAAAGGCCTGTAAGTGGAGTAAAAAATATAAATAATTTCATTCTCACAGGCAATGCCTGTCCCTCACTTGGCACAGCTTAAGATTGACCAGGGAGAAAGACAGAACCACATTAATCAGAAGAAAAGTGGGTGTCAGTTGAAGGGCCTGTTGGCTATCCCAGCACTTGTCTCCCTGCAGGGGCAATAAGCATGCTCCCCCAGGACTGTCTGCTGACAGTGTGGAGGGACTACCCTGGATGGCTCTGGTAGGGATGTCCACAGAGTAAATCACAGCCATAGCACCCCCTCGCCATCCTTGGGTTCCACAGACATGGTGATGGAGACTCAGACAGGGAATACATAGGGATTCATATGAGATTCAAGTCCTAGAGGGTCAGTAGCCCAGAGTCCTGGAATCATCCTCTATCTCACATCAGTGGGAACGTCAGCACATCATCATCCTTCTCCAGGCTCAGTTTTACAGGATCTCACAAAGAAAGTTTAGGCTGGCCATTGGGAGCAATCGGCTTTCTGCTCTACTGTTTAAGATCTAGACCCTGACAACAGGCTCTGGGATGTCCCCTTAGTGAGGATCCTGAAGCAACTACAGCAACTGCTTAACCATTAAAGGTAAAGTACAGGTATAAAGGGTTGGAGAAGACCTTGAAAAAGAGAAAAACAGCAGGGCTCATGCTATCGTGGTCTGGAGTTGGAGCACCCTGGCCTCATAGCACTGTTGGCCTGTCCCAGACATCAAAGGGATTCTACTTGTCTGGGTCTAAGGGCAGTGTTGGCCATCAGGCACCCCTCTGGAGGCATTTCTGAGCCTCTCTTGATGAAGGCTGGTATGTCTCACAACTTTGCTCTGTGGCTATTGGTCACTCTGGCCAGTTGGCATCTTACCCTATTCTTCCTGGCCATCCGTTGGCATCATGTAAACCGATTCTCTTCTCTCTTTATGCTGGCAATATTATACAGCCAAGTCACTTTATTTGTAGGCTGGAAAAGGTCCTTCCCTTAAAACCCCTAACCACAAAGATGAGGTTTTGGGGTTTAATAAAACTTGAGTAATGGTTTGACAAGAGAGAGAGGACTTAAAACATACCAAGAAAGAAAGAAGGAAGAGGAAAATTGAGAGAAGAGAAAAAGGAAAGAAGGAAAAAAGAAGAATGGGAGGGAGGGGGGAAGACAGGGAGGAAGGAGGAAAATCAATGTAAGAATTCCTGCTCTTACTCCCTAACCCCAAGGACTCTAATATCCATTTATCCACTTGGATAATGTCAGCACAAGGTCTGTGCCCAAAGAATGAATATTAGTTTATTATTAGTAATGAGTGAATAAAAAGTTGCAGGGTTCAGGCCATCTCGTGTGCAGTGGGATGGTTTTTGACTACATTCTTCTTACACTGAAGTTAATGTCCTCATCTCAAAAGTTCTGATTCTCACACAGAGACTGATAGGCTATTCTCAGACCTGTCACCCAGAGTGTATAATTATCCCCTGTGACTCAAATCTGCCCACAGTGAAAAGAACTTGTGTTATTATTTACAGGCATTTAACTCTCAGTTTCCATTCCAGAATTAGATCTCAGCTTTATCCTTATACAAACAAAAGCCTATTAGAGTTTGTGCCATATCTAAGCATTTTCTTTAGCAGAATTCAAGTTTTTAATGTCAGCAACACAATATTAAAATTGTACTTTCTCCCTCTTTCTTCCTCCCCAGCCCCCAAATGTTTCAATGACCAGGCAGGATTCAAGGTCCAAGTTTCTGAATTTCTCTAGCCACCAGGTAGCCTCTGTAGGTGGTGGTATTTCCTCACCAAATGACCTATTTGGGGCAGAGGAATGGGGAGTCCACCTAATTTTTTGCATATCGTCTCCCCTTTATTAAAGAGTGGGCATTTGTCCACTCTGCTCAGATCTTGCTCAATAAACCTAGCAATGGTGGCTGGTCAAGGATTCTGTTCATGTCTACATATTTTTCTGCCTCACAGACAAGAACAGCAATCACCAGCATGCATTATAAGTTAGAAGTTAAAGGATTTAAATTGTTGGTTTCAATGTCTACATAATAAGGGAGCCTTAATTTTCTAAAAATTATAGTTATTTAGAATTCACAGTCTTATATTCAAACTTTAATAATTTTTTGGGTGATGAATGCTCCATCAGTATCAGGTTTGAAATCAATCTACTTTTAATCTACATATAGTCTTAATTTTAAACAATTTATAAATTTCAAACTTTGCTAAAATTAAATGTCAGAGTTTAAACAGATTCTGCTGTCATTTAGCCTCTTTTTTCAAAAATATGTTTAATATTTTTCCTTAATGACTTTTGCAATCTGATAGTTAATTGCTAATATAATTACAGGAATAACTATCCAACCTAAGACCTCTTAAGAGAAATCCAGTTGTATAAAAGAAAAATTACTTTGTTTAATAGTAAATTGACAACTAATACCAGAAGTTCCTTAATTTAGGATGGGGTCTTCAAAAATATGTTTGGATAGTTTTAAGGAAGATCACAAAGTCTAAAGATATAATGGTTCTGATTAGCATGCATTCCTATAACATTAAAGAAATTCTGCAGTGTGCCTCATAGTTTTTAAATAAAAGGAAAATACTGACCTTCCTGTCTATCCTATAGACTACTGTTCACCTTGCCTGAAAGAAAGCGATGATTTTTAGAGTTATGATTGTTAATGGCCTTTGAATGCAGCCTGCACAGGCCTTCAACTCCCCAGTGTAAGTAAGGTTCAGCCCTTTCCAGATGGGAAAATGATAAGGACACTAGGAAGATAGCAGGTCATTCTTGGGCAGCTGCCAGAAACTTGCAGTAAGATGAATCACGTAGGGCTGTGGTGCTTTAGCCAGCATTTTTCTGTTTTAATTTATCAAGCCAAAGCTTGTTGACATGAAAGTGAATGAAATTGTTATACAGTGGGCTCTAAAAAGCCTGCTCAAGGGTTTAGTGCAGAAGCGCTCTGACTATAAATAACAAAGAAAATACAGGGAATGTTCTTTATACTAGCACCTGCTGTGTTGTTTGAGATGCATCAGCAATTAACTCAAATCCCAATATTGGTAGCAACTGGAAGAAGGCCAGTTCTTTGAAATATTGTAGAGGCTCTCTCATCTGTTGTAGGTGGTTATCAGAGAGCTAATCCTCAAAATAGTCATTTTGGTTTTTTGATATGTGGGGCTGTATTTATTTGTTTATCAAATGCAATAAAGTAACTGACAGTATGATAAAGTAGTATTGATACTGCTAGAAGAGTGGCTTTGCAATGGGAAAAGGTTAATACTATCTTGCTTGGAAAAAGTTATTTTGCATTGACTTGTCCAAAAGGAAAACAGTGATATAAATCACTGACTAGCATTCATAAATGAAATCTCTACATTTAGCTGAAGCATATAAATCAGGCTTTATAGTAAAAGCAAGATATCTGCAATTTCCACTGTGAGTGAAAGATAAAAATTAGCTGTTAGAGTAAGATTTAACACAAGTACATTAAGGGGCAAAAATCTTCCTTGATGGAAGAGCATTGAACATTTTAAGCCTCTAGTCAATGTTTTGAATGTTGTGGTTCCTGAGTAAATACTTTTCTCCTATTAAGGAATGTTACATATTAGGGAGAGGTGAAATATAATACTCTCTCTTGTCAACTGAAGATGAGATAACACAATGTTTCAACTGCATATGCTTGGAAGGTGTGGAACCTGGAAAAATACATAGTTTATGAGTTATTTTATTTCTTTACACTACAGTTTATTTATTCATGTCTTTATTTAAACGATATTTATTAAATGCCTACCTTGGGCAATGCACCACAGAAGGTTTTATCAATTGCCCAGATTGACTATGCAGATGGGTCAACTGAGCATGGACTTACCTTTTCTATCAGGAAATAGAAAGTAACTACATAAAACAAGACTCCCCACTATCACCACTCTTTTTATATTTGTTAATTTACTCACATCTCACCAAAAACATAAAATTAAGAGCCATTTAGCTTCACAATACTTACTGTGTTCATTTAAAATTATAAAATTATATGATATTGTAACCCTGGTAAATCTAGACTATATGCTTACTACTATAATTTATATACTACAAACAAACCATTAGGCCATTCTACACATCATCAATAAAAGTAATTTTAAATAGTTATTAATATTATTTAATGATGATAATAAAATACTAGGCTAATTAACTTTGAAGAAAATAAAACAAAGATGAACATTTCTGAAAGTATACTATATTCTAGGTATTTTGCTGATTGTTCTATACACATTACCAATTTGATCTTTGCATAGCCCTATGGGATAAGTAGTACCATTCTGTACATTTTACAGATGAGGGAACTAAGGATTAGAATGTTTAATTAACTTAACAATGTTTGAATTTGAACCTGGATGAGTAGAACTATCAGTAGATTAATTATCCTAATCTGAAACCTACTATCAATATTTGAAAAAGTAAAATATCATTACTTGCAGATAATATGATTGCATATTATCTGAAAAAATAGGAAAAACTAGAAAGCTATTACAAATGAAGACATGATATTTGCATGATAAATAAATATAAATTCTTAGATATAAGTAATCATCAATTTTCAAATATAATGGAAGAAAATATCTCAATAATAGTTTCAAACAGAAAGGTGTTTCTGAAACAACTTTATAAATAATCTATAAGACATTACAACTTGAAAATATTGCAATGTCTGTTGAAAAACATAATAAAAGCCTTCAATAAAACGCAACCTATCCTGTTCTTAGAAATGACTCAATATTGTTAAGGTAGTGATTTAAAAAAACCCTTAAAAATCTATAAAATGAAACCATGTTACTATACTAGCCTGGAAAATAAACACATAAAACTAGCTAGAAATATTCTGAGGAAGAAGAGAAAAAAGTCACACCAGATAATAAAACATATGCTTATTACTTTAATAATGGCTCAGGAATACACAGAAATATCAGTGGTTGAGAATGAGTTCAGAAATGGACCCAAGTACATATGGGAATTAGCATAAAGAGAGCATTCCCAAACCAGTGTGGGTGAAGATGATGTTTTTTTTCAATAAATCTATAATAACAATGATGTAGTCATTTGGAAAAAATAAAGCCACATCTTCAAGTCACAACTTACAAAAAAATAAACTCCAGATGGATCAAAGATTTAAAGTAAACAATGAAGCCATGAAAGTATTGGATGAAACACGACTGAGTTTATTTATAACCTTGGGATGGGGGTGATCTTTCTGAGCAGACGCAAAGCTCAGAAACCATAAATTTAATAATTTAGATACCACTTAAAAGAAAAACCTTTCAGCAAACTCTAAAACAAACAAGAAACACATGACAAAAACTAATGTCCTTAATTTTAGAAAAAACTTACAAATTGATTTTTATAAAAGAGAACAATCTGATACAAAGATAACCCCCCAAAAGAGTGAATGAACAAAAGGAGCACTTTATAGGAAGGAAAACCAACGAGTAGCTAGCTAGCATCTGAAAAAGTCTCAACTTTCCTTACTTTAAAAGAAATTCAATTTAAAACAATGAAGAAAAAATACATAAGTATATATACATAGTTTATAGCATAAATTTAAAGTATAATGATGAATAATTATAGAAAACTCTAATAATTAAAAACTGGGACCCACTTGCATATCATTCAGCAAGAGGTTTTTTAAGTAAGTTATGGTATTTCTCAATGGTATAATAATGTATACCCTAGTCAATAAAAACTAGGGGTAGATCTAAATAATATAAAGTATGTTATCACTTAATAAATATTTAAATAATTTTGAAGAGCGAAAGTCATAAAAATGAAGTTTTAAAAAGTGCTTATGCATAGAAAATGTTACTTCTGGCTATAAATGTTCAGGAAAGGTGACCCCTAAAAAGTACAGAGAATTTAAAGATAATGAGAAAGAAAAATGGTGAATTGCATTTCAAGCTAAGAAATAGCATGCCCAAGGCTAAGAGTTGGAAAAAGTTGAGAAGTTTTAGACAGATGAAGTGTAAGTTGGAGATGATGAAGGAAAAGGAGGACGCACTGGGGTTATATTACTCAGGGCTTTATTACCTCACTGAGGAGGATGCAGACAATAAGAAAGTAAGTTTGTTGTGAACTAATCAGCCAGCGAAGAAGTTGGTTTTCTCTTGATATCTCATTTAACATGCTAAAGAATTAGATATCGTTAAAGCCATTTTAAACAATAAGGAGAAGCTGAGCCTTGAAAACTTAAAAACTCACCTACGTTATCACACTAAGTAATAGAATTGACATCTAAGTTGGGAAACCATATAATTTATTGTGTATCTAAGGATACTACTGAGAACGAAAGGGAAAAAACAGGCTTCAACCAGTTCTGTCATGGCAAACAATGGAGAAAGGTGCCCCTATGTTTGAACCTAGTCTCTCTGAATCACCTGAGCCCTGACACCTCTCACCTTTCTGAAGCTGCCCCACACCTCCTCATGACTTCATGAAATGCTCTATTGAACTAACATCAAAATTAGGGATGAATGATGAATAAACCCCGTCAGCTCACCTGGCTGACATCTGTATCCACAAAATTGGTTGATATGTGCAGCTTATGTTACAGCCTTTAGTCCAGACACATTTTATTTATTTACTTATAGAGGGAGGGAGAGAGAGAGGTAGAGAAACATCAGTATGTGAGAGACACATCAGTTGGTTTCCTCTTGCACACCCCAGCCGGGCACCTGGCCTCCAACCCAGTCATGTGCCCTGACTGGGAACCGAACCAGAAGCTCTTCGGTTTGCAGGATGATTCCCAACTCATAGAACCACACCCATCAGGGCTGCCCAGAAACATTTTAAATGACCCATACCTCCATGTTTCCAGTCTTATCCTGGAATATTATTTATGGGATACCAGAGCCTATAACTTGAATTCCATGACATTTCTTCCCAGAAACTATATTTAACCACTGTTTAGCCTAAACTTGATCTTTCCTAGCTAAGGATTATTGATTGATTGATATTCAACATTATGAACATTATAAATGGCATTATTTAGAGCTTATTTTCCCTTTGCAAGGTAAGAAATCACTGTTAGCCTAATGTAGTCATTTGGAACTGTGCCTGTTTTCAAAATATTTCCTATCAAAGCTTTCTTTGTCAATGACTATTGGGTGCATATTCTTCCACATCCCTCTTATGTTAAGCCTGTCATCTTTATCTTTGCCTTCTTCCACCAGTTTTTTCCTCCCAGGCCCTGTGGATATTTTCTTGTCATTAAGTACAGAATCACTATATGCACATTCCAAATAAGTGCCAGTAATTTTTATATCTCATTTTAAGCATAATTGTGTAAATATCAATAGTATTTATTTATAATGAAGTTTATCTACTTCTTTTATGCTTATAAGGTTTCAATTAATGTATTCTGTATGGAACATGAAATAGGAAATATATTCGATAATCTACCTACTTATAGATTAACATCCACACACACACACAAAGACACACATGTGATAGTGAGAACATAATAAATTGTTATTTTGTATTTTTAAATGCATTATAAATATTTAAAGGCCTATATATTATTGGCATTTTCCCTCACCTCCTCTTCCCAGATAAGTTATATTGCTATTATAGGTAAACTAATTTGTACCACTCAAATACCAGGTGAATACAACGGATATTTCCAGAAATACTGTCAAATCCAAACATTTTTGTAAAGGCTATAAATAGCAATACCAATTAATTTTCCCTCCTTCCTTCCATCCTTCCTTCCCTCTTTCCTTCCCTCTTTCCTTTCCTCTTTCTTTTCTGTCAAAGAAATGGGCCAATACTATGTGACAAGCACAGGACCAGGTGAAGTGAATACAGACGTAAACAAGACAAGGCTTCTGACCTCATAAAACTCATCTTCTAGTAGGAGGAAATATGAGTAAATTAACTGTGTTGACATTGTAAAGTACTTTGGAGAAACTTTTTTTAAAAAGTGATGTGAAATAGACATTTTCAGATAAATAAAAGTTGAAAGAATCTGTTACCAGTATATCTGCCTGTTTGTTCTTCTGGACGAGGAGAAATAATACAAGATGAAGAAAAGGGTAAAGAATTTTGGAAAGGGTGACTATGTGGATAAATATAAGAGACTTTCTTTTCAATATTTTGATGATTTCATTAAAAGGCTACTACAGTGTGATCACACATTCATGACAGAAAATCTAGGCAAACTATAGACAGATGATAATATCCTTAATATAATAAAAGTTGTCTATAAGAAAATATAGCTAGGCCCTGCCTGGTGTTTCTCAATGGGTTGAGTGCCAGCCTATGAACCAAAGGGTTGTCAGTTTGATTCCCAGTCAGGACACATGCCTAGGTTGCTGGCCAGGTCGCCAGTAGTGGGTGCACAAGAGGCAACCACACATTGATGTTTCTCTCCCTATTTCCCTTCTTTCCCCTCTGTCTAAAAATAAATAAAATCTTTTTTTAAAAAAGAAACTATAGCTAACATCACACTTGTGTTCAGTGAAAAACTGAATATTTCACTCATAATCAGGAACAAGGCAAGTACATGTGCTGTGACTACTTCTAGTTGGTGTCGCACTTCATGTCCTGCCCTTTGCAGTAGGGAGAAAGGTAAATGGAAGGCATGTGGACTGGGAAGAAAAAGTAAAACTATCTTTATTTGCTGATGGCTTAGTTGTTCCCATAAAAACAATTCTAATCAATCTATAAAAGAAACTACTTGCACTAAAAAGGGAATTTTGCAAGGTCACAGGACACATAGTCAATACATAAAAATCAATTTTATTTCTATATACTAGTAAGAAAAACTTGAAAATGAAACTTTAAAAAACCATATTGTATTACACACTATTGCTGCATAACAAATTATCATAAACATAATGGCTTAAAACTACAATAAACATTTATTATCTGACACAGTTCGTACGGATCAAGAACTTGGGAAGAGCTCAGCTGGGTAATCCTAGTGCCAGGTCTCCCCACGGGCTGCAGTCATGACGTCAGTGAGAGTGGCAGTATTCTGAAGGCAGGCCTGGACTGGAACAGAAAATTCACTTCTAAGGAGTCTCACTCACACGGTGGGCAAGTTGATGCTGGATATTGGCAAGAGGCCTCAGTTCCCTGCCACATAGGCCTCTTCAAAGGACTTCTTGTGTTCCTTCTGATATGGCAGTTACTTCCCCCAAAGCACATGATTATCGAAAAGAGATCAAGACAGAAACCACAGTTTCTTGGATGGCTCAGCCGTGGGAGCCCCACGTAGTCATTCTCACAGGGTCCTCTTGGTTACACCGTCAGCTGTATTCAGTGGGGAATGCCTACACGAAGGCAAACAGACTAAGTGAAAATTGTTGGAAACTTTCTTGGAAGCTGACTACCACAAATACTGTTTACTATAGTACCAAAATATATATATTTAAAAGTGTAGAAATGAACCTAAAAAGTGTGCAAGACCCTGTAAACTTAAAATGTGTGCAAAAACTGTCAAGCTTTGCTCGAGGAAGTTGAAGAATTCTTAAATAAGTGGAAAGACATGCTATGTTAATGGATTAGAAGGCTCAGTGATGTAAAAGTGTCAATTCTCTCCAAAATTGATGTGTGATACAAGGTTAATCAAACTCTAATCAAGTTTTTATGTAGATATTGACAAATAGATTCCAGAATTTATAGGAAAATGCAAAAAAACACCCTAAAATATTCTTTAATGATAGTTGGGGGGCATAGGAGGACATATAGCATTTTTTGCAAGACATTACAAAGCTAGAGTACATTATGAAGAAAGTGATAGACAAATAAGGATAGAGAAATAGCTCAATGAAACAGAGTAGAGAATCCAAAATATATGTGCTTATAAACAGTCTATTTGTTATTCAACAAAGGACTGAGGCAATTAAATGTTAAAAAATTCTTTTCAACAAATATTATTGGAACAGCCACATAAATGTGTAAAAGAAAAATAAATCCTGACACCCCTACCCCTGTTTTACATGATACACAAAAATTAAGTCAAAATGTATCATAGACCTGGATACAAAAGCTAAAGCCATAAAGCTTCTAGAGAAAAACATAACAGAATATCCGTAGGGTCTTGGGATAGGCAATGATGTGTTAGAAAGGACATAATAAACACTAATCATAAAAGAAAAATTCATGAAATTTGACCTCATCAAAATTAAAACCTAAAACACAGCTTTAAGCAAATAAAAATATAAGCCTCAGATAAATAAGAAATGGACCAAAACTTGGACAGATCCTTGACAGAGGAAAATCTATATATGGCCAAAAGCACATGAAAATCTCAAAATCATTTATTTGTTATCAAGGAATCCAAATTAAAACTACAATGAAATGCTAGAATAACCAAATTAAAAATACCTCTTATATCAATGTCTTCAAAATTGTGGAGCAGCTTGAATCCTCAAGTGTTGGTGGTAGGATGGAAAAATGGCATAATGAATTCAGAGTACAGTTTAGCATTTTCTTATAGTTAACATACATTTACTATACGATCAATCAATTCTACTCCTGGGAATTTACCCAAGAGAAATGACAACATATGTCCAAAAAAGAATGTGCCGGGAAGTTTATAACAGCTTTTCTTAAAATAACAAAAAAACTGGAAATGGTCCACATGTCTATCAACAAGAGAATTGGTAAACATATTGCAGTATATTCATGAAGTGGAATACTCATCAGAAGTTAATAAAAGAATGAGCAAATGATACACAAAAACATAGATGAATCTCAAAAACATTATGATGAATAAAAAAGTTAGATATAAAAGAACACATACTGTATGAGTTTATTTAAATGAAGTGTAATAACAGGTAGAAGAAAGTTATGGTGTTACCAAACAGAACGGTGGTTGCCTAGGAGAGGTGGGGTTGGACTGGATTGGATGTTCATATGGGAGCTTTCTGAGGAAAAGCTCTACATGTCAATTGGACTGTTGTTTACATAGGCAGATACATTCATCAGAACTCTCTTAAGATCTGTATAACTTACTGTGTGTAAAATTTATTTCATTTTTTTAACTGAGTAGGAAAAATTAAAAGAGTAAAACCAGTTAGGATGTTATTACAAAAATTCAAGTGAGAAATAATGGTGGTTCCACTGGAGGTGGTGAAAACAGTTGAATGGAAAACATCTTCTGGAGTGTGCAGATAAGACTTGCTTCTAACTGGATGTGAGGAGTGAGGAAAAGAAAGGAACCAAGAATTACAAGGATGTGAGAGAGGTGATCCCTTCCTTGGAAAGCTTCCTCAAAGCTTGTCATTTCATGGCTCATCATGCCTTCCATACATCTTTCCACATTTTCCTCTACTTGTCTTTGTTGGGAGAGGGTCCAACAATTCCTGATTTGGAAAGTCAAGGTCATCTTCAACCGAATTGCCCTTAAATCCCTTCCTCACCCTTCCTCTCCTCTGTTCTCTGTCATGCCACAGGGGCTGGGGAAGGGGAGTGCCATTGCTCTTCTCTCCAAGCCATGTCCCAGTCTACTTTGTTATACGGCTTCTGGTTAGGTTTGGCCAGCGGAGTAATTGTAGGGAGATTAAATTACATGAGGAAGGAAAACATCAGGATATTTCTCTTCTTCTCTCCAACCATAGCTAGATATGCTTCATGGCTCCAGCTGCCATGAGGTGACCGCCAGCCCAGGGTTCCCATAACATTGCATTGCCTATTTGGTCCTCAGGCCTAGTAATGACTCCTGTGTTGCTAATACTTGGGTTGCTTGGCCATTTCCTGTTAGCTTCTCAACATTTCCATCACTTGTACCCAATTTCCTGTATTAACTTTCTTCCATTTAAAAAACATAGTCTGATTTTGCTTCCCTGGTTCAACTCTAGTGGTTAGGAAAGGAACAGAGTAACACTGGGACCTGCAGCCTCTGTAGACTGGGTCTAGTTTGCCCATGATCCTACTTATTACAGGTTAGTGCACCTATACATAGAAAAGTCAGCTGTTATATTTTTGAAGGAAATATCAAGGTAATAATAACATCAACTTTGCATTAAGAAATATTTTAAGCAATGTTTTTTATTGAATTTTTCTCCTTAACATGTATAGTAATTAGCTTAATGCATCATTCAGAATAAATATTCCATATATATTGTTAGCTCGTATCACCTATAAAGCTTCTTACACTACTATTCCTCAATAGACTAGTCTCTGGGATTATGTAGTCCTGAAGAAAACATATTTATAATTAACCACAGGTTTAGGGGTTCATGTACAAATGGCATGTTAAGAATGTGATTTAATGAACCTCACATAAGGAAGAGAGAGAGAAGTTCTCTAATAGACTAAAAAAGTAGTTGCTTAAATATTATTTCTAAAGGTTTGAGATGATGAAAAAATTTTGGAAATAAAGAGTGATGATATACAATATTGTGAATGCACTTAATGCAACTGAATTGTACACTTAAAAATAGTTAAAATGGTAAATTATATGTTATATATGTTAGTATAATAAAACATTAAAATAATAAGTGTAAAGAAAACAGGAAGTATGGAATTTGGAGATATCTGACAAATGTATTTTAAAGATTATGCTTTAAAAATATGGGCATATAAATGTGTGATAGTCTGATGTTCTTAATTTCAGAGCATAATAACAAAGAAAATGTAAAGGAAAATGAGGCATAGTTTATTTCTTTTCCACTTCTACCATCTGTTCATATTAGCCACAAAGAAACACCCTTACAAAACTCATTAAACTACGGAGATATAACTCAATGTGGTAACAAGTCTTCAACACAATGTACACAATTGCTGAATGACTATGACAATGACATCATTGTAATGGTCATAATTACATGACAATTCAGATATTTGATCATTCAAAACATCAGTTAAGTAACTATTCTTTTTTGTCAGCTTCTAAATGCCTCCATTTATTCTTTATTCAAGAATCTGTGGCTGTCAGGGAGGAGATAGAAACCCAACCCAGCAATGAAGGAGACAAAGCTTAGAGATGGGGAGGGGAATAGGATTTTGAGGGACAGGCAGGAAAAAAACAGCACCAAGCACTTGGAGAGGAGAGAGAGGGAGATGAATGTGCATGAAGCCAGCCTAATTATAGGAGAGTGAAAGGTCATCAAAATCAATTTGCAGCATGATGTACAAAGGTCATTATCAGACTCAGATTTTCTCTGCCCATTTAAAACACAATAAAAATAAAGTGAGTGTTTTAATAACTATGATTAGTAAAGAAAAAAGCATATCATTGAGCCATCTGTTTAAATATTTGTGCTACCTTAGTTTTACTCAAAACAGCAGGAAAGATGAGCAGTGAGGTGATTTTTTTCTGTTTGTTTGCTTTTAAAATCCTGACATTTTCTCCACCAGTTGCCAAGATTTATAACACAGATGAAAGAGCTCTTCTAAAATTACTGCCCTTTGAAATCAATAGCACAGTATTTGTAACGACTTTCTTTTTATTAGAGAGCACTTCATTATTATTTTTATTATAATTTTATGGGACAGTCTGGAACAGAATTCATCATTCACTTATTTGAAGTATCTCACTTACTCAATGGCACAGATGGCCTGATCTGAGGAGATTTAATCACCCTGTGTTAGGACTGCCTTGATGCTAAGTAAATGCAAACATCAGAGAGACAGGAAGCAACGTGTGGCGATACCGTTCTCCTAGGTGCCATCAAACACTCTAGAGAAGCACATTCATTTTGCAAACTTCAAAAATTATAGTTATAAAGCTGGATCTTTTTACTTTTCCTCTAAAATTAAAATTTAATAATATTACCTTATGGGGCAGAGTTTTAAAAGGTGTGAGATTTATTGGGATGATCAGTTATTAAGTTATATAATGTTTAATTGTAAATTAAAAATGATATAAAAATAAATAAATAAGTTTTTATCCATGTCTATCAGTAGAAAGTACATTTTATATTATGACTAAATAAACACACACATATTCACACATATATTGAAACAAACATTTTAAGAAAGCAGTATTTTGTTATTATTATATGTGAGTTTTTCCTAATCTATTCTTTTCTTTCTTTTAATGTTAGTCATAATCCACTAAACTTTTAATAAATGGATCTGAATCCTCATATGAAAAACAGATACAGGAGGTTTCCTTTGTGTTTTAAATGAAATAATATGTGCGAGTGCTTAGAGTACCTGACACATGATAAACATTTGATATTTATTAGCAGTTGTGCTGAATGTCTTGAATAGATTTTTCAACTTACCACAGTTTAAAACAACCAAGGAATGTTCTGCCTATAGAAGTGGCTTCTATGAGATTTATTTATTTTTCTATTCATATTATCCCACGTAATCCAACTACCATATTCTGAAAAATTAACCACCTGACTTTATATTACAAAAATCCTAGACTGGTAGAGAGGAAGCACATAAATATAAAGGAGTAATATCAGTGAAAGACTGAAGACTGATGTTTGCTTTTTATTCCCAGCCTCTTGGTTCACCTACTTGTTGGTTCTTGTCTGTATCATGATATATGACAAGATCTGTCCAGAAAAAGTCCAGCCATTATTAATATAATGAGAACAGTTTGCATGACATCGATGTAACATGGCAGCCAAGGAGAATAGACTGGAATGTGCATGTGTGAACAATGATGACTTCACACATGCACTGTACTAGTCAGTGGGGGCGGTAGATGCTGTTCACTGAGCATGTATACTGTGTGGCCATTGCATTCAAAACGAGTGAGTAGGGCAACAAATCTGCATCAAATTTTGCATTAAGTTTGAACATTCCTCTGAAGAAAGTATTCAGATGATTCAGAAGGCTGCAGTTATTGGCAACTGATGATTGACAGCTTCATTATGAAAATGTACCCACTCATACACCATGTCTCATATAGAGTTTTTTGGTGAAACATCAAATCATCCATGTGACTCAGCCCCCTACCACCCAGATTTGGTGCCCTATGACTTCCGGTTTACCCCAAAACTAAAATCACCTTTGAAAGGGAAGAGATTTTTCAGACTGTCAGTGAGACAGGAAAATATATAATAGGGCAGCTGATGGCAATTGGAAGAACTGTGTGAGGTCCCAAGGTGCCTACTTTGTCAGGGACTGAGGCATCATTATCCTATGTACGATGTTTCTTGTGTCTTGTATCTTCTTAAATAAATGTCTATTTTTTTTATACTACATGGATGGATACTTTCTGGACAGGCTTCATAGACAATAGAAGTATAAACTGCCTCTTTATAAAACAGTTTGAAAAGCTTATAAACCGTGACCCCCCAAAATGGCAAAGATAGGATAAAGAGAAGTAGTATCACAAATAGGAAAAATAAGAAATTCTCTAGCCTTTGACTATGTATTATATTTTTCACTTATGTTCACAAATGTGGAAGGAGACTATTGAAATCTTAGCTAACTGAAGTATTTTCATTTTTAATTTATGCATTTAATAAATATATTTATTCAGAACCTCTGTTTTTTACCATAAAAATGTCTAAATTTTATTCATGCTTAATTATTTTTAGTTGAAAAAAAATTATCCTTTCTAAAATGTTAAATTTTATGCCTCACCTGTGATAAACTAACTACCAATCAAGAAATGTAAACTCACTGTTTATAAAATTTCCTGAAATTTGTTCTAGTTGAGACTGAGAATCTGAGAATCACAAGAGTTGGAAATTCGAGCTAGACTGAGACAACGTTAATTTGGATTACCATACTGAGAACCACACAAAGTGTGGGAGATCAGTGACCAAATATCAAGAACTGAATAAAAGTCAATAGAAAAGGCAAAAAAAAAAAAGTGCTTCTCTTTCTATCCAGACTAATCTCATTTCCAGCCAGAGGATGAAAAGATGAGAATTTTTCATCGCATCTTTGTTATGGACTGAATGTTTAATCATCCCCCTCCACCTTCCAAAATTTTTATTTGTGGAAGCCCTAACCTCCACTATGATAGTATTAGAAGGTGGGCCTTTGGAGCTAATTAGGTTCAGGTGAGGTCATGAGGTTGGAACATATGACACATAGAATGTGTCCTTATAAGAAAAGGAAGAGACCGGAGTTCTACCTTTCCTCCCTTTCTGTGTCCTCTAAGGACACAGGGAGAAGGAGCCGTCTGCAAGCCAGGAAAGGGAACTCGTCCCAGGAACTGAATCTGCCAGCATCTGGACCTTTGACATCCCAGCCTCCAGAACTAAGAGAAATAAATCTGTTGTTTCAGCCACTCAATCTATGGTATTTTGTTATAGCAGTCCAAGCTCACTTATACATCTTTAATATTCAGTATTTGATAAAGGCTGAAGAAGTGTTACTTGTTTATCTTTACTATAGCC
Organism: Phyllostomus discolor; assembly: GCF_004126475.2. Classification (NCBI taxonomy): domain Eukaryota; kingdom Metazoa; phylum Chordata; class Mammalia; order Chiroptera; family Phyllostomidae; genus Phyllostomus; species Phyllostomus discolor. The sequence goes on along the minus strand of NC_040905.2, from coordinate 85,898,837 downwards.
ATAGACCTATGGTATATATATGATATACTGGCTTCTGGAATGACAAGAAAGAAATATTTTTGCAATATTTGGCTATGCTGAAACCTCAAAATCTCATTTTTAAAATGCACATTAATAGGAACTCAACATAAGTTTGAGTTTATGACCTACTACTCAGTAAGTATGGATTTGATTTGATTAAATTAAATACTATTGACAAGAGGCTTTAAACACTGAGGCCCAGCTGCTGGGTTAATATGGTCAGAAGAGGAAACACCCAGGAGAGTACCTCAGCAGCTTTCCCACTCAGCTGAACTGAAGTCAGGGTTTCTCACAATGGCTCTCTGATTAATAAGTGATCTAAGGTAGAAACAGTATATGAAAGTGAGCTCTTCTCAGACTGATCTTAGCCACCTGGCTGTGCTAGTCACTTGATCACAAAATGCAGGGGTCGAATTCAGCAGAAAAGTCTGGACTAAGCATAGACATTTGTGGCAGTGTGGTTTGTTGTTAGGCACCCAAGCTCTGGAGCTAAACTACCTGGTTTTCAATCCTGGTTCTGTTCATTATAGTGGTATATGATAACTGAGTCTTGACTTCCTCATCTGGAAAATGGAAATACAATATCTCACAAGGTTGTTGGGAGAAGTAAATGAGATCATCCTAAATCCTAGAATCAAGCCAATCTTTTCTACTTCTTGGTCCTAGAACTTTCTACTTTAAAAACATTCTTGAGACAAAACATCGTGGAACTAAGAATTAAAAGGAGTGGGAAACCATCTACTCCAAGATAAAGTAAGTAAGGCCCAGAAGGGTTAAAATGCCTGCCTAAGATTATACAATTGCTGATAAAAGTCAAAAGCCAAAACCCAGCTCTTCAGTCTTTCAAGGTAATCCCCTAGCCCTTCCTCTGCACGGTTTCCTGTGATTAGGAACACTTCGACAGAGCTGCACAAGGAGACAGGTTTGTCACAGTCCATAGGTAATTGCCCGTACATAGCATCCTCTTTTCTTCTTGCTGGTCCACATCTAGCCTGCATCACTACTCTGAACACATGTTTTGTTTTTACTATCAGTAGTTTTAGATTTTTCTATACATTTGTAGAAAATTTGTAAGCTTTGGTTCTGCCTAAAGCGTATCGAGGGTGAAGTCAGCAGTTCTCTGACCATAATTAGACATTTAATTAATATCTGTGTAAAATGTGCTATCCTGCTTGAATAGAAACTAAGCATGTTGGTCTCCCATCTGCGGGAGGGTGTGTGTGCAGAAGTGCCTTCCTCTCCATCTGACCTTCCACTCGAAGCCACCATGTTACTTCCTAAATATGTTTTCTAGTTCTTCTCAGTTTTTCATTCTGATGTGTCAGTGAACCAGGCCTGGGAGACCATAACGTACTAAGGGAGAAAATGGGAAGGTTTAGGACTCTGTTGTATTTCTTGATTTTTCTCTGTTGGCACATGGATTTTAATCATAAGTCACTTCAGAAAAGTTTAAAAGAATTAATAATTCCTGTGTACCTCCTGTCTCTTCCCAGCCCTTTTCTTCTTGCATGAGTGAATAACTGAAGAAAGGATAAAGAATGCATTTCACTAGAAAACAGCATTTTTGGTACAATAATTTGTGCTTTATGTCATATTATAGTGGTGAGTGTAAATTTATCTTTGAACCATGTTTTATTAACTTTTTCCCCCATAGAGTTACATCAAAAGAATCCTTAAATAAATGATGTGTTCAGCCTGCTAGTTCTTACATGCATACCAATTACTTCTATTGGTTTCAAAACACGTAGTCAGTACCTTAAACAACCGTGATAATATCACAAACTAAAATATTCAACATCTCCATCTCAGTATGCTGTAACCATGCAGACAACGATTAGAATTGGTAATCAGTTTCGCTGCTGGTAAGTTGAGTGGCATGGTGCGTATTATATCCATGCTTATGTCAAACTCAATTAACATTCTAACACAGTAGATTTCAAAGACACTGACCTAATCTCAGAGAACAATGTGTTTATTTATTTCATGCTAAAAGCTCTTATACTTTATGAAGGGCCCTTAAAGCCAAGGTATTTATTGCCACAATAATATTTAAGCTCAAGCTTCTGAAGAAATAAAAAAAAAAAATACACACACTTAGCTTAAAATTCCTACTGTAAGTGAGGCATGTCATTTCTGTGGAAGAAGAAAAGAATCTCACAAGCAATATATCTTTAGAATTATTAAATTATATGAAGATTCTGTCTCCTTTCAAATAACACATTTCAAATAAGCCTGAGGTAAGTGGGGGTTTTTTGTATACTCCCAGAAAGAACACTTGAAGTAAAATTGTATAAGAGTGAAATTTTAGGTTATGTACATATAGATTTACATACTTGTTTATTTGTATGCCAGAGCCATCTATAATTATTAATGCAGAAGCCAATTAACAGAAGAAGTTTCAGATATAAAATAAATAGCACAGTGTTCTATATACATATATATATATACATGTATGTATATGCATGTATGTAGTATACCTTCCTTTCTCTATTAACATATTAACAGTGCATAATAAGCTACCCAGTGTCAGATGAGTTACTTATTCAGAATAATAATGAGTAAATAATCAGAAAGTTTTAAAAATCAGGAGTTTTTCAGGGAGAATCACCAAATATAATGATGTGATCTGAAGTTTGTATTAAGTATTAACTGTTAAAGCTGTGGAAAGGCTTTGCCAACTTAATGGAAGAACATCTGGATAAAAACAAAAAACAAACGGTGCCCTTAAATTATCCATCTGTTTTGTCTACACAGTATGAACAGTCAGATACTCAGAAACACTGGCTGGTTAGCACAGTATAGTCAAAATATCCCCAAATTTAAAGTTATTCCAGAGTTAACATCTGGATAGTGAATTCTTTTTACATCTGTATGTTTGCAGGTTGCACAAATACAGCTCAGAGATGCAAGATTGCCACTGCAGTTCTTTTTAAAAATTTGCCACTTATAGTTCATTTGATATTGTCTTCTTCTAACTATGTCTACTGAAATCACAGTGTGAAAATACATATCAAAGGAGAGTCAGAGATGAAAATTAAAATCTTTTGTATCTCAGAATAAATTTCATTGGACATTTATAGGCAGGAAATAAAAAACGACAGTACTGAATAACATTTTCCTTGTTTTCTTAGTTGATTCAGTACTTTGAACCTGGCAATGACAGTCAGAATTCTGCTGGGGGGAAGTAAATGTTTTGATGCAATTTGGATATGTGTAGAAAGGGTGTTTTTAAAAGAGGTTGAAGACAGAGTACCTTGACTTTTCTTGATTTTTCTCAAGTTCTTGATGCCCTGTGAGCATTTAGTTTTCCATCCTTAGAAGCCAGCCTGAAGAATCTAATTTCACAAAGTAGGAGAATATAATGTAATTAGTGACAATAGGTTAATAATATGACAACCCAAAGGAAAAAAAGAAACTCGCTGGCATGATTTCCCTTGCAGGGTTTTTTTTTCTTTTTCCTACAAAGTATTAGTAAATTGAAGTAAATTATTTTTCTAAAGATTCATTGTTAGACGAGAGAACTTTTGATCTACTTCCTTTATGTGCCTTATACAAATGCTAATTCTCTGTAGAAAAATTATATATAAAATTTAATACCAGGAAAAAAATTCTTTGTAATCCACTACTCTTGCCCAGGAGGGAAAAAATATCTCTTTCATTTCTTGTTCAGCAGTGACATTTCTGATGAAAGCATTTGTTTCAGCCAATTTATTTTTGTAGCAAGCTTGATTTCATGTAGCATCACATGGCTCAGTTCAATTGACATCTTTTTTTGGTGTGAGCAGGCACATCTCCAAAACAAAACTCAAGTTCAACTTGGGAACTGAATGCAGGTGTTTTCAACTGTGCATTGAAAACAAAGAAGATCCAGAACACGTTGCTCAAAATATTAGCATGACTCGAGTATAAATCCAAAGCTGTTCACCTGGCAGAAAAGTAACACAACCCTGTGCTAAACCCACCCTAGCAGATGATTTTATTGATGCAATTGCCTGGGGTATGTTGGGCCACTCTCTGCATAAATGTAATAATTAAGCTGTGGGATGTATTACATTCCATAATTTAGCACCTGAACTAAGCTCAGAGCATTGATTAATATTTATATTTATATGACTTGTTTTCTCTCATGGAGTAAGGCACCTACAGGCTATCTATCATCTTTCATTTCCATTTTATTTTTTATCACTGCCTCTGTTAAAAGGGAATCAAGAAAGCAATGGAGTTTCCTTTGTAATAAAACAATAGGAAGGCCATGTCCTGAATGTGTTTTCCAGATTGAAATCATCTAGGTTTGGCTGTGTTTATTTGAAACTGATGAGTTGTAGTCATGCTGACTGCTTCCCTGTGTGGTGTGATGGAAGTAGAATGTGCATAACACACAAGCTACAGTTCTTTTTTTTTTATCCTTACCAGAGGACATTTTTTTCATTGCCTCAAGAGAAACAGAAAGGGAGAGAGAGAGAGAAACACTGATATGAGAAACTGAGGTGAGAAACATTAACTGGTTTCCCTCTTGCAAGCACCCCAACTGGGGATTGAACCTTCAACCTAGGTATATGCCAGACCAGGAATTAAACCCATGACCTTTCAGTCTGTGGGATGATGCTCCAGCCAAGTGAGCCTCACTGGCCAGGGATCTACAGTTTGTTTTTAAGCAGTGCTCAGCACTCAACCTCCCATTGACTCAGGAAATTCCTGATACAAGTAGCACCAATGAATGCTTCCCTCTGGGCACAAGGACACCTAGATCTGGAAGCTGTCTTTCTCAGACAACTCCTATAAATAGTTGTGCTGTAAACTCAGACTGCCTGGCACCCTCACACTCTGTACCCACATTTATAATATCTCTCTCATGTCTACTGTGCATGCCTAGAGAATAACTGGAATAAGAATTCATCATGTATCCAACAGATTGCCCAGACTGTCTAGAGTTCTTTGATCAAGTGCTGAGAAGTAGACTGCAGTCTTTATCTTCTTTGAGATCCTTACTTTATAAATGTCCCCAATAATCCATACTGTACAAGCTGGTGGAATTTTTTACAAGCTCTGCTACATGACAGGTAGCAATGATAAAGCCACTTTACCTGGTAAGTAGTGGTCTGCAAGTCCACATCCAGATCAAGTGTGGATACTCGACAGGGGGAAGCAGCAGAAAAGCTTCCATATCATTTCTGAGGGGGAAGAGTTTCAGCCAAAACCTAGGCTGGCTTATCTGCATTGTTGATGTCTGGTGCTTCTCAGGAAGAGGCTAGAAGTTGCCAGCAGGAGCTCCAAAGGGTTTTGGGGAGAATAAAGAAGCCAAATAATTAACTCAGACAAGAGCCTGGGACATGAAGACTATAATAACTAATCAGGATGATTAGAGAATGAGAACCAGATAGCAAAACTGTTTAGGATCAAGAAATTCTGAATCATCTAGGAAGCTAGTCCTAAAAACAACAGATCTTTACAAACAACAAAAACAAATAAAACAAAGCAGAAATAACCACATATACAATTTGTCAAGATTTGGGGGGACAGGCAAGAATCACTGGCAATTTGTTGACTAGTATAAAAGCAATAATGAAATTTGTCAGATTTCTGACATCTGCTATGTAAAATTGGTTTGCCTACTTCCTTACATCCTTAGAAATTTCTGGTGGTGAAGGGGAATATGGAAGAGACCTTTGAAGGTAGAGTGCCTATATATCCCAGTTTGGGTCGGACAATCTCAGATTTTTCCTTTGCCCTGGTATAATCATCATTAGCAACTTTTTCATCCTTAAAAAAAATACTGGTTTCAATGGTCACCTTATTTAGAGAGCTCCAATTAGGAAAGAAGAGGAAGAAAGTAAGGAGGTCATCAACCATCTATCCAACAAATGTGTAGTGATTATTTCCTCTGTGCCAGCTTCTCGTACCACAGCTCTGCTCAGAGTCAGCTACATAACAATGAAAAAAAATATCCAAAAGGGACAGTGAATACCAGACATAGACTGATACAAATTAATTTAATAAAGGATAACCATGTGGCAATTAGAGACTGATATCAGAATATTATGTAAATATTCCAAAAGCAGGAACCCTACAGAATTAAAAGCTGTAGAAAATAGGACACATTATTGACCTCCTTGCCCTGGTTGCGAAAAGCATGTCTCCTCTTTGCCCTCTACCCCTGGCTTGATAGGCATGAATTGGTGAAGTCCCCTTTCACATATACAGGATTCGTTTAATCTGCCAGTCAGTCTATCCACAAATGTTTATTAGTTCCGACAATGCTCAGACACTGTGCCAGTTGGGTATGCAACCAGTGGGCAGACTTCATCCTCACAGAGCTAAATGAGTTGAGTTCTGAGTAGTCAGAATTATCCCAACTACTTATGGACTAGCATTCTTGAATACCTAAAAGTCAGACTAAATACATGTATTTTTTGAAAATAGTTTCTATTTTAAATTTTAAAAAAGGAGTTGACATAGTCATCGTTAAAAAAGCATCCTTTACTTGTTCTACATATTACTATTGTCTGTATGTTTAAGAATACATGGCATGCCAGGATGTGGAAGGTGCAAGTATTTATTTTTGTACTTAAGTATCTTTATCCAGCCCCAGCAACTGACATCTTGGCCCAGACTTTCTTCATTGGGATTTCCTGCCTCTCTGTTTATTTATTCCCTTTGGCTTCCTGCTGCCCAGGGTGGCAGCCACTGCATCCTTATCTCCCACCCAGTTGCTGGCCTCTAGAGATCAGGGAAGGGTCAAGAGAGGCTTTTACAGAGAGGTCTTTGCAATGAGGCCTTTACAACTATCCTGGCACTATTACTGCTCCTCAGTCACCTCCACCTCCTGCTCTCATTAATAGGATCTCAGTCCGTCTCCTTACCAAACTCAACCTGAAGGCAACCTACCTTTCCTCTTGTAACAACATCCCAGATAGTTAGGATTTTGAGGAACTTCTGAAATTGAGGTAAAATTTATCCCACATTACCATTATGAAATGCTGTCATTTAAAAAAAATCTATGTGTAATTATATTTCCTTCCAAAAAGGCAAAATTATTTTTAGATTAATCTGAATACATACCTATATGATAAACTTCAGTTGGTGTCACAGAAAAAATTATGTGCATGTAAAGAGAGAGAGAATTTCAAATCAAACAACTGATTGAATTCTAGAAGATCTCTTGGAACCAAACTCTTAAAAACCAATTAGTTCCTTTTGTTTTGATTCATTAATCACCAAGCAGGCACCTGATCTTAATTTAGTTTCCCCAGTGAGAGAGTACCTGATGGGTTGACTCAGTATTTCAAACTAGTTAATAGTTAGAATTCCCAGTGTAAATTAATAACAACACTGAGGCCTGGTGAGCATGTCCTAGGATGGTAACTGCTGTGACTCTCTTCTCTGGAGACTGATGACAAATCCCCTGAGTCAGCTGATCATTGGAAGAGGTGCAAAAGTTACCTTGCTTCTTTTCCAAGGAACCCACAACATTTAGGGACTCAGCCAAAGAATACTAGTAGTTGATTGAGATGACTCATCTCAAAACCATAGCTGATACGCATGTGAGAGTAAAAATCAAAGGAGAAAAAGAGAAAAATTCAAATTCCTCAGGAGTAAGGACAAACCTGTATTTATCTCTGTGTCTTGATAGTATAGCATATTCTTTCCAATCCAGAGTAATTTATTATCTAACTACAGTATTTTTGTCATATTTACCACTTTTATGATGAACTTATGGAATTCTTGTTTAAATAAACATTAAATTAAATTACTTTTCTTTTTACTTAGCCAAATTCTGTGAGTTCCTCCAAAATTTTATGGCCGAGTTATATTTTTCAATATATACATAGACACATTATATCTATTCAATCATTGTAATAAAATCAACACACATATGTCCTGTGAAACACATACTCACACTTTAAGAAACATGGGTTTATCTCAGTGCCTAGAAAGGAGAGTGAAAGTACCAGATGAGGGGATGAGGCAACAGCCCAGCTTCACCCCGCGGGCACCATCCAGCAGACCCTGTCCTCTTTTTCACTGAACCTGGGCCTCACCCAAGAGTCCCTGGGAGAACAGTGTTTCGGATAAGGGCTTTGAATAATCAGAATGACCAGGAGAGAAGACCTCCTTGCCATCCTGACTTCAGCAATTCTCTAATAGGAGATAATATGAAAGTTTTTCAGAGTTTTTGCCACTTGGTGTATATGACAGTGACACTCTCGACCCATCAACAGTAGCCTGAGGCCATTCACCGTATTTTCAGGAGCCATGATGCATTTCACTGGTCAGTAAAGCCTGTGCCCTAAGGAAGCATTTGCAGACAGTTGGCTCAGATTAGAGGTGTTAGCAAGTGATGGTGCCCTGAGAATTTTTCTCCATCAGACCTGGAAACCTAGCTGTGAAAAGACAGCGCATGGGCCTGCAACTAAATGGCTTTTTTGGTTTTTTGTTTTAATACTTTCTCAAAGTTGTTCTATAACCAAACATTTTCAAAAAGGCTAATTCTATCTCTTCAAGAATGCAAACATTTGCTTTAAATGGGAATTCTCAAGCTGCAAAGTGAGCAGTAAAAGGTAGAACTGAGCTAGAAATAAACATGACAATATGCAGCATGTATATCAGATTTAATTTTTCTTAAGAAATAAATTTCTTCAGCTTATTTTTAATTAGCGTAAGCAAGTGCATTCAAGAGCCAATAACACAGACTTACGGGAACTGAATTACTGAAAGTGTTCAGAGCTCAGGCCTTAAATCACAGGACTTGAGTTGATCTCAGAATTAACACCGACCTGAAGTACTGCATCAAATGCCACAGAAACACCTTTGCCAACGAGTAGGTGGAGGACACAGCAATCATTACACCCAGGCAGTAGCGTCTCAGGGACTACAAAGCCTGGCTGCACATTGGAAAGTCGGTCATACCAATGTGCTAAGCAGTTCATGTCTGGTCGGGCACATCTGTATTTACTGCCATCAGATACTCCCCTCTGTTCACATTGCCTCTGTTTAATGGTCATTCTGGGACCAGCCCGATGTTGACAAGCATGTTATTAGAGAAGTAAATTCCTTATTGAAGATTGATCAAGGAGAAATGCAAACTCCTAGATGCTGGAGTTGGTTCATGACGTTTTGAGGACTTCTGGCAATTGCAAAAGGTGAATTTATTTAGGACTCAATCAGGGCTTTTAAAGATATCTTATTGCTTTGGTTTAAATTATGCTTGAAAATCATTTCGGGAGTCAGGTTCTTTTAAGGCACCTCAAATAGATATAAACCATTTCTTTCCTGTGGGAACTGGAAGCAGGCAGGTGCATTGCTACTACATGGATAAGGACAAAGAGCCAATGAGATGCCAAAAACAAACTCTTAATCAAACAGCTGAGCGCTAAAGCCAGGTGCTGTGGATTGAAAGGAGAAAAGGTAATGTGCCTGTGCGTGGCATCTCAGTTAGCCTTTCCCGGAGCTTCTTGCAGCCTTTCCCGGCCCTGCTCTCTGTGCAGTGAGCCTCTCAGGTCTCCGGAGCCCTCTGGCTTCCTCTTGGCCTTGGCCCACGGGAGCCCCTAGCAGAAGGGACAAGGAAAGTAAGAGGCACTCTCTCCCTCTCCCTGGCCTACCCACCTCCAATTGGCTCCTATGAAAGGTCATAGAGCAGAAGCTTCAGGAATCTCTTCTTCTGCCTTTCTGTGAGCCAACGGTGGTAACAGCCACTCTGTTATTTTCTCTGAGTGAAGTACCATCACCTGTGGTCTCCTCACCCCCTGCCCACACCTGTCTTCCTCTAATAACCCTTCTTGAACTGTCTGACTTCAAGTATGCCATCCTGTTAGGACACTGACTGACATAATATCGCTGCCCAAGGTGAGCTGACAGGCTCTCTGGTGGACCAGAGGGAACAGATGGAGGCCTGGGTTACTTTGCAAGGGAGTAGCACTCCTGGACCCACACAGGCCTTGAGACCTCACAGGGAATGAGACCGTGGTGTCTATGCTGTTTTCTAATTCCCCCTCTCATTCTAGTGTACTTTGAAGACAGAGAAAAGGAAAAAAAAACTGCAAGTCAGTGTTGCCCTGAAGAGTTGGAGGTGATCTTACCCTCTCTTACAAAGGGTTGCCATCAATCCCAGGGCTTTAAATCTGCTCATTTTTGCTTTTAGCATCCTCAGCTGTTCCCCAGCCAGCCTGACATGGATGCTTTTTCCAGCAAGTCCTCAGGACAAGAGCTATAGTCTGGTGTGGCCCAAAATGTTCTGATCCTTGCAGAAACTATACACCCATTTTCCAGTTAAACTTTGAAATATTTAAGCTTGGACTCTCCTCCTACTGCTTACAACTGTAGATGGCCATTTTGGTGCATCAGGCATTGGTTAGAAGAGTGCGTTAAAGCCATTTTTGCATAAATGCAGAAATACCACACAAAATGACAGCAACCAACCACTTTCTTACTTACCTTAGCTGTTTTCTACTCATGCAATTACATCTGGTGGCCAATTATCAAGCGATAGAATTTGTTTTCAATCTTTAAGCAAATTGAAATTTCAAGAGTGCTGTGAGAGGGAAGTGCTTATTGGTGGTGGCGATGGTGATGGTAGTGGTGGTGGTGGTGGTGGCCTTCTTCATGAAGCTTTCATTGCTCTGGGTTGCAGGAATTGGAATAAGGCAGCAAAGCCAAATGGCTCAGAATCCTCAGGAATCTCCAACTGGGTTAAAAGAAGAACTTCTATCTGCTCTGCACTGCCCTTATTACTGGTTATGGACCACCTCCGTGGAACTATTCAAGGTCTCCACAGGTACAGCAATCTCTTTTTTGGCAACTTTATTGTCAGACAACCTGCCTTCTGGGTATGTTGTTATCTCTGTAGTCAATTGATGTTTCTGACATTGTTCTTGGCAAGCGCTGTTTTCCAGGACACTGCTTGGGTAGAAAACATGAAAAACCTGGCACTGTTTTTATGTACTTTCCCTTCTTGTGTGCTATGTTTCACAAAAATAGAGGTGGGGAGATTATACTTTTAAAAAACATGGTGCCGCTGAATAAAGAAAAGGAGGGACGTGAATCTATAAAAATCTGTCATTGCCAGATTTTCCCATGAGAGTCTTCAGGTGTGTGGAGTTATAGCAGAAAATTTGTAATTGTTTAGTTCATTTTTAATCATATGTAGCAAATTCACCAAATTTAACTCATGTAAAAACTCAAATGTGCAAAGAAAACTGGAATGCTTTATTTTGTTTTTAAACTAACCTGAGCTTTCAACCCTGTTACTATCCTCTCCCCCTGCCACACGCCTCACCAAGTTTAAAGTGTAATCCATCCTGATAATTTAAACATTTACAGTGTTTAGACTAAGCATGTTTTTCTCTGGGGAAGTTCCACCCAACCCTTTCGTTCCTGGTGATGTTGTCTGTGCGTACCGGCTGAAAGAGCCCCTCCTGAGACTTTCCGGGACTGGGGAAGAGTTGGGGCCCTTTTCTCCAAACTTTCTGTCTCTTATCCATCCATGCATGGCTTGCTCTGAAAATGTTCACAACTAAATTCTGTGGCTGGGGTAATTTGTGATCCTTGACTCAGTTCAGTCAGGGCCCGTTAGCACTCTGTGGTAGTTTTATCCTCATTTGGATTTGAGATCTTTCTACACACTTCTGTGAGATGTGGCTTTGATTCCCATTTGCTCCATGTTGGTTGTCTCTTCAGGTGCCTATTCACCCCATCTTATCTCCTCAGGTGAGCATGCCAGAGAGCCATCTTACCTCAGCAAAACCTCTAGCCTCTTCTCTAGCCAGACTCTGCGATACTACACGTTATGTCCACACCACTTAGCAACCAGGGGATGCTTGTGAAGGCTAAAAATGCCAGGGACCCCTGGACTTGGTATGCCACCAGGTTGATGTTATATACCCTTTACTGGGGTCAGAACATCTCTCCATCACAAATGCAGATCAGGGGAAGAAGTGATACCCTCAACCGCTCCTTCAGCATATTTAGTATGCTTTCTCTTCTCTAAGATGACACTCAGAGAGGAAAACTCAACAGATACACATATGGCCATATAACTCTTCTTCCTGCCTCCCTGGGGGTATTTATATCCCCCCACAGTTTTGGGGAGATCAGAAGAAAGAGAATGCTTATTTAAAATGCTTACTTATATTTTTTCTTCTTAATTCCTGCTAAGCTTCAGTGATGTCAAAATATCTATATTAGGTAAAAGAATGCTAACTGTTGTAACAACAATCCCAAATCTTAGCCACATATTACAGTACAGATTTATTCTGGGTCTCTGCACAGTCCTGTGGTGGAACAGTGTGTATATTGGGGACCAATGTGCTCTGATGCATGGAGTTTTGGGAAGCCTAAAGATTTTTCTATCTTCTAGAATATGAGTTCTCCACTGGGCCCTCTGCATTTGGCTCCAGCTGAAGAAAAAGAGAGGAGTGTACAGTTTTGGAGGCCATGCACAGAAGTGAAAATTGCTCCATCCTCACTCTGTTAGCTGCTCATATGCAAGAGAGACCGGGAAGCAGCATCTTCCTGGGTGTCCAAGAGCAATATGAGACAGGTGTGATGAACATATGCAGTGTGTCTGTTACAATCTAGTCATGCAGTCTGTTAACTGAGCCCACCAAGATTGATAGTTGATACAATAACGGTGGGGTAATGAGTGGAAGGAAGAGACTAAAGGAATTTTAAGTACCCACTCTCAAACCATGAGCTTCCACATCAGAAGGTGAAGATAATTCATTTTAGGTTCCTTTAAAAAATACTAATCTCCTGTAGGAATATGGATGTCTACTGGGAGTTACAGTGAAGGTCTTATGTGCAAGCAGGTGGAAAAATATTTTTAAAATAATTTTAAAATGACCCCATTACAATATAATTTGAATAGCTTTAATGGCCCTTCCCCAACACAAATGTAACTATGAGAATGAAGTAGCGCAGAGACAAGGGTCATTGAAAAAAGATAAACACTCTGGTTTAGAGACCATTTAGTAAAATAATTTTGAAGATAAATCCTGGTCCACACGTTGCTACCTTTGCAGACATGCAACCTGCATAATCTCACAGAGCCCTCTGTTCATGCAGGCCCCAGGCTTGGCTCTGCTGCTGTCAACCTGAAACTCTTAATTCTTTTTTAACGTGGGGTCCCACATTTACGTTTTGCACTGGGCCCCACAAACTGTGTAGCCAGGCCTGCCCACAGGTCATCACGCCCACAGGTGACGAGGGAGATCTAGCTGCTCAGAGCCTTCACACTGCACTCTGAGAGGCCCTTAGGGTTTAGTGGACGCTCCTCAGAGATCTCTGCAGATGGAGAGGAGGGGAGATCAAGCAGATGTTTTCCTGCCCACATTTATTGATCGTATGACTGGGTTTATGCATGATATCTCATTTGAGGAAGAAGGTCAATACTAAGAGTAATTTGAAAATCATTGGGATACAAAATCCTTCTCTGCTTTGATTGTTATGTTTAACAAAAAGCCAACTGCAGAGATGTAAAAAGAAATCTAAAACTTTGTTTCAGGATATTTGTTATTTATTAACTTTGGGAACTTACATGAGACAACACCTCTCTGAGTATCAGTGATTTATATGTTAAATTGAGTTAATAGTAAACTTAGCATGATTATTGTTTTAATTGTACAAGATAATATATGTGACTATTTTAAAAGTAATAAATCCCTGTGTTAATTAAGAGGTATTGTAATAGTACATAAATAGATTTAACTAGGTTGCATTATTTTTTAATTCAAAATTGATATTAACTCCAAGAGTGTGAGCAAAGTAACTATGGTGCATATTTGATTCCATGCTTTTTAGCTATTTGCTGAGTATAGGCCTCAAATGACGGGCATTATTAGTAGCATTGTTGTCAACTCAGTGGAAACATTAAGATTAAATGAGCAAGAAGGTATCAGTCAAAAGTGGCTTTCCGAAGAGTGCTTAATTGAACAGCATTCAGTACTTAAAATGTTGAGCAACATCACTTCTGTTCCCCAGTACTCTGGAGTATGCCACCAGAATTAGAACCCTGGAACCCCTCATCTAATATTTCTGAAAAATAGCTGTTCCAGGAAAGACCTGTCAGGGCACTCCTGATTAAGTCTAGAGCTCTGGACCCCTGTGGCCTTCTGACTTGGTGACTAAAGGAAAACAGATCCCCTTGGTCTCTCTTCCTTTGTTTAGGTCCCTGAGCTATATAACAACATGGCAAAGCGAAAGCCCTGCACAAGGAAAAAGACTTTTTCCCTAGAGTAGAACTCCCTTTTTCCTTTTTGGTGGATGCCATCCCAAGTTCATCAACATCTCCCCGTTTCAGAAGGCTTTTATCAAACAGGGACAACCTTAAATGTCTCACCAGTAGCTTCGGACAGAAGAGGGAGGGAGAAAGTAATATGAAGGAATTTGAAGGGGAAAAGGGAAGATACTCCAAGAAAATAAATCCTAAAGGACACCAATCCAAAGGGCTCTCTACTGGCAGGGGAAGCCTTCCCTTGCCCCCCACTGTCCTGTAGCGTAGGGGCCCTATTGTCCTTACCCTGATGCACACATCAGAGGCCACCCTTATTGGGGATAGAATAAGCTGCAGGTAGGAGAGGCAAAGCCTTGAGTTTTCCATAGAACTTAGAGTTTACGGTCAATGTAAATGCATACAATGTACACAAATTTCTGATTGATTTTGAAATATTCTTCCTGCCTTCCTCTTGTGTGATGGCTCCAGAGCATGCAATTGGTAGACATGGGGTTTCCTATGACTTATAAAACATTGATATGCTGACTTTTAATGTTATAGGACTGCCAGAGGGGTTGTTGGTAGGAAAAATAAAATAAGCACAATGATAATAATATAAATTTAACATTTTGAGCATGTATTATTACTTCTTAGACTATGAACTATTGTATTATATTAACCTTTATGTCAATCCATTGATTTAAGTACTCCTATAATGATTATTATATTCCAAATTTCCCAATGAGAAAATAGAAGCTCAGAAAGTTTAAATGGCTTATCCAAAGCTGCACTGTTTATACATAAAAAGGGTCGTGTCTTATGCCCAGGATTCCTGGAAACTGAAGTCCAAGACCTTAGCTCTCTCGTAGCTACTGTCTGTGCCTAAAAAGTGCCTACAAGAACCATAAAAAGATAGCTGAACCACTCACATTGGTACTCTAACTTCAAATTGATATCTAGGACAACAAAAGGGCAAATATGCTTTGGCAATTTGAGTCTGATCTATGCTAAAGCCAGAGCCTATTAACAGTCCTGTCCCCTGGTTTGGTGATTATTAATTTCTTACTTCTGGTGGAAATGGGGTAATTTTCCTAATTCTTCTGTGTCCTTCAAACAAGAAATTGGCTCCAACTACAATCAGAACTTCTATGCTGGCCCTGAAGATCCACCAGCTGCCTCTTTAGCTCACAACTGCAATTTTCACCACAGAGCTCACTCACGCTCTCAAAAGTGGGTATGTAGCTCAAACATTCAATGTAAATTATACTTAATCACACTTTGTTGGCATTCTGATTAGCATTTAAGAGTTTGTCTTTCAAAGACTTAATAAAGTCTACATTTACCTTTTGGTGTTCTTGATTCAAATATGAGAAGATAGCCGTAAACAATTATGACCCTCAGAGCATAATAAGCATTTTATGGTTAAAATGCTACCTCTCCACCAGAATCATAAGCGTATAAAGCTCATCAAATCTTCAAACAAAAATTCCCTATTTGTCATCGTCCATGAAGGCAGGGAGGATGGCAGTCCAGTTCACCACTGTGGGCTCCCAGGCTAGCACAGGGCACAGCAGGTGGCAGATAATCACCGACGAGTTTTGGAAGAATAAATACAGAGCTCTAAGTCCTCCTTATTCTCTTCATAGCCCCTTTCTCATAGTCTAAGACTGACACTGTGGGCTCATGTGAAAGAAATTACCAATAGTAACTGGTTTCAGTTTACAAAATCTTCCTGCAAGGCCATTTTTATTCATTGAAATTTAAGTTCAGTCAAATCACCCCATCAGTCAATATCATTGATCAGTGGTTATTGTCAAGGCATTATGTAGGTTACACATGGTTCTTACCTGTAGATAGGTTACAATCTCCTCTAATAATAAATATCATTGTTGTCGTTGATATTTTTGGTCTCCCTGGATTCTGACCAGCTTCTTACTTACATCTACTTGCCTTAACAAGCCATCTGTCTGTATATGCTGGTTTAATAGAAGGAATTTTTAGCAAATTTGGAATTGGTAGGAAGTTGCTAAGGAAAATAACTAGATTTTAATTTGCCAGGCTACTTGATGTCCGTAATTTTTCATGGTAAACCTTTTATTTTGGTTTCCTATAAACTCCAAAGTTCATTTAAGTCTTTCTACTTTACAGATACTTAAACACTCTCAATACTCCCGAGCCAAGCAGATAGATACTGAGATGTAGGTAGCATCTATAACAGGATGAAGAAAGAGGTCCCAGAGTATACATTTATTTTTTCTCTTCAGCTTCTTTTATAGACCCGTCCTTATTTCTTTTAGGCCTTGGGCCTGTATTCTAGGCTGCTTTCAGTATTATGTAATTCGAATGGTTTCATCTTTACTTGAACTCCATGTTACACATTGTTAATGCCAAATAAATGTTTCCGCCATTCTTGTCACCACAGCTTTCTTTCTGGGTCTGCGTGCATTAGTAAGTTTAATAGAAGAATCTCATTTATTTGAATAGCTTCACAATTTTGTGCACCTACCATAAAAACAATCAAATTGACACCCTGCCAGGAGTAACCAGAGGAGATCTTAGAAGAGAGTTCATAATGACACTGTTGCCATATTGCATGCCTGTAAATAATTCATTAAGTCAACCACCCTTTTGTTTTAAGCAAACACAAGCAGATGCCTTTTTAAATTGGATGCAGACAACAGTCCTCAGAAAAAACATTATTGTAATACGACACTTAAAAAGAATAACACATTTGCTTTATTGATTTTTGCAGTTGTAATACACAGTGATTACTTCTGTTATCCACTTTGTCTTACTCATGGGCTTTGTCCTTTGCTCTTATTATTTTATACTTGTGTGAATGTGTGTGAAATTTCATTGTTAACAGCAAAAGCTTAGAAAGCTAGTGAGATCAATGCATAATCAGCCAGGCAGACCCAGGTGGTTTTCCTGGTCAACGGTGTCTGCAGGTTTGTGAGTTAGTGCCACAAGCAGAACTTGCTGTTCTTGACACAGAAGAATATATGTAAAAAAGATTATCAGGGAAAATGGAACAATTTTCAAAAAAGAAACATCTCTACCGTATTTAAAGGGTTGATGAGTTACTGTGTTTTATGTCAGTGAATGTATATGTGAGTCACGGTTTGGGGCCAAAAATCATGTTCACATTTTCCAAAAGGTAAGATTTGTCTGTGCTGACAGGACAACTTACTTCTTGAATTTATATATTTATTCATTAACATCTCATGTTGTTTCAGGAAATATTGAGTCTGATTCACTCCCTGAAATGGCCATTTTTAAAATTCCTGTCAAATAAGTTGACTCTGTTTGATTATAATGGTAGTTCACAATGTTAGCCATACATTAGAATCACATGTGGGAGCTTTTATAAATATGTATGTTTTGCTTTTAGTGGTTGGATTGAATTCTTCTGAATAGGCCCCAGGCAATAGATTCCATAAAAGTTCCCCAGATATTGAAAACTATTGCGATTAGCTATTGACTAGATAATCTCATTTATTTGAGAATGGTCATCAAAAGTGGAAATTTTTTAACATAATTGAACCTAGTTATTAGCATGGCAGATTATTGATTATTATCACAAAGATATGTACAAAATTCTAAGATGCTGGGACTGGAAGCAAATTTGGAGATATGTGGCTTTTCCATGATGTAAATGGATAGAAATCTCAGAAGATTGCAATGCTGGTAACTGTTATGGCCAAATTAGAATCCATATATCTCAGAATTCTGTTATTCTACTATACAAAGAATTTGGACTGGCCCCAGTGGAGATACATATAAAACCACTGGGTCCCGTCCAGAGAGGGCAAGAGGTGTAGAGAAGAAGAAGCCACCGAGGGGCTCTGGGGAAACAAGAACTCCAGCCTGGGAAGTCAGGGAGCGGAGAGAAGAAATAGGGAGGATTTCTAATAGTCAAGGGTCAGCTCCCAAAGTGGATGCTGAACAATATGACAACAGGGTCCCTTGATAGAGTCTGAACTAAAAAATGTCAGAGTTTATACAAAAAAAGGGGGGAAAAGTCACAAAAGTATAGCAATAATAATTGAGGCTGAGGTTGCTTCTTAGAATCAGTGAATGATTCTATGTAATCGTTGCTTCCTATGTAAGCTCAGATTAAAGTCAGAATGTGGTTTGGCTTGGACAAGGTGGTGTGCTTGGCAAGAGACAGGTGGACATAGGGTGGGGGACGCTATTGTTGATAGTCTACACAATTCAGTAGAAACTTTGCTACCTAATATAATCCTTGCGGGAGACCCTGTAAAGGGAAACCCTAAGCAAATGTTCTTGTTGTCACCATTAGTGAATAGATTAGAATATTAGTATAGGTTTCCCTTAGTATAGGTTTTATTGGTATAGGTTTTATTGGTTCCTCCGAGGTTCTCATGGTACTTACAATGAATGCCAGATGGCTCTCCTGACCAGGATCGCTAAGCAAGCATTGTCCAGAGCTTCCTTTCTGTTAGCATCTATAAGAAAAATAGTAAAAATAAAATTTTGAAAAGATCATCTATTACTCTTGCTTGAAATGCTGGTGATTATTTCCAGGAAGATTATGTTTTTCGTTATTCTATAAATAATATGCATTATACATGCTCTTAATTTTCCTGGTACTAATCAATAACTTTATCTCTTTTTCTTTGTAATAATACCTTACAGTATACACTTTCCTTCTTGAAAAACACAGATATCTTAGAAATGAAATATAGGTGAATTGATAGACATGAAATAGAAAAGCTAAGTTTCTTTTTAAAAATAGAAAATATATATTCTCTGTATATATAACATATTTTTTAAAAATCATCTGTATTTCAGAAGAATCATTCCATAACATGTATGCAGGATTTTCAATTATGTGTTCATTTAGTAATGGGTTTCCAGAAAAGTAAATTTTAAATAGCATCATAATAACTTTGACACAAAACTGCATGAGTCATAAGGAAATTTTATGCTTACTCCTACCCGACCTCCCATTCCAATTTAGCATCACATGTAATTAGTTGTTTCCAATTCTTCTGAAGGTTTGATTCAGTAGTATAATCGTCATCCTTGTGTAGTCTTACAGAAGTCAAAGCTTCGAGTGTTCAGGGAGCCATTTAAAATGGTCTTCTGTCTGTACCAGAAAATTTTGTTTCAATGTATTTGCTTATTTGGAAGAACATTTAAGAATTCCACAATTCATTTTAGCCCTGGACATTAGTAATGGTCTAATCTTGACAGAGTTTGAAATTGTATCACACATCTGAGATCTATGATTTACACTATTTTTTTTTATTTTTTCTCTCTGTTTTTGAGAGCAAGAAGAACAAGTACTGAAATGCCTTTTAGAGAGATTTACAGCATTAATAACCCTAGGCTATTTTAAGTCACAGTCCATCTTTATGGAAGAGGTACAGAGATTATACAGCATATATTTTTGCTCCTAGAATTACAAACTGATATTTCACATACAAGTTATTTAAAGAAAACAATGCATTCACACTTCAAGAATATGCCTAAGGTCATTACTTCCCTGATTTTAGCCTTTCCATCTGTGCTCAAATATTCAATGAAAAGAAACAAAACAACATCCCACTGAATTTATCAAGTCCAAGCAAAGCACAATATTAAGCTTATTTGGTGGTTGGAAGTACACAGTCCTCTACATAAACACAGTAGACAGTCAGTTTTGGGGGCAGAAACTGAGAAGGTCTGTAGGTGAGAAGCAGGTCCACAGACCTGTACAGGAATGTCCACAGCAACATTATTCATAACAGAAATTGGAGACAGTCCTAAAGTGCATAAACAGGAGAATTAATAAACAAATTGTGGTAAAATCATAACAGAATATCCCTGTGCAATAAAAAAGCAAACTGCTGATATACCCAACAATATACTGATTGAAAGAAGCCTTACACAAGAGTATATATTGTGTGGTTCCATTTTCATCATGTTCTGGAAAAAACTTGATCTATGATGGGAACAAAAATAAGAATAGTGGTTGTTTTTGGAGAACTGAAAGCAATATGGACTGCAAGGGACATTAGGGAATTTTCTGAAGTAGTGGTAATATTTGATATCTTGGAGTTGTGGAAACGCAGATGCAGGAGTTTTTCAAAACTCAGCACATTTAGGCTGTGTTTTTTGCATTGTACATCAATTTTATATCAAAAGAATAAAACTGCACAAACACTGAACTACAGCTAATGATATGCATAGTGAAGTATTTAGGGGAAAATGTACTGACATCTTCAATCCACCCTGAAATGCATTAAAAAATAAGGTGAATTGATGGATGTCTAAAGAGATGGATAAGCAGATAGAAAAGTGATAAAGCAAGTATAGTTAAATGTCAATGGTAGAGATGAGGTGATGTGTATACAGGGTAGAACAAAAGTAGGTTTACAGCTGTGACTATATAAAACACAGTTTATTCTCATTATTAATTATTGTATTATTTTCCATACAAATAACTGTAAACCTATTCTTGCCTCACCCTGTACAGATTGTTCATTGTAATATTCTTTCAAGTTTGCTGCATGTTTGAAAATTAGAGTATTGAAATGTTAAAAACATGAGGGAGAAGAGTCAGCCTCAAGGAAAAATACCTATAAATCTATAGATGATTTTTCTCAAGAAATCTTAGCCTGCTGGCATGCCATTTCATGTATTGAAGTACACAAAAACATCACAAAATAATGTTCAATTGCCAACATTAGCCTGAGGGTGATTGAATTCAGTTCCTATCATGCATGTCTGAATTGTGACCCTTAGTAAGCTGAGACACCAGAATGTCTTTTTCCTACATAATACATATTCTTAGGCTTTCTACTTACTTCAATTGTGCCCCATTAACTGATGTGAATTTTCCTTTTAATTTAGAAACCAACAAAGAAATAAAAACATTCAGGGTTCCAGAATTTTCTAATAATTCCTAATAGATTTGTAGTTTGTTTTTTAGTCACCACAGGTATTTTGCTTTCTGGGAAGAAAAATAAAGACTTTTTATTCTCTCTCTCTTAGGAAACAACCATCCAGAAATCTTGTAGTTTCTCTCTACTGTAAAAAATATAATAATAAAATCCAGTCATGTGACTTTTCAACAATAAGTAAAAATACTTACACTGATTTATCTAGGGCCTGGTTTGTCTCAACATGATTCCTTCAAACACCTCATTACTCAGTTGCTATTTAGTTTCTTGAAGGCTGTTGCCATCTGCAATTTCCATAGCTTTTAGAAGTTGAAGGACAGTGCATATGCAGGCTGTGGAATGATTGATAGTAGAGTCACATTTTTGCAGTTTGTGATGAGAATGACATCTCTCTCAAGACACTGTTCATTGCGAGCCAAATTCAACACATCCTTCTAAATGTTTTTTCTGATCTAGAGTTATCTGTTGCTGAATAAATAATCTTTCCATATCGTCTTATAAAACACCCGATCTTTATGCAATGTTATTTCTGACCTTTGAACCTCCTTGGCTGTTCCATTTCTACTATTCTGACCTGCAGGGTCAAGGATGGAGCTGTTTTAGCAGTAACTGGAATCTGTGGCCTCAGTTTGTGCTGGTTTGTTATTGATGGAGTGTAAAAAATGTGCATGCAATTGCTTTACCATAATTCCTCAGGATTGATCCTAGGAATATTTAACTACACATCCATTAACAGCTAAGAAATTTGGTGCAAATTTATTCCTCCTCCTATTACAAATAATAAATACCACTTCCTCTTTCACTATTCATTATGATTTAGGCATTTCAGTGGTTAACTAATCTGTTATCTTTTTCTTTCCTTCACTGTATGTATATCTTAGAGAGAATAAGGATTGATTTTGTGTTTGCTATCCTTTCATCCTGTTATTCCTTAATTTCTGTGCCAGGGAGATGGGGTTCTTTGGACCAAGAAAAAAGTTTCATCAAGCAGGAGAAATAGCCTTTAGTGTGTTATTTACTTGATATGATTTTTTAAAAATAATGAGACAGTTGGAATGCTAACAACATATGCTCCATTTAATGTCCTTTATTGTTAAAAGTCAGATTATAAAAATACCTTTTTAATAGGAGCATCTACATAAGTGAATTGAAATAGTATTCAGTGTCTACAAATAACTTGTAATGCATCCCAGAGAAAATAAATTTCCTTTTATCTGTCATTGTCACTAAAGCCAAGAACCTTGAGTATGTGAGTCACATGTGTTCCTTTATCTTTAAGTTGTGTTTTATTCTTCATCTTTTGTTGTTTTTAAATAGCTTTTACATTAGAAAAACCTACATGATTGTCCTGATTTACTTTGTACCATGTTTGTGTCCATGCATGCCATTGTCATGAGTACTTACACAGAGCTTCTATTCAATTAGCCATCTAAAGTGCCTTTTATTCTGAAATAGTTGGTATACTAGGGTCTTGCATTTGTCTAATTGCTTCATCATAATCTGATTCTTTGCCTATAATATGTTACTATTTTTGTTTATTCTATACCCCCATAAAAGTCTGTTTTCATAATATAACATCTTAAAACTAGAAGGGACCTTTGAAATACCTAGAATAAGACTCCTCTTTTCTAATTACAAAGAATGAGATAGAGAGCCAAAAAGCCACACTGGAAACCCATGCATGCTGGCTTCTGGTCTAGCTCTCTACTTTTTGCAGAGCTACACATGTATATGATTTTAAACCATTCTTATTCCCACAGCTTTAATCCATAGGTAAGGCAACTATTAATTTTCTGTAGATAAAAGAGTTGTATTATGTACATTAAGGATTTCAAAGAATTTCTTTGAATTTCCTTTTCTCACGGAGTCCAAGAATATAACTTGGAAGCTATATTTTAAAAAGTAATTTGAAAGGCACTGTGTAATATTATCTCTCCCTCTGTGTCTCTCTCTGTCTCTGTCTCTCTCTCCCTTTCCTTTCATGCCCCCACCCCTTTCTCTTTCCCTCCACACCCATCACCCTGGTACTGTACTGGACACTAAATGTACAAAGATGAATGTGGCAAAGACCCTGATTGAAGGAGCTCATGCATAAGCTCCTTCCTTAAGGAGCACGTGTAGTATGAGCTCAGCAACGGGGAAAGGAGACTTAGAAGAATAATCCAGAAATGCTTACTGGAGGAAGCTCAAAGTCCAGTCACACTTAAACTGAACCTGCAAGGATGAAGAGGGAATAGCACATGAAGGACAAAGAAGAGATCTAAATAAATATCATTTGCAATAGCCAGATGCCAAGTCAATACATTTCCTTTTTATGTTTAATTGGATAGGTCTGAAAGGTATTGATTGCTACATTTG